>NW_025335268.1:80756811-81006412 GCF_004798865.1 Varanus komodoensis
AGAGAGAGAGAGAGAGAGAGAGAGAGAGAGAGAGAGAGAGAGTTAACTGCCCAGAGAGCCCTGGCTATTCAGTGGTATAAAAATGGAATGAATGAATGAATGAAAAACATGTCACCCATCATTTCCTTGATAATGAATGTTTAACCTCACTTCAGTTTGGTGAACTGACCAGTACTGATAGATCTTAACAACCAATTAGATTTTATTTAACGTACTTCCTCTTACCTCCTGTAGTCCTGTTGCCAGGCCCAGGATTTCCCCACAGATTTCAGAAAGGGATACCTAGCTGTAAAATGACCATGGACAAATAATACATATACTGTGGCAAATGTGTCTGTTGCACAGTCCCTGGGATGGGGTGCATTTTGAAAGCAAAGAAAGATGCTTAGCATTGCCAAATTGTTTAGGTACAGTCCTTTGGTATTTTCATGTCAAAGAGAAGAAAAACATGTGGTTTCCCTTTTGTACCTGATTCTATGTTGCCAACTGTATCCATTGTCTGACGAACTTTGTCATGCAGTATCCCACAGTACTGAAACTTGTGGTACAGGTCCCTCATAGTCTGCATAGAATGAACTGGTTTCCTGCTCACATCTACAGTACCTATTGGACAGCAACCTTCAGAGAACAGAGGAAGAAACAGGGAGAGAGGAAGGGGCACCAGATGTGCTCAGACATTGCTCCTATCTCAGCCTCCTTGTCACACTGGAGGGAGAGATCAACCTCTTTCCCACTGGGGGTTACATGGAGAGTGTGGGTCCACTGTTCTTCTTCATGCATCTAGGCTATTATCACACCTGGTCAAAGTGCTCATGAATAGCAAAGTGGAGTTCTTGGCTTTTGTCAACAGGAAGTTTAGCCCCCTATGAAGGAACTACTGTTGCTGTGTGGCTGTTGGGTGGGAAAAGTGTTTGTACAATTCAGCTGAAGCAAAATGGAGTTTTCACAGAGAAGGGAAAAGGCATACTTTTCAGCAAGTTTTTCTCATCATTTTGCTTGCCTGTGTCATCTATTCTGTCCTGTTGCTGGACTAAAGTTAAATGAGCATTTGTATCTGGATGCCCAAGGTGATAACCTAATGATGAAGAAGAAAATTGTTTGGTTAAGAAATGGACCTAATTTCACAAGAGCTGGAATCAGTTATGTGAACCAACATCCAGACATCCTTTGCCCTTTTCTGTAGAGTTCTGTGATCAAAAAAGTACCTTAAAATGTGTATATTGAGGGAAAGAGTATATAAATGTGGCAATAACACTTAAAAATTAAGAACTTACAAAAATATGTATTAAGCAAAGTAGCATAGCTATGTATTAGGAGAAATGCATACAAATATTCATTCTGCCTTTCCCCTCATAACTCAGGATGAACCAAACTAAAATACGAAACTGAAAGAATCCCAAATCAATAGATTTCCCTCATCTCAAAGTGTATCTGTCAATGTTCTGGACATAGAAGTGCTCAAATTCCTAGAAATGGTTTGAAGACAGGCTGCTTAGCGCAAAGTGCCTTTTCTTTATTTTTGCCATTCAAATTCCCCCTCCTAGTTTTGAGTTTATATGACACAATATCAGAAAGATACAGCCCTGTGCAATGTGTGCTGTCATTTGACTTGTGGCCTCTCGTGAGTTTATATACTGGAGGTGCTGCTGTGATTAAGTTCTATATTATGCCCATAAATTATGAACTGTCACGAGGACATGGTTAGGGCTTGCAGCTTTTAAAATAGTTATTCCTCCCATTGAATCAGTGGGAGGGATGTTTCTAACAGCAGGTCTGGGGCAGTGTAAAATTGTGCCCCCCATGGGGGGCTGTGGCAATGGAGTCAAGTCATGGCTGGTGAGCATGTACACCATTGTCTCTGTCAGCCAGAATTTCCTGGTGCGCTCATGCATATATGTCTTGGCCAATATGCACCATATGGCATACCTAGGTGCCAGCTGTCATCCCAAAAGCCGGCCAGAGAATCCCACTGCCTTGTGCTGACTGTGCCCCCTTCATGACTCCATCCCTCTCAGCTGTTCCACTAATGTATTTCCTGGGTGGTGGCATATTGGACATTCCCTTGGGAAATCCTAAAGTATTTGGGGTGGGGAAAAGTAAGAACATTTGGCTCCGTGAAGCAGTAAACTTTTAAAATGTTCATCTGTTTTTCTGCAGGCAGTTTTTCTTCTTCCCAAACCATAAAATGATGTGCTTTTAGATTCAACCAGGTTTGGCTGCAATCTAAAGAATGCACTACAATAAACTTTCAATCTAAAGAATGTATTTCTCTAACCCACACTTAACAGGAAAGTCCTGAAAATGGTTTTGTTCCCTGTGTTCCAAAGAAATGTGGGAGGAATATCATCAGAAGCAAAAGGTCTGATTGCCTGATGGCCAAGGTCCAATGTTAGCAGCTGATACTTTTGGGTCCCAGCTGGTGCAATGGTAGAGACTGTCATTCTGTGTCATTCTGCTTCAGCCTCCTGAACCTTATCACCATCACCACAGCAGGTGGAATATTTTACTGCGGCCTGCAATTTACCAAGCACTAATGGTTCTTGTGACTCCATTTGCAGAAAATCTGTTCTGGGAAAGTCAGGAAGCTTTGGTAGTCAGCTGCCCATGCCCCAGATGCTGACACCCAGACCCTGGCCCGGACATGGACCAGGACACTGACACACAAAATCCTTCACATGGACGCAAACCCAGAATGAAACTTAGACCCAGATCCAGACCACAGTACAATAAAAACCTCATACAGACAAAAACATGGAACTGGACTCAGACCTGGACCTGGATCTGGTTGTGGATTGGGATCTGGAAGCCAACTTGGCCTGGAATAAGACCTGGAGCCCAGCCTGAAACCAGACCATGACCCTGACACACACAAACTCTTACACAGATAAAAACCCAGAACCAGGCTCAGACCCAAACCTGGATCTGGATACTGACCCAGATCCCAACCCAGACCATGACCCTGATGCACAAAATCTCCGACATGGACAAAGACCCAGAACTGAACTCTGATCCAAACCCAGACCTACATTCAGATATAAACCTGGGCCTGGACCTGGACCTCGACACACAAAGACCCTCACATGGACCAAATTCCAGAACCAGACATCCTCAGCTCTGAGCAGCCTTAAAATCAAGAACTTGAACAAAAGGCTGTTATGTCCAGGTAACGAAAACATCACCCAGTTTAACATAACAATGTGGTAGAATTGGACCAAGGATGGGTCATACTTTTTGTTAAGGAAATCAAAGCAAAGAGAAAGAATGCAGGCCCTGTGACTATCCCTGTTGCAATTTTGTAAGAGGACCTATGTTTTTTCTGGCATTATCTAGGGATCTGGTTGAGTGCTTTTTGGCCAAATACAAGGCATACATGCCTAGGGCGATGAGGAAATTCTTTGGTATTAATATTTTGTATTTATTTATTTATTTAAAACATTTCTATGCCGCCCCATTCGCCGAAGCCTTGGGGTGGCTCACAACATAAATTAAAATATAATACGTTAAAAATATAAAACAAATTAACAATATAAAATAAGTCGCCCTGGCCAGATAAAATAAGCAAATAATATTAACAATTAAAATGACATTTAAATAAAAAGGTCTTTGCCTGGCACTGAAAAACAAATAACGACAGTGCCAGGCGACCTCTCTGGGGAGCGCATTCCATAGATTGGGCGCCACCGCAGAGAAAGCCCTCCTCTGAGTACCTACCCTCCTAATTTCTTTCACGGAGGGTTTCTGGAGAAGGGCCTCTCCCGCAGATCTCAAGGTGCGGGCGGACGTATATGGATGTAAGCACTTCTTCAGGTAACCAGGACCCAAGCCGTTTAGGGCTTTACAGGTCATCACTAACACCTTGAATTGGGCCCGGACTTCAATGGGAAGCCAGTGAAGCTGACGGAGGACTGGAGTCATGTGAACATAACGCCCAGTCCCCGTCAGCAGCCTGGCAGCTCTATTTTGAACCAATTGAAGTATCCGGACCGTCTTCAAGGGTAGCCCCACGTAGAGCGTGTTACAGAAGTCAAGGCGGGAAGTCACGAGCGCGTGTGTCACCGTCGCCAGGCAGTCGTACTCCAGGTAGGGGTGCAGCTGATGGATCAGCCGAAGCTGAAGGAAAGTGCTCCTCGCCACCACTGTCACCTGAGCTTCCAATGAAAGCTCTGGGTCGAGGAGCACTCCCAGGCTGCGAACCTTGTCCCTCAGAGGAAATGCAACCCCATTCAGGACTACGTTCAATTCACCCTCTCCGAAGCCCGATCCACCAACCAACAGGACCTCCGTCTTGTCTGGATTGAGCTTCAGTTTATTGGCCCTCATCCAGCCCATTTCTCCAAACATAACTCTCAGGAGTATACAGTCAGCATCATATGTGCTATTTGCAAACTTCATCCTTTAAATACCATTCCTAGTAGTCAAAATAACACCAGCCAAACACCCAAGGGGTATCAGCAGGAGATATAGAAACAGGAAAAAGAAGGCAACGGCAACAAATACCAAATGACAATTGAACATGCAATGCTGACTGATTAACATGGGCTTGCTCTTTCAGGCACACATTCTGGGATTTTTATACAGAAAACTCCAAATTAGTGAGACTATTTTAATTGTAGCAAATCCCATGGCAAAAGCTTAACACTCTTCAGATATCATATAGTGATGGTAATTAGCTATAAGTTACATGTAATTCCAGAACTGTCAGAAGCTAATAAGTATAACTATGTCAGGGGCTGATACAACTTGGTGTCCCTTTTGAGATCTCAACAGCACAGGATACAGAGTAAGGGGCTGAAATGAATCCTGGCATAAGCTAACGCAAGCAATCAAAGCAAGGGTTCTGGAAAAAATATGAAGCAAAGGCATACATGCTGAGATTTACTCCAGCCTTGAATTCTTCACTGGAATCTCCATGCTACATGGGCAATACTTTTCAAGGTAGTTTCTTAACAATACCAAGTTCTCAAAGGCAAAAGTGCAACTTAGATAGAGTCCATGTGATGAGCAGCTCAAGAGGCTCAGAGAGTAATAAATCCAAACAAAGAAGCTGGGGCAGTAAAGATGAGAATGTTCCTAGGAAAGCCTCCCAGCAGTGCAATTTCTTAAAAATGAAGCAGTATCTAGGATAGCCTTGCTCCCGAACAACTCTCAGGAGAGTCAAACTTGCCACCACACTCTCTCATGGTCTCCCAGGCAGGTTGTCAGCCTCTTTCTCTGTCAAAGTGGAGTCAAGCTGCTGGATGGGAGTAGCATAAGATTTCCTACACAAGTATGTGCACATTTTGTTCTGTTACTGTCTGGAACTGAAATGGATTTAATTGGCATTGTTGATGTGCTTAAGCTTGACACCTTGAAGGTGCTTTTAAACATGAGGCACAAAAGTTAACACAAACTACCTGGCAATTGTTGATTGCATAAGCTTTCAGCCACCACCCCAACTGGATACTTGGTAGAATCACCTTTGGCAGAAATTTCCACTGAGAGACTTCTAGGGTAAGTCTCTCTCAGATATGTGCAATTGGATCCTGGGATGCTCACCCATTTTTTTCTGACAAAACTCCTGCAGCCCTGTCAGTCTGGGTGGGGAGCATCCAAATCTTGTTGCAGATTCTCAACTGAATTGAAATCTGGGCTTTGAAAGGGCTATTCTAAGGTTCTTGTTTTATACAATTCCATTGTTATTTTGGATGTGTGTTAGGGTCATTGTCCTAACGGAAGGTGAATTTCTGACCCAGTCCTAGGTCACTTGCAGTCAGAATCATCTCCTCTAGGTGCTCTGTATTTGGCTCAATCCCATTTGGTTTCCAAGTGCTGCCAAAAGAAAATATTTACACAACATGGTACTGCCACCACCATGAATCAGCACAGATATGGTGTTCTCAGTGACTCTTGGCTTTGAAATGCACATCACATTTTGCGGCAATGCCAATAACTTCAGTTTTCATCTCATCAGATCACAAAATCTTTCCCACATGTTTGCTGTGTCTTCCACATGACTTCTGGATGAGCTTTGATATAGGTTTGTTTCAACAAAGGGTTTTTTCACATCACTCTTCCAAAAGCCCAGTTTTGTGGAGCATCATTTGTACTTGACCATGGATGGTTTCTCTCATCTCAGCTGCAGATCTCTCTAATTCCTTCAGTGTCACCACTAGCTCCTTGGTTAGTTCTCTGATTAATGCCCTCCTTACCCAGTCACTGAGTTTGGGCAGACAGTCTTTTCTGGGCTGTGTTGCATTTGAACCATATTCTTTCCAGTTTTGTAATAACAATTTAACCTTGCAGTGCAGGATGTTTACCTGTTGTTTGTTTGTTTGTTGTTGCTTTGGTACTCCAATCCCAATTATCCCACTTTATTCTACAGTGTTCTGATAGACAACTGGTCTGCATGATGCTATTTGTATAGATATGTTCTCAAATAAACAGGTTTTCCAGAAACAAATCTTTTAAATCTGAGATTATGTAGTGCTGGAATTACAAATGGTAGATTCCAACCAACTATTTACAGTATGCTGTAAAGGCAAATCACAGCAAAAGTGATGAATACTTATCCAACAAACAAGTGCTAGTTTGTTTTTGTTTACTTTTGTGCCACAATTAAAAAACGCACACTCGCAATATTAAGCATCACATGCATCAACTAGTAACGATAACAATTACATCATTTCAATTCCATGTTGCAAGAGAACAAAATGTGGAAAAATCAAAGTGGAGGTGAACTTTTGCAAGGCAGTGGAAATCTGTTCTGCCTTGCTCTGAGAATAGTGAACACTGAACACTGATTTTGGCATTCCACAAGCTGACAAGGCCCAGTATTACTGGACCACTTCTGATTACAGTTTGACATATGCGCTAGGGACTCGGCCACAACAGAGTTTGATCATAAGCACTGGGACTCAGTCACAACATTGATCATGTGCTGTGTGAGGGAAGAAAACCAGGAAAAAAATAGGAGTGCCATGGAGTATCCTGGAAAAGGACGTGGCTGGCAGCTTAACTTCTTGAACAGGAGGTGGCTAGGCCCCTGCAAACTTTTGTGGCAAATCTTAACTGTATCATTGGAAAGGTGTCTATTTCCATTGTTTCACTGCATGAAACTGTATTAAGATATGGTATGAAATTTTACAGCAAAAAATAAATGCTAAATACTCAGATGAACAGATTACTAAATATTGTGAACTGCCAGGATAGCTTTGGCTATGGGCA
This sequence comes from Varanus komodoensis, assembly GCF_004798865.1. Taxonomy (NCBI): domain Eukaryota; kingdom Metazoa; phylum Chordata; class Lepidosauria; order Squamata; family Varanidae; genus Varanus; species Varanus komodoensis. The sequence goes on from NW_025335268.1 coordinate 80,764,015, forward strand.
GTATAGAAATGTAAATCATCATCATCATCATCATCATCAAAGACAGAATACCAAATTTGAACTGAAACCTACAAGGCATTCTTTGGAAGAACAGTCAAGTGTGTTGTGACTCCATTAAGGTCGAGTATATTCTGTATTAGGTTTTTGTGGGCACTGCCCCTGGAAGACTCAGGTTGTCTTCTGAAAGGTTTGCCTGCAATTTTATCCACTAAAATCTGGCCATCAAATAGTTAACCTTATATAGATTCAATCTGTCCTTTTTATGAGGACACATTTCTATATGAATGAGCAGCTTCACATTCAGAAGGTCAGAGGGTATATCATTGTTGTCTGTCAAAGTATTGTTCAAATGCAGCTGTAATTTAGGAGGCAGTGTTGTACAAATGTCCAGTTGAAAGGCTTTGCCACTGTATACTACATTTTTGAATCAGAAAGCTGATAATACCTGCACTTTAATTCACCACACACACATACACACAAACACAAATAAGCATCACATCTGGGGTGGGAAAAAACACTTAAACGATATGAGACAGAAGCATCTCAGTGAGTTCCTAGAAGTTTAAGACAGTTTGGAACAGGGGAAAAAGGGAAACAAAGGCAAGAACTAAGGTTCTAATAATATTGCTACTACTGAATATTAACATAAGCTTTTCAATTACTATTACTCCTAGGAACAAGAAATGATCTGGGTTGGGTTTTTTCCTTCCTAAATAAACTGAAATATATAGGGATCAAACAGACCATATGTGAAATCCATATCTAGCACCTATGTTCTTTCTTCCATTTCTACTTCAGAGTATGTGTAGAGCTGCCAATCTAGATTTTAAAAATATCCCTACACCTCATGCAAAGATTCTAATCTGAATTGAGGTGCTGTTCTAGAGTTAAAATGGGTTGGGGAAAGATGTAACTGTTAGTCACATACTTAAAGTAATGCATGCTTTAACCTTATCTATCAATTCAATAAAGAACAAACTTTTCAGTTTAACAGCTAATGTTCAGGGCTTTCAACATTCATTCAAGCTACAAAATGTCAGGAAATTACAGCTGTTAAGGACAATGGCAATTTTGCAAAGTAGCCTTCTTTCCTAAGAGAGTGAAAAAAAGAAAAAAGAGAAGTCACAGAAACTCAGAAAAATATATTCTGCAAAATTTTGACTGATCTTGCAATGTTGGCTTAAAGAATGTGTCTAAAGAGTTAAAAAAGGCAAAGTAACTGAAGTACCAAATATAAAAGGACAGAAGGAATTTCCAAATTAAATGATGTTGCTGCAACATTGGAATTAGGGTGGCGAGGTGCAAAAAAAGGACAGGGCTGCTCTCCTGGTCATGCAGGAGAGGTCATTTCAAGCTACACCTGGTAAAACCCCTGCTTCAATATGACTAATCAAGGGGCAAGAGCCTTCTCACCTTTTGCATTTGGCTACCCTACACTGTGAATTCCAATCTGAGCATTCATGTCTTATGCATTCAAAGTTTCACCTTGTTGCCATCCTTCTCAGTTGGATAATAGCTGTAGAGAAAAGGCATGGCATTGCCAAGGCAACAAAGTCCAGTAATAGTTGGAAATGATAAAGCCTATTCTTTTGTTTTGCTTCATTTTAAAGAGGCATAGCTACCAGCTGTGATGGATGACCTCCTAGAGGTAGTGTGAATGATTTTGCTGGCATGTGTGCTCACACACACAAAAAGAAGCAGGGAGGGGAAATAACAATATAATATGACCGTGGAGGAAGACTGAGGGGAAAACTAGTGGACTATTGAAAAAGCTAACATTCTGATTAAGCAGGTTTACTTGGCAGTAAGTTTCATTTATTTCACTGGGAAATGCAAGCAAGTATGCTTAGGAATGGATCTTAAGAAATTTGTCAAAAGAATAAACACATTCAAACAAAAACAATGTTGAGAAATTACAGATCCTGTATAAAAGACAGAACCCAAAGACATGGAATCTACATTAGTTCACACTTTAATAAGATACAGGTATTATGGGAGATCAAAAGGCAGATAAACAAAAATGAGTCAAACATGTCCATGAGTTGCTTTTTACATATGCCAGTAGGAAGCTGCATGGGCTTAGTAGTCATAAGACATTTAGAATTTTCTGAAGAGAGCATTTGCCTTAATCCTGTGTAATAATAATAATAATAATAATAGTGTCAAAATATCACAATTACAACTGAGTAATAAATTGGGAAGAAGCAAGAAATATTCTACAGGCAAAGGGCAATATCCATCGATAGCAATTTGTCAGATCCAACTATGTTTGCCTAGTGAGAATAATCACTAGCACAATGCAAAAGTACTGCTTGCTAGCACAATTTAAGAAACATATTGAAACTATGCTTCTGGAATTGACAAATCCAACAGAGTTCCTCTTGGCAATGCCCAATAACTTGCCCCATTCCTGAAGCAGTAGCTTCAGGCTGTTTCTCATTGCACCAGCAAATGCTACTTTCCCATTGTGTTAGTAGTTGTTTCTACTGATTCAGCAGCAATATTGGATGCTGCTGAAATCATCCCTCAGTAGTATCCAAGTACATCCCGACCCTGCTTTTCTGTCTTCCAAAGTCTTTTCTGTCTGGAAGTAATGGCAGTTACCATAATCAAAAGGAAGGGTTGTTCCCTTCCATTCCATTGTTAGCCCATTTATGTAATGGTGACTATAGGTAGGTCATTCTCAAGTGCTCCTTCAGGACCTTTTGAAAAAGGCACAACTCCAAAAGCATCCTGTCAGTCTGCCAGTCCACATGACTTTGTTAATGGTAGGCACAATGCAGTGGACTCTGAGAACTGTAGTTTGTCAAAGGTGGTCAACCCATGCTTCTAGAGTCCACAATGAACAGTGTTTCATAGGGTGTACATGGAGGGGAGGGGAGACCTAGAGGCAGAGAGATCATATCCCATTTCTACAAAGGGAATGGGGCAAAGAGGTTGTGTCATTAGATACCAGGAGGTAGTGGAATGGTTTTGGAGTACCAGAAAGAGTATAGGACTTCTCTAATCAGGATTCATGCTTTTGGAAAATGCACCTCAGGAACTGGAAAACTCATTTTCCATTTTGGGTCTAATCTTCCAGATCTGTTCTGAGCCTTATTTGGATTTTTACACAATTCCTGGTTCACAGCTGGGCATTGTGTGAACCAGCACTGTATGAAGTAACAAAATATCCAATAACTGACAAGAGGCTTTGAAGCAGCATTCTTCAAATTACTTCCTTTTTAGTCTAGTAGCCTTTTATTAAAAGTAGTACTGGATATGTTATGCTGAGCCAAATATTAGTTAAATATATTGGTAGATGAATCTTGTTAAATCTATACAAAAGCAAAATCAAGAAAAAACAATGACAATGTATTAAATATATGCAGACATGGTAGTAAACCTGTAGTTGTCCATTTGCCAAAAATGCTCTGAACTTATTACTATTCTTCCCTTACTCTTCAAGTGCTGTATTCAGCGACTAGATATGAAGGTGATAATTGCCTCCCTATTGCAAAGACATAAGCTGATTAACATATCTATCCAAGAGAAACAGAATGGCTGTAAAAGTGTAACATAAACATTCCTTTATTTAGAAGTTGCAGTGTATATTTAAAAGATGTGGTAAAATAAAAGCAAATAAAGACTGGCTCAATAGTAATTATTTCATCCACACTTGTGTATTCTTATGCCAGAATTATAGCAATGCCGGGTTTTATATCAGGTTGATATAATGATGGTCCCTGAGTTAGAATAAGCATTAGAATTAGGATACACTTCTAACATGCCTACTCAAAGTCATGCCTACTCAGAGGTCAGTCCCACTGTGTTTAATGGTGTTTACTCCCACTTAAGTGGATACAGGACTTCAAGAGCAGTGCTTGAATGGCATCTTTGTTGGCAAGGTGAAAGGAATGACGGACTTGTTTTTTGTTTCACTGGCCTCCAAAAATGTTAGAGGAGCCTGTACAAGGGACACGATCAGGAGATGGGAGGGTTTAGGAACTTCATATCCTTGGGCACTCCTTCCCTGGCCACTGGCATGCCCCTGAAACTCCCATTGCCCCATGAAGGCAGGGTACCAAATTTGGTGGGCAGCACAGGCCCATGACCTACATTCAGCCTCTGATGACCCCTGCGACCCCTGCTGCACTCCTGAATTTTTGCTTGTTTGTTTAAAAGACAAATAAAATTAAAAGCAACAATGCAATGCTAAAAGGGCCGCATTTAATTTGCAGGCAAGTTAAATATTTACCCTAGAAGATTTTGCATCTTGAAAGTGTCTTGTACCAACCTACTTAACAGGGTTCCTTGCAAATATTTTTTTCCAAATTAGAGTTATTTGGTATTCCACATTTTTCTTCCACACTTATTTTTCTCATTTGCTTACAATTCTCATAAATATTTTGCATATTAATATGCATTATCATATAAAGTCTATGGAATCTATTGAAGCATTCTTACAGAAACATTTGTGTTATTATATTGTAACTTTGAACATTTCAGTGACTTAGGAATATGCTACAGGTAAGATGACATTTCCCAGCTGAATTCAAAGAAGGAACAAAAGGTGTTTCAGAAAAGAAGGTCAGGAAATGAAAGAATAACTGCTAAACAATATACATGTCCAACTATGATGCAAAGAACACAAAATGTTATATTTAAAAAATATAGAAAAGAAAAGAAAAAGACTTAGAAAAGAAAAGCAGGTGGCATCACATTTCATTAAGGAATTGTAACTCAGAAAAGCTAACAAGTAATGAAATAAATAATTACTTCCCTAACACACCTGAGATCTTTGGAAAACAACAGAACTAGAGAAAATCCTGTTTTATGAGAAATGTAAACAATGAACAAGAACTCATTTAAATAATGGAGTAAAACTGCAGAAAGGAGAAAACATTCCACCTTTCCCCACAGAACCCAGCACTGGATGTGACATCTGTTTGCAGAAGATCAATGGCATTTGTACTCGTTTCCCTAATCCATTTTGCTCCCAATTCAGAAATATAATTTAGCAGGAAAGATCCAGTCTGTAAAAGCAGTGTGCCTAGATAAACTTTTAAACTGGGTTCTGTTTACAGCTGCCGTGAAATCTGGGATTTGTTCACAGTGGCAGCTGGTAGGCAGTCTGACTAGTGAGGTGAAAGGCTAGTCACTGGATGCGAGCAGTCCTTTGAATCTCCAATAACCAGCGTCACATACAACACCCAAACTTTAAGTACAAAGGTGTCAGAGGTGAGGACGGGCCACAGAGTTTTGCCAGGGTCCACATCTGTGTCCATCTACCAGCAACGACCCATTGCAAAGGGGCACACACAGAGAACAAGTAGCTGAGGCTGTCCAGAGTTTCAGTCAAGAATTTTTCCAGCCTTGCCAGCACAAGCCAAAAATGGCAACTTGTGCGTGCAAAGCTTGTGGTCCAACTTCTTCTGAACCCCCTTTGCCATCCTGTAAACCTCAGGTTGACAGTGATTACAAATGTTTTAAGTCAGTGTGACCCTCCCACATCCTCCCACACCCATTACATCATTGTAAAGAGCAAGTTTTAATAGTCATCTTACAGTTAAGGCCAAATGAAATGAAGAGTCAATGAACATCTGCTCAATGACAGATATTAATTTATTTTCAGCATAATAGTTTGTACAACATTCAAACTGTTCAGATTCTTGAAAAACCCTTACTTCCCTTAATGAGGCCTCTGAGGGAAGCATTGCAAAACATACCGGAAGGATCCAATTTGAATTTCCATCAGAAGGTAAGAAATGCAATTCTCAAACTGCTGCTCACAAACTTACAGGAATTATAAGCTGTAATTCCTGTTAAAGATCAACTTTAAGCCATCAAATGCTACCACATTATATTCCTCCTTACAGAATTCTTTTACAAAGCAACAACTTGGGGCTAAATTTAGCAGGAGCGAGCAATGCTATTCCCAGCCTCTCTTAGCCTTTTCGATACTTTGTCCCAATCCTTCCCGCTCATTGTCCCTCCTCTGCCCTCCACCTGCAGTAGAAAGCAGCAGAGATTTAGACTGCAGCCTCAGCAAACACATTAATCACAGGTGCCTGAGCTGCACCTTGGTGAAAAATACACCACCACAAGTCTGAAGATGCCACTACTACACACTTAGACTTCAGTACGTAGCTACCTGGCACTGCTGGAGCAAAATTACTTCTTGGTGTCCCCTCAACAACCAACCGTAGAAACTGAGCAAAGCTCAGACATGCAAAAAGGGGGCTTATTGGGTGTGTCAAAAGCTGGCAGTGGTTACAACAACAACAACAACCACAACATCAACAAACCTCTACTTAAAGGCAACAAAAAAAGGTAATTAAAAATTCAGTCTCAACTTAGAAATACAATTAGTTGGAACAAGACAGGATCACGTGTTCTCAGAGCATTCAGGTAAATGTCATGCTTTCCATGTTATAATGATGATAGCAGCCTCAGAGGAGTAGTCCTTCAAATTCAGAAGGAAATCATGACACACTGGGACATACATAACAGATAGCGAGTCTATCATAGATTTACACAGTCAGACAAATGAACACCTACCTCACCCCCCACCCACACATAAACACAGCCAACTAGAAACAGTATTTCAAAGCCACAATCTTCTGTTCTATCAACAAGTGCTACCGCATACTGAATGAAATAATTTATGCTCAATATTTTTGTGGCAGGAGATAGTGATTCACACAAAATACGGCATTATTTCTACTGCTGGTGATTGCAATACTAGCATGGTCATAGCCACACAGAAAAGCAGTCTTTGGAATCCAGCAGCAAGTTGTTAGACCATCCAAATTCTATAACTTTGCATGTTGTGATAATAATGATGATATATCTTTCTACATGTATACAAATTATTTTTAAAAATTATACTGGGGTAAAGGATAAAAGGAAAATGATTTCACCAGACTGATCCACATATACATGGAATTAGGTTTCCCCTGAAACAAATTTCTTTAACCCACCCACGGGAATGAATTAAAATCAGACTGCTGCAACAGCAGCCCTTGCATCTAAATACAGTGATGTCCCTTCCTGAAGAAGCAGGCATAGAATTGTACTACAGTTTGTGGTTTTTGAGAAAGAGACTTTAAGAAATGGAAGAAAAGCACTTGCTTTCTTGGAAGTCAGATACAATTGCCAAAAAACCTCATGAGGAAAGCTACAGAGAGAACAAGAATATCCTAAGGCATGACAAGTTAGGGCCACACTTTCTCCTGCTTCTATAAAATTCTGAAATATATTTTTTTAAAAAAACCAGCACAATGTAGAGAAGAGAAAGAAAATCAAAGTGAAAAAAGAGAACAAGGCATAGACTTGCCTTGACAAGTCAGTTCCACTTGCAATCAGTTCCTGCCAAGTCCCTTCCCTTGATCTATTCCCCAACACCCTGAAAAGCCCCACCAACTTTTTGAAAGGAGGAAAGACATGGGGATACCACCAGAGGAACCTCCAACAAAACCAGTTGCTTACCCACATAGACAAAGTAGCTTTCATTTTGCTGTCCTACCCAACAAAATTTCATCTCAAAGAAGAACCCTGCCTCTATTACAATAGTCGCTGTCTGCTCTGATGCCCTGCTACAGCCAGCCATTGGACAGCCCACCCCCAAGTCTTTTCTTGGTTAGATTGAAGATGATCCAGTCTCCCTACAGCTGCTGGATGGCCTTACCATTGCTCACAATGGTGCAAGCATAAGGATCCGATCATGTTCGGCTTCCCAGGTGAGAACAAAGCAACCTTTTCCATTGTTAGTGTTTCAGAAGGACTAGCCCTCCAAAAAGTCTTTCTTGCACAATTTATTTACTTTGGTCTATCTATTATGTCGAGATGCCACCAAGTAGTCTAAAGCACTCCCTAGGAAACATACTGCAATCAAGACCAAAAATACAACAATCTTAAATTACAAAATACAAAAATTGGTAAAATTGATAAAATTCATCAGTTAAAAATATAAATAACAATAATAATAATTTAACAATGATAATTATAAATCACGTACTGGTGAGAGGACAACCATTTAATAATCTATTAAAACCCTTAAAATTAGTAAAATCATCTCAAAATTAGCTGTTAAAATGAAACTACCAGACCAAGAGTTCAGTCCTAGTTTGCCACTTGGATGGTGCTGCTGAACCGCTGCGTGAGCACTGCTCACAGCCAGAGTTTTACAGAAGACACACTGTAGAGGTTGTGGAAACACAATAGGGTTTTATCATGGACTCCCACCCATGCACATTGATTGAATCCACCCCTGCTGATTCCATGCTCTTAAATCAAATGTTGTTGCAATGCTGTAAAGTCATAACGGAGACCCTAGTAATGAATGCTCTGTAGAATGCCCTGTCCTGGACAGCACTGCTTAACTCTTGTAATGCAAAGCTGTGGCTTACTTTATGGAATTGATCCTTCTCACAGTTGGTGGTATCCTCCTCCTCCTCCATCTTCTACCTTCAACTTTCCCTAGCATTATTGTATTCTTCAGTGAGCCCTGCCTTCTTATGATCTGCCTGCATATGGACCATAAGGTCTCAAGACAAGGACAAACTTGTCATAGGAGCACTACATGCCCCAACAATATTATTTAGCTAGTTATCCAATGTGGCTTGCCAGAGGTGGGAACTGGGGGTCAGTGGTTCCTGGACTTCCCACAGGGGCTCATATCTATTGGAGAGGGAGTCACCATGGAAATCTCCATGGCAGTTGTAAGGAGCCAGGCGAGAGGTCTCAATGTCTGAAAAATTATTCCGTACTTGAAGCTCTGTCTAAGAACACGGAAGAGTTTTCTGAAGAATTTAAAAGTACCCAAGATCCTGTTCAGGACCATTTAATCTTTAATTTGCTTTCTGGAGGGTTTTCGCATGCAAGCATCTCAAACTTCAGCTGCTACTATAAGTCACATGTCTTGTGTTTCAGAATATCAGTAAAAGGAGTGCATTTGAAAAAATAGCCAATAAGTGTTTTTATGGTATTTTAGAACCAATGCTGACATTTATGTGATGTGAAAATAAGTGTAGTCTCATGGCTTCTCCACTGCCTAAGCCTACTGACAGGTTGAAATCTTACACCAAGTCACCTTGGTATACAACTCACTGAACGTGATGGGGCTTAATTCTAAGTAAACCTTTATGTAGACCTGAATAGACCTTAATTTTAAGGTTTCCCTGTAAATATCCTGCTAGGACATGATATCCTTTGTTTTTAACAGTGCATTATTTATGCCTGTTATACCCACAATTATAATGTATTTGCTTTTCATTTTGTAATGATCAACTATTTTGTGTCGTGTCAATGAAATGGCTGGAGGCCAAACCCAGCATAGCTTTAGATCTATGTCTAGTAACTACCTTCTGCTCCTAATTTTTACTGTAGAGTAGATGCAGGGCCTCCAGTTCAAATCAGAACCCTTGTGTGGGGTAGAAAGGCTCTGAAGAGCCAAGTCCACCATTCCTACTCTGGAATAAAAATGAATACAAGGCATAGCTGTTAGGTGCAGATTTAAAGCAATGCCTATTTTGACCCTTATATGTTATGAAGCTTTACAAATACAAAAATCTATGATATGCTACGACATGAAAATATTGTGGAGAAGAGATTACAGTGAACCATTTAAAAACTATTAAAGGATGCAATCCTTCACCCAAACAACTAGAGCTTTTCTCAGGCAATGAATTTTCTTCAGAAAGTTATTATGTGGAGAAAGAAAAATGGATTACTAGTAGAATTCTGCCCTTGGGTATCATGCATCTGTATTTACTTTTGGTTTGTTTGCTTTTTAGCATGGAAGAATTGCTATAGAAACTGTACAAAAATACCACTCAGCAGTTTCCTAGGTTTGAAAATGAGTTCTAGGGTGGTCTCAAACTTCCTTACAAGCTTCTTATAAAGAGGGATGAAAACCACAGCCTTTACTATGTGCAGCTAAGAAAAATGATAATAGGAGTGTGTGTGTGCGCGCATTTCCTATAGTAGATAAATAAAATAACTAAAGGACTTTTAATAAATGAATAATATTGAGAAGCACTACCAACTAGCATGACTATGAATTAGCAATCGGTTTATGTGTAGGTGGGCATAACAGAACATTTATTTAGAAACATTAAATACATTACACACATATTTTACCTCTAAATATCAGGGACTTGGGTTTTGACACTCTATAAATACTGAAGCTGTTCGAACCTGCATTATAAGAGTTTTTGTGGGACAGCTTCTTCTTATGCAGTACACTGCATGCTTGTAATGTGTGATAAACATGTTACCTGCCATGATTTCCCTTTCCGTGTGCAGTATCATCTACTTTACAATGAGTAAAGCCACAGTGGAGGCCCTCACACTTCCAGCTGGGGTGGTCACTTGCCTCTCCACCCAAAAAGTAGACAAGAAAGAGCACAAATTTGCATATCACAGTCTTGTGCAAATTTACAGAGATGCAAATTTAGGAATAATTGTTATAATTTCAACAGAAATGCAATGCAATTTACTAGACGTATCTTGTATGCCTACCCAACCTGCTGTTCATATACTTTAGATGAGTAACATCAAAGGTCCTGCCCTCCCTTCCTGTGGTTCTTTCCTTTTACGCAGGAATTGGATTTGGATTGCCAATCAAACAGAGGACACTTTCAAACAAAGAACTATGTTCTGCCAGTTCTTCCAAACAGAGAACTGTCTTCTGTAAAGGAGGACATCTGGTCACCCTATGTTCAGTTTCTGATTATTGATATAATGTCCTGTATCTGATTTCCCATTTCCCACTGATGAGAAATTTTGAATTGGTTACTTGAATTTTTCCCATCTTAAAAAAAACCCCAACCATTTGAGTCTTTTATATGTTTGCAAATACAGTTTAGCACCAATGTCTTCCCTGATTAAAACTAAATATATTAAAAAGGCCAAAAAATTTTAACATCATGAAGCAGAATTTATTTTTTTAAAAACTTGATAGGTCTAGAATAGAAGTCCCTGAAATGTTTCCCTGCATTTATTGTCTGTTGAGCATTTTGTTTATGTCACCAGGAACAGAAGAAAAATATTCCATTATCTGCCACCTCCTTACATAATTTCAAATTATTTCCCAGCCAAAAGTGTCCATGTATGATATACCATCCTGAAAATGCAAGCCACAGTCATGTTTTCTCTGAGGGTTAAACAATCCATGGCCTGTTTGAGCATTCAGATACACTGAATAGTCAAAATGACCCTGCACTGCATCCCAACTGGACTTAGACATGATGGACTGTTTGATCATGCAAACAGGTCCAATTTCTTCCTTCCAGTATGAAACTTGCACATTTTGAGGTCACAATAACCTGAAGTGCCTGATCCTGCTTAATCTTGGAAGCTAAGCAGGATCGGACTTGGTTGAAATCTGGATGGATGAATTAAATGTTGCAGAACTGCCCAGAGAGCTTCAGCTACAGGTGGTGTAGAAACATTATTTCTACAATATTAGTTCCTTTGTTTTATGAACCACTTCACTGAATTGTTGGAACTGACTTACAGTACATGACCAGTGCAGATGCTACTGAGACTGGTTTAACTGTGAATCACTATCAACACAACTTACATTTGCATTAAGCACAAGAAAAAAAAGATTATTTAACTGTTTTCAAGGAAGCTTTTCCAGATCCTTAGAAATATATATATATATGGAAATACCTATCTTTACTTATTTACAATATCTATTTAAATTATTATATTTATTTTCTACCTTTTTGTCCTTTCAAGGAAGTGCCTTACATAATTCTCCTTCTCTCAACCGTATCCCCATAGCAACAACCCTGTAAGATAGGTTGGACTGCAAGCCTTTTACTGGTCCTAAGTCACCCAGTTAGCTCCCTGGCTGAACTGGGACTAGAGCCTAGATCTCCTGAGTCTCAGCCCCACACTTTTAACCACTGCACCACACTGACCCTTTCATAATAAATTCATAATTAATGCCACCGTATGAAGTGATATGTATTAGACAGTCTCTAAATGGCAAGGAGGTTATTGAGGTTCAGAGTGTCCAAAAGCCAAACTTTTCCAGTGTCCTAAAGCCAAGTATCTTCTTGAAAGCAGCCCAAGTCCTCATAGCCTCTGGTGCTTAAGAAGAGCACCAGAGATAATTGCCTTGAAGCTGTCTTCTCCAATCATTCTTTTCTTTGCAATGAGAACTACCCTTCCAAAACAGCTTCATTCCTGGGAAAAACCTGTATATGTTCTGACAGGCTGTGCGCCAGTGGGAAAGAGGAACTTTATAACATGCATGGCAAGCACAGTCTTTCATTCATGATCTTAGGAGAGAAATTGTCATGTTGCTTACCTAGGCAGCCTCTGGGAGACAATGCAGCATTTCCCGGCCTATTCAGGGATCCAGTAAGCCACAGAGAAGGGAAATGCAAACTTTCTTTCACATGTTTATTGATAACCAGTACCTATTTTTAGGCACTGTGTTCAATGGCCATATTATCTTTGACATGTGAAGTTTTATTTCTTCCTTAGTATCCTTGAACCTAGAGTGCCTTGCCTGCACCAGGCCTCTGTGGTCAGAACAGTTGGAATGGATTCTTTTCAGAACATGCAATAAAGCAAAGCAATCACCTGTGGCTAGCATTTGCACATAAAAATTGGGATTCATGGCATATAAACCAACCAGGAATTTGATACTATCCTAAGTCATTGCACAAAATACTGTGTCTTTTAAAATGATTGGACAGAAGACTGCATGGGTAATCCAGTTCAGCTCAGGATCAGGATGCGATTCAATCAATCAATAAAATGACAATCCATGAGAAGACGCACTAGGACACTAAAAAGTGAAGACAAGGGAGGGCAATTTAAATGCTATTTTCAACCAGTACTGCAAAATCACTGAAGGGAGGAGGAGGTTTTATATTTTGTAGCACTCTTGAAAGCATTCATAACAATTGGAAAGTAGTTTTTCATCTCTGAGCAAACAGTGATCAATGCAAAAGGAGCCACAATAAACTGTGCATACCGAGGCAACATTTTGTGTTAATATGGAATTGATTGACAAAATAATCCGCAATTATTCTGTTGACCTTTCAGTATCCTTGGCCATGGATGAAATGAAGGCGTAAGAGGATATTAATGATTTTTTAAAAGTCTAGATGTTTCATTTCCAGTTATTTCATAGGTGATATGCAGCAGCCTCCACTGTGTTAACAGAAATACTTCTCTTCATTTTGAATAAAGCATTATTGTAAACACTGTATATTGATTTCAAATAGAACACCATTCCGTCCTGCTTTGCTGCCTGTTAGAAATGCCTGAGGAAGTACATTAACATCAAGGACCATACTATTAGAGTACCAGATGTTCCTCCTCTACTGGGAACACTCCAGAAATAACATCTTAGTGCCAACAAATGAGGTTTGTTGCTTGAGGTGTGGTGCACAGAATCTTTAGTTTATTTGACTGAATGCACTTGCTAAACTTGTTTACTTCTTCATTGTGGTTATTCCATTGGTCTAAGATGATATGAGTGATGTACAAATCAATAGGTATAACTTTCATAGGTAAAATCATGCCATCCTTGACATATTGTTAGGCCAGAGAAAAACCCTCTTTTCTAGAAATCAGCACGTGTGAATCCTTGAAACGTAGCTGGCAATGGGCAGGTACCATTCAAAAAAAAATATAACCTGACAGATAACAGCAGCTTGCACAAAGGGCAATTCACACCAGCCCACCCCATCCTCCTCTCTGCACCCCATCTTCTCCGCTCCTTCAGAGGATCTTGTTTAGTATACAAGTAGGAAGGATCATGGCATTGTAACTTTCGTGACCTACTAGAAAGTGTTAACTGTGTTACCCTTGCATAATGTATAAAAGGACCAACTGAGGACTGCTTAGGTGCACCATCTGGATTGGTTTGTTGGCAGACATTAATTGTTGAAACAAATATTTTAAAAGAAAACCTTCCCTGTTGTGTAGTTTGAACACACAGGTAGCAGGATGCAAACCATTTGGTCAACATCAGTACAAACCAGTAAACTTTCCGTAATGCCCAATGTGGCAGATACCTATATTTGAACTAAAGTGTAAATAAAGAAATCCACCAATACAAACACTGATGCCACAATATATGAAGTGGCTCGGCATTGTATAATAAGAAACAAGTGTTCTATGATACTGGTATCTCTGAGATCTCTCTCTCTCTCTGAGCATTCCCTGAGCAATGCCACCAGAACAATGAGTAGTTTAAAGGCCCCAAATGTTATTTTACTACCTGTTTTTATCATTCTTCAGCAAACCTTGCTCTAGAAGGGTGAAGAGCCATTTTGTTCTTGCACTGTGAAATTGAAATGTGACTTGTACCTTAAGTAAACAGGTAGCAAGACTGATAACCTACACTAGGAGGTTTTTTCCCCTCAATGGTATCTATTTGATCAGTGTTTTGACAGCCACATTCATCTATTGCCTTAAGTCTGCTATGTATCCCTGTGAATGTACGGTACATCTTAATTTGTTAAACTGAAACGATTAATGAGAGCTGAGGTAAAGTTACTCAGCAGCCTTAAAGAATTGATGGGCTGTTTCCATTTTCTACATATATCATATAGTCATAGAAATGCATTTGCTTGTACTTTATCTTTCTGCAGAATAATTATTTTTAGTAAACCATTTTCTTGTTCTAAGTGCCATCCCAGACAAAGTTTGGGATGGCACGTAGACTCAATCTCTCAATACCACTCTGAACCTGGTCTGGATGAAAGAAGCTCAAGGACACCCATGGGGCCCAGTCTTCCTTCCACCTGTGGGAATGAAGCAGGAGAAGGGCAGGAGGGAGATGATTTGGAAATAGGTAGTCCCTTGGATGGAAAATGCCAGCCTCCTGAAGATGTCAACCTGAGGGTCCATTGTCACAGCTGCAGCCTGGCCCAATCAGGAGCGCAGAGTGTGGAACACAGGTGTGCCCAGTTCCAAGTGTTCCTACTTCCAGAGACAGGCCCCAAAGGGTTTAGAAGCAAAGTTTTGGGTAAAGAGCCAGAGAGGATTCAACATCTCTTTTTGGTCAGAGGCTTGTGAATGCTTAGAGTCTTCTATGTAGAATAAAATCACTTTCAAGAAGTGCTGGAGAGTCTGTCTTGCGTGTGAGGGAATGCTAGCTCCTGACAAATATATTGAACTCCAGCTGCTCACATCCTCATTTGGCCTGACCATTGTTCATGGGTTCATAAGGTCTGAAGAGGGGTACAAGTGTTTTCAGCTGAACATACTTTCAAAGTGCCCCAGAAGTGAAACCCTGCCTTTTCAGAGCTTCCAGTTGTGGGAAGATGTGTAAGTGCATTCATCCAAACATGCTTGCAATCCCCTTTCAGAGCATGTAAATGTTTCAAAGGATCTGGGTCCATGGGGACACTGGGGCACCACCCCCATCACACTAAACATCCACACTGAGGCAACATTTAGTATATATTTGTTTCCTATCCTCTGCAGCTGCGAACTATGATTTTATCAGTTCTGTCTTTCATACCTTATGTATCCAATTAATGTTCCTTCAGTAAACAATGTTTTCCTTTAGCAGACATAAACTAGGGTAGCACTCAAATGCTCTCCCATTTTAGTTTTGGTGTTGAAAGTAATACCATTGAAAGGATTGAGATATTTTACATTTTTCCTCCTGAAACTATTCACTTGGTCTGATGATGTTCATAGTCATTGGTCACTCTATCCATTGCTAATTGATAAGAAGACTAAACTAGATTTGGTATCATCATGAGGTTTGTTTTAACAGCCCTAGTTGATTCCCTTTCAAATTATCCATGACCCATATATCAAAATTAAAAGGAAGTTCTTGCCAACTTTGGATGCTTTTATGAACTGTTTAAAGGTTTGGGTTAAAACAATATTTTTCTTTGTCTTCATTTATATTTTGTTAAAAAATGAAAGCACATAACTCTTATAGCATCTTTAGAAAGGTCAAAATCCTTCACATGCATAATCTTATTTAGTGACATGGCAAAAGTTCATCCCAAAGATGAAAATTCGAAGGCAAAATGGAATAAAGCTGCCTTCCATCGTTTGGCATGTTATATCCCAAGGAGGATTTGAGAGGTCCTCCTATTGGCATATGCTATTAAAATGATGTAGAGTTGTTCTAAGTCAGTCTGGTAAATTAAAAATGGCAGCAGTGATGACCCAGGAGGAATTTTGAATTTAATGCTCCTACTTCAGACTATTTCCCTATACCTGAAAATAGCTATAATGCCTTCAGATGGAGCTGTGAAAGTAAAGGAAAATTTTATCCCAGCATTAAACTTTAATCAAATTTATGACTGACAGCCTTGAATGGTAAGCCACTCTTATTTTATCTATTACAGTTAAAAACAAAACCAAGACTGAGAAATAGTATTCTTGCATAATTTTCAGGTTCCCAAATGCATAAGCCAACAGTTAAACTTAATTGACAACGTACATGTTATTAAGAAGTCTATTATAAAAAGGGAAAAAATACTGTGACTGCTGCCAGATCACATTCTCCTAAGAGACTCTCCTTAGGATCACAAAAGAATACATTAAGGCACAAGCCTATCAAAGTTACGGACTCCCCACAACTGTGTCTTTCTGAAGGCCAATTCTAGTGAGTGAGAATTGAACCAGGGTTAGCTGCATGTGACTGTGAAACCTGTAGCCACTACAGTTAAACCAACATGTCTTTCTTCCTCCAGTTTCTCTAAAACTAATAAATCAAGAATTACTTTAATATTCTCTCAAACCTGTTGCATCTTTCCAGTTGTCTTTGCAAATGGAGATACAAGAAGCTATTTACTTATGTTAGAGGATAGAAGCATTTAAGTAGACATGTTGAAATACAGCCAACCTTTCAATTCCATTTAAGGTGATTTTCCCTTTCACTTGGATAGTCAGTGACATTTTACTTTTGCTAAGGAAACCTTTCAGAAGAATTTGTTATCTCTGATTTGTGTTGCAAATCTTGTCACTCCTCATTTATGAATTCAGCTGTAAAAATATGGTATGATTTTTTCTTCCCTAGCAACAGCTATTTGACCCAATATTAATGTTATTCTATTTTGATGTCATTTACTTTTAAAAACCACATTTTTATCTGCATTTGCTTCAATGTGACCTGTTCAGCAATAAACTGCAGAATCCTGGGGGAGTGGATACACCATACAATATTCACTTAAAATTAAAATATTTTTGCACCATTATCATAAATAAAAATGTCATTCTTAGCTGGTATGTTAGACTTCTTCCACCAGTCCTAACACTACAAGCTGCAGCTGCAAGCTTTCAGTTCAGACAAGAGCACAATGGGTGGATGTGGGTTTTTTTTTTTTTCTCCTTTTGGGAGAGCTAATAGATATTACGTATATTACATTTCAAACCATTTGCTTCTGTTATGCCATTTAAACTAGTTTGCTATATTTTGTTCCATAACGGATCATAGGTGGAAAATCCAGACACCCTTTTCAGGGTCTCCTTTAGACTCTTTAATAATCAAGCTAATAATCAATGATAATAATAATCAGTCCAGTGCATGAATGAAGCAGGAAGGAGGGATCAGCAGTGGAATACATGTTGTGCATGCAGCAAGTCCTTGGCATTTCCAAAGAAGCTGGAAAATAATCGAGAGCCACTGCTGGTCAATATTGACAACATTGGGCTACTTGGACTAATGGGCTGACTAAGTATAAGGCAGCTTCAGATGCTCTTATACTAACCCCTTGACTTGACAAAATACAAGGCAATTCCCGTGTCCCATTCTGTCTACCAAAGAGCCAAGGAGAAAAGGGTTCAGAAATAACCAATGCCTTAAAAAAGTAAAAATAGTCATCTTAAGGAGCTCTAACGTTTGTTTTCTGTTGCAATCACCTGATAAAAAATTAAACAGATTATTTTTAAGAGAACCACTGTGATTATTGCAATATCTGATGTTCCTTGGGAAGATACCCTTAATGTCTCTGCACACTCAATGTGTCTACCTGGACACAACCACTGTCACCAGCTCTTATTGCTCCTCACCTTGTTCTCATTATAGCTACCACTTGTCTGCTCAACAGGCACAAACCAATGAACAAGTGGCATCTACTTCTCCTCCTCCTTATCACCTCCATGGTGTGGACAAGAGGTTGAAGCAGCTGAAAGAGCAGGTCCCAGTGATCCAGTGGAGGAGAAACTGGACTCCTGCTGGTGTGTAGACTCTCAAAGATGCTCAACTATGCCTGCCTTTAAAGTTAGCCTTTACTTGCTACCATCTTCCAACAGTATGTCCACCCTGACAAGCTCCTGAACAAAATCACTTTCTCATCTGAAAACCCTCCTAGTTTAGTCCCTGAATTTTGCCCTACCCCAATTATTAAGCTGAGAAGTGTCAGTTCAGCTATAACATAAACAAATAAATCATTTGAGCAATGTCCTATGTAGAACATGCATCCTCTCATGACAATAGCAAATTCTTTGGGTGTCACTTCAAGGAGAAGATCATATGTTTAGACTGCTGGCAAACCATTTCTCATGGTAATGAAGCAGATGCAGCTTCCTTGCCTTCCAACATAATGACTTGGTTCTGATGACACACCATGGCCCTTGTTCTTCAGTTGTTGAGTTGTCCAAACTCTGGTCAGCATGAGTTATGTGAGGGTTAACAGAATATGAGTTATTCAGGGGTCGGACAACAATCCCCAGGTAGGGGGTGGCATAGTCAAAATTGTGCCCATACTTGCCTTGCATGCACTTCAGCTTCACCTATATCTGCTGTTGAAGGAATACATGCATTGAAGATCCATGCATACAAGCGTCTTCCCTCATCACCTGTTCTATATACATTGTGTTATGTACTTCATGGATGAATGCACTCATACAACAACAAGAATGGATACCCAGATTGGTTGCTAGATGTGCATATTAAGAAAGGAAAGAAATAAAAATAAAAAGGAACCTGTCCTTGAACTGGTCTCTGTCTCCAGTTCCTTTCTCAGATGTCTTTTGCTTTTATGTACTACCCTCCGCACAATGTTTGTTCCTTGTGTACAGCTGTTAAAGCTATTTTTAGATACAGACAGAGATTGCCTATAGCACTGAGTAAATGAATCTGTCACATTGAAAACCAGCAATTGCAGTCATAAAATAGAATGGATTCCAGGGCATTTGGGGTAGGCCTGCACCAGCTTGTTTTTGCGTGATTTGTGAAAATAGTGTGATGACCTGACACAGTGTGCCCTTCATCCTGTTCCTTATTACTAATAATTCCCCCATTAGTGGTTTACACTCTGAATTGTTTGTGCAAAATGTTAACACTCATTTTCCTGAGATTAGTTCTAACAAATAACTTGCACTGAGCTGGGTATAGCTCTGCTCATCCCCATATAAACTAAATGTGATTCTGCAAGTTCTGCTAAGGTTATGGGAATTTCTGGCTCCACTTAAGATTTTGATAGCAGGATGTTAGAGTGATGGTCAAGGAGTGATGGTATATTTGCCACAGTGCATCATCTGTAGCATTTCAGTGAGCTTGTGTGCATCTGGGTGCAAGAGCCCCTTGCTTCACCTGCTGGTTTTCATGATCCATTGGAGCCATGCTTAATAGGGAAAAGTTTTGCTGTCTCCAGTTTTGGCAGATCCACTAGGTCCTGTCAACTCTTCAGCAAGGGGCGGCATAGAAATGCTATAATAATAATAATAATAATAATAATAATAATAATAATAATAATAACAACAACAACTCTTGCCTTCTCATGCAATGCCATCATTTTCAAGCTTCAGGCAGTAAGATTGACAAGGCTGTTGAAATTCTTCAGTCTCTTTGGTAGCAGCATTAACTGAGTCAGTGGTTAGTGGCTGTGCTAAGAGAATTTGGCACATGGGGGCAAGGATTTCACTTTTCTGTTTGCCATAAAGGTGCCAGACACTGAAGAAGTCTCAGTTCTAGGCTGCAGCTGAGAAAAGCCTCCATGTAATTGGCCTTGGTGAGTTCCATTTTGGTACTCACTCTTTCCATGTAGGAACTGCCACTGCTGTGGCAGAATGAATACTGCTGCTATCCAAGCCTAGAGAAATAGTATTCTATGTTTTCCTGACATATATCCAGAACTGAGACAGATGGTACTCTTGTTATGCTATGATAACAGTTATTGGTTTTCTTGCCAGGTGATGGAGGAGACTTGTGCCAGGGAGAGTCTTTGTGTTTAGGGGAGTATCGTGTGGGCACAGTAACAGAGTGACTTGTTTCATGATTGACATGCAGCTGGAGTTCAGCCAGTGTGCCTCCATCCAGTAGTTTGGTACACGGGACATGTTATGAAGATGCCTCCTCCTTACTATGTTCTAACTGAGTTTGTTTTCCTGTTCCAGGTGTTGATGCAGCATTTGGAGGTAATTGTTATGGGACTTCTGAAGAAGTTTAGGAGGGCTCAGAAACATACAGATGAGGTAACCAGGCACCAGGAATCTCTGGTCTAACATGTTCCCACAGAGGTTATGGAAGGAGAGTAGGGACCATCACATATGAAAGGGATAAGCTGTAGTAAACAAAGATTTCATTTGGCATTAGAGGATGGAAATGGATGAGCCCTTTCACATTCCAGAATTCTTTCATCTGGAATAAAACATTGCAATGCCAATGGCATTCATTCATCTGTCAGATGCAGGGAACGTCATCTTTATCAGAATCTGCAGGTAGAGCTGTGGAATTCCATCTTATGCAGATGAGGGGAGGAGACCAAAGTGGGTCTTTCTGACTTACACTGGCAGGGATGTGTGGAAATTATCAAGAAATAAGTTCTGGTGTGTGCTCAGAAGCTCCATTAAACTGATTGGCAAGTCACAAGGCCAGGGTTGGTCAGCCCACAACCTAGGATACAATTTCCTTTTGGGCTCAAACTCTCTCACTGATTTGGAGTTATGCAGCACTGTGTGGGGGGCAGATGATACAGGGAACCTTCCCCATACACACAGGTGTAGCCCAGGAAGGGGGAAAGGAATTAAGTCTGCCACCTTGCCTGTGCAGAATGATTACCCAATAAGTAGTATAGTTGCCTGCAGGAAAATAAAGACAATTTCCTTGCAGAGCCTAGCAGGTGATTTTTTTGCATTAAATAGAGAGGCTCTAGTTCTGTCCAAGCTCTGGTATCCCTATCTTATTTTGTACCTTCCTATTTCCTCCAGCAACGAGCAATCATAGCATTGCACAAGCACCAGTTTCCACTAGTTCAACATCCATAGATTCAGCAGGAACCTGCCACTGGAGCCTTACCCTCATCTTTTACCTTGATGCTTCTTTCACAAGGGTCAGGATGCTTTGTGCCGAGGCTCCCTTGTGCAAACCATATGTTACCTAATCTGACTGTATTCATGAGGTATTGCCACTGGAAAGTCACTGATGATCTATTGGTTTTATTTGGTGCTTGGAGAAGTGGTATATTTGGGACATAGCTACATGAATATTTAATTTCTAATATTCCTATTTTATGACAAAGTTATTTGAGTTTCGATAAAACTGTAATATAGTTCAGTGCTGTAATGGGGATATTTTAATACAAGCTATTTTTACACATTAAATTTAGAGAACTCTAATGTCGTTATAATGGAGACAGAGCAGAACAAATTCTCCCATCAAGCCATGCAAAATGTTAGGCTCTTTGTTTCATATAAAGAGAACAAGAGCTTTGTTTTATCTTATAGGTATGAAAACACACATTTATATTTTGTTGTCATTGGGGTGAAAAATGTTTCTGTGTCTTTGAAGCATTGAGTTGGGAAGTTTAATCTCCTACCTACAAGACAACATTCTCAGCCAGCCACAGATTAATACATGTAATCAATCTATCCTGTACTGCAGGAAGCAATGAGGACTGGTAATCTATGCTCGCTTGGGAGTAAGTCAACTTGGTGGCATTTACTTCTGATGAAACTACTTTGATTTAAACTATTCACTATAACATACATTGGCACTAAATGTTTACAATAGTTAGCACCACATATACACAACCTAGTCTACAGTGTATTACAAATATGACTTAAATCAGGGTCCAAAGTCTCACTGATTCATATTTTGAGAGTGTTAAAATATAAGTTAAATGGGGTGCACCAAGAAAGGTGTCCATAGATGCACCTATGGGAAGCCTGTTAACTGTGGGGAACTCCATAACTGAGATGATGGTGCTTGAAGGTGGTTGGATTTAGCCACCCTCTTAATTTCCCACACTGCTGCAAGTTAACAATAAAGCATGGCACTGTGAGAAATTCAAGGTTCTGCTCAGACTAGAAAAATGGAAAGGCAGTTGTTTAGGGAAGACACCAACTGTGAGCCCTACCATGCCTGGCAGAAAGTGACAATTTGTGCAGGCAAGTAGACCAAGGCACAAGATACATAGAACTGTCAAAATGGGGGGGGGGGGGTTAGGGCAGGTTAAAGGAAGTATTTCTTCACACAGCATATAGTTAAACTATGGAAGTAGTGTCCTGAGAAGAAGTGATGACCACCAGTCTGGATGGCTTTAGAAAGGGATTGGACAGATTCATAAGGAAGGGGGCTATTAGTGGCTGCTAGCTTTCCTGGTGATGTGCTACCTTCTTTTACTAGAGGAGGCATGCCATTTCCTGAGAACCTTGGGCAGGAAGAGGTCTTGTAGCCATCCTGCTTGACACATCCTGTGAGCAGCTGGTTTGCCACTGTGTGTACAGAGTGCAGGCCTGGGTGGACCTTTGGTATGATCCATTATGGCTTTTCTTATGTTCTTTTGTCTCTTATGAAGGCCCATAGATTCGCTATGTAGTTAGACATGTGAAAATATCCTTCTTGATCCTTTAAGAAGGATGTTATTATTTAGAACTAAAAAAAATGTCTGCAGATCTTGCTTCCTTTAGCCCAGTAGGGACCCTGGATCCATTATGCCAATTCATTGGTATAGATGCACAGGGCTAGATGGACTGAGATGCTGTCATTGACTTACATGCCCTAACCCTACTAGCTACTTTATTAATGTGAGATATAAGAATAACAATGTAATACTATTACTCTTAATCCAGTTAGCTGCCATTCACCATAACTACTGTTGTTGTTGTTCTCCGTGTCATTGTCATTATCATCTCCATCCCAAAAACAAGCTCAGACCCTACACATAATGGTTTTATCTGGCAGTGTGAAAAGGAAAAGAGGGTGTGGTAGGTCAACTCAAATCCTGAAGGTTAGTGTCAAACTCAAATATACAGCTATGCTATGGCAGGCTGGCTCAGATCATCAGGTGATGATTAAGTCTCCTGCTAAAAATTAACAATTAATACTTTTATTCCCTGGAATTTACAGTGCCAGAATTTGCTTTGCATTTTTGAACTTGATCAAAGATTAAGAATAGTAGGATAAGGATGAATACTGAATTGAAGGGTAGCAAAGAAGTGTTTGCTCTAATTTGTATGAACTAATCATTAAAGCCTCTTTGGGGGAAAAATCAACTGAAACTTACACTCCATTGCATACATTAGCAGTGGCTAGTTATTAATCTCATAACCTTTTCTAATTAACAGAGTAAACTCCAAAATGAATACAAATTGAATGCTGCCAAGGACAAAATAAGTGCAGCTATTCAGTGCAAGCTTGTGTTTAGACAAAATTTATTTCATTTATCTGAAGCGCAGGGATGGTGGGTGAGGGATTCCCTACAGTCTGCAGAGATCCTGTGGAAGCTTGGACTCACCATCTTCCACCTATACCCTGATCCAATCTGCCCACTCCCCTAACAACATGGGGCTTGTGATGAAGGTTGACAGTGAAATCTCCTTGTTATCACAGGCTGTGATAGGAGACAAAAAGAGACTTCTCAAATATGGATAAATTTGGGGGGTTGAATGCAAAGGTTGTATTTGTTTAGAATTCCCTTGGCAACTTTGCTCATTGTAGTTTGCTGTGTCTATTTTAGTTTCCTTTTTTCATATTCCTTCTTATGGATTTATGTTAAGAAAAAAAATAAAAGAGACTTTTGTCTACTAGCCAGTTCCCAGTGAGATCCACCTCTACCTTTCCTTTCCACCAAACACAAATGAAGCAGCTGATGTTTTGAACCATCTGGATGATGTTGGAAGAGGGCCAATAAACTGAAAATCAATCCAGGTAAAGCAAGAGATACCTGCTTTGGGCGGTCTGTTCCAGAAGAGGTTGCTGTCCCCCAAAAGAAACAGGTTAGGAGTTTCGATGTGCTTTTAGATTCATTGTCACTAGAAGGCCAAGTGGCCCTAATCCTAACATTTTGTCAGCTTAGGGTGATATACAAATGTAACTCTGTCTGGGAAGAAATTGCTGAAGAATTGCTAAAGAAATAGTCTTGTATTGGTCATGCTCTGGCAACTAGGGATGTGTGAAGATTTCATTTTGGTTTACAAATGACTGAAAAAGGCCCTGTTTGCGGCCCCAAACTTGAGGTCAAACAGATTCAGATGTTTTGTGAAAAATCTGCCAATTCCCAAATATGCCAATTCTTGAGAAAATTAAAGTCCATGTAAATAATAGATTTGCGTTATTAAACTCAATTGACTATGATCCAGAAAAACTTTGGACAGAAACTAGAATGGATGTTATTTAAGGTGCATTTTGTTAGCGATCTTTTTTAGGTTTACGCTGGGTTTTTTTCTTTTTTACTTTAGTAGTTCATGGTCACTACCAAAGTAAGCTACTAGTCTTGTTTTAGCAGTGGGAATGCAACCTCTCCATCTCTTATTTACCATTACATAGTTTATTTTCTGTATTGTCCAACTGTTGATGTCCATGTAAACAGTCACCTGAAAGATATATTTGTGATAAAGAAATTGTTGGCTTCACAGGATTCTATGCATCTCTATCCAAATTAATTTCTGACCAAATGTTTAATTTGGCTTAGTTCCTTACTTTTGCACTCAATTATGATTATCAACATGTCTTGATTATCAACATGTCTTGAAAATGAGTTATCAATTTCTCCTTAGACACTTGCATAAACATTTTTTACTTCTTCAGAATCTCTTCTTGGAGCATAGACTCAAATGATGATCGTCCTGATAAATTTTCCACACATTCTCATTGCTATGATTCAGTCAGACTTTGCATGGTAGCATCTTACTGCTTGTGCTACCTCATTCCTCAGTACTAGAGCTACAAAATAGAACCCAAATGCTCCAAGTACCAGTCCAACATTCTAACCACTACATCACACTGGCTATCAATTCATGTTTGATACAGTGAGACTTTTTAAGGTGTTGGCTTTGACCCCTGAGGTGCCACCTGGACTCCAGGCAGCAAAATATCCTAAGCTTCCCCTGGGTGGATAATTCCACATATCCCTTTACACAGAAACTGTGCACATATTGCTTTGCATGTGCAAAATAAATAAATACATATAAAAATCAAGGGGGCGATTCCATATTCCAATACATGCACATGAACATAGAGAAGTGGTCTTCCAATAAATGATCCCTCCTAGCAGACCTTTGTCTGACTGCAGCTGTGTTAACTAGTCTTCATCCGATAGCAGATGAAACATGCACAGTTCCTCCCATAATCCAGTACCAAAACCAGCACATGCAACACCTTACTCTATGTATGATTCCCGATGCAACACTGGATATGTTAATGGCAGCATGCTGTGTCCCTGCGCATCACACTTGCCGTGCGGGGCACATTTGTGCTTGATTAAAGACAGCAGCTTGCAAAAGATAAATAGTGTGTCTGAGCCTTCGTTACATGAGAGATATTATGTCAAGCCTAATTGATTAAAGAAAATTGTTGTCCACTGGGGAAGAGGGTCATAGTAGATTCATCCGTCCATGGCTTTGAAAACACGAGCTATCAGTATAATATGTCTCAGGTTTGGCACAGACAGTAGATTAAATATAATTATCTGCTTTATATACTTTCAACCATAAAAGATGATAATGAAAATGACATGGTCAGAAGACAGTTATGCTAAATATGAAGTACGAGTCTTTCTAAAATAGATTGTGAATTGCTAACCTCCTCACTGGAGGCAAAGGCAAAATTTCCATAGCACAGAAATGTCTTCTCAATGTAATTTTGAAGGAGTAGCATTTACCTATTGCAGCAAAAGCAACGAAGTATCATGTGGCACTTTAAGAACTCATAGCACTGTATGAGTTTTTCAGGCATAAGGAGCCCTTCTCATATCTCCTACCAATTGATTCCGAAAGTTTTAGGCATAAAACTAACAATGGACCTCTCCATAATCCAAAGCTGTCTGATGCTGTGTAATGCCCACATGAGAATCATGGGCTCAGAATTCCTTTTATACTCCCACATTTTAAGGGCATCCAGTCAATGCTGCCAATAATATATGTATTTCCCCAGTCTTTTAGCTGTATGTAGTCACCAAACCATATTCCCAGATCTTTGTCACTCCACACTGAATCAGAAGGAAGAGACCAGACAGCATGCATTGCTTCTTGAACTTCTTCACCTGAATATTGAAAAAGAATGGAGGTGGGGACATAGTTCACCAAATTGCACTAGAAGCACAATAGAAGCTCCAACATATTTTTAAAAGATGGTCCACCAGCAGTAATAGCAGGAACACATCCTTCTTATTTCTAACATTGCATTATGATTTGTATCCCACCTTTTTCCCTTCTGCAAAGAACCCAAGGTGACACTGGGTCTTTCAGAGACTCTCAGCCTAACCCTCTTCTTTCCAACGTTGCTTTATGATTTGCCCCCCAGCTTTCCCCCTCTTCTCCATTTTAGCCACACAAAAACCCTATGAGATTAGGGTGAGAATCTATGACTGGCCAAATGTCAGCTTGTCAGCTTTATGGCACAGTGGGGACTAGACCTAAAATCTCCCACATCCCAGTCCAGCACCCCAACCACAATATCACAGTGCATTTCAGTGTCATTTTGTTTCTGCTGCTTCTACAAGCAACAGCACCAGCAACTCTCCTGGCTGTTGGCTACCATTCAGCATCATTAACACACTCTTTGATTCACATCACTAGGCATGGAGCAGGGTGAAGATACAGCAGCTACCTGAACAGGAATGGTGAAAGATAGTTGGAGGTAATTCTGTAAAGTCTTCCTTTTTCCTCACAAAGGAGAAATTTCTTCTATGAAATTTCAGTTCAGCTCTGGAAGCAGATGGCTCACAACTCTCGGACTCTTCACAGATTATTATTCATGTGGCACAAGGGCAGCAACAAACATTTCAGTTTTAGAAGCATGTGCCACATATCATCTAACATGGGCAATACTTAGTTATCATAATAAGATGACTAGCTAGAAAACAGCACAGCATCATTTGGCATTGGTCCCTATGCCAGTGTCTGCTCACCCTTAGTGAACTTCCCCCTGTGGAATCTGTTCCTCCTCTCACACACACAGTCCTGCTGGGACAATGCCGATAATGATGATGATTCAAGCTTTGGAGGCAAAATAAATATACAAATTAGCAAGCTTGACTAATTTGCCCAAAGATTTGTTTGTATGGTTGATGGTTTGTTTGTTGTACTTCCCGATCACAAAGCTTGGGATGCAGAAGGCTGCGTATTCATCTTCTTCTTCTCTCTTTCTCTTTGTGTTCTTCTTCCATGCCAAAGATCATATATCTGTGTAGCCTCCAGTGAGCAATACAAATCAAAAGTATTGTTCACTGGAGGCTACATAGATAGATGTTGAGACCTATATCACTAATGACAATGGGTTTTCCTGCATAAGGCATTTCTTGTTCACTCATCATGTCCTACTATCCGTTGTTTATAGGTTCTTTATGAGAAATAGTGACTGCTTCTGTACCTAACGAGCACTTTTTGTGGGGAGGGGATGCTTAGAGCAGCGCAAATGCAGTGCTGAATCATGCAAACAAAAGTGCACTTTTCTCTTGTGTCTTTGTGTGATTCCGTTACACCAGTGTCACAATTACTTTTCTACCAGAACCAGTTAACTGATTGTACCTGCTTTCAGTTTCATAGCAGGACTGAGTTTCAAACACTACATAAGAAACATTTCTTTTACTACTTCTTTGCAGCATCTTGGTGGCACTATGGCATAACAGAACAGTACAAATACACAGAAGGTTTCTAACAATACTTTCAGAAATGAAAAACGCCTTATTTAGAAAAGCCCCTAGAGGTTATATAGGAGAAAAGCATGAAAAGGATATGCTCCTTGCATAGTGTTTGGATCTAAATTCTGCCATGAAACTGAAAAGAGATGGAACAGATTAACAGCCTCATGGAGAAAAGCTGAACGATGCCTCTCTGCACTTGGCAGAGAATGTTTAAGAACCGCTGTAGAAAAAGAGAGTGTAAAGATTACTAGATTAAAGGTTTCAACACATTGGCATAAAAAAATATAAATAAGGGATGCTTTGTTCTGGAGGGCTATCTGAAATAACTTTACTGACGTGGGCATTTCTGAGAAAGAGTTATACATCAGTATGCCAGAAACAAAACATTCAGCCAGTGTGATGTCCTTGGAATATGTTAGTTGCTTGCTTGCCCCAAGGGATGAGAATGCAAACCATTTTTATCTGGGTGTCATGGCAACTAGAGGTGCCAGATCAAGTGCAGATGCAATTCAAAGGATCAGGTTGTCATGCAACACCTTTAAACACCCTGGGTAGCTTCTTGGTGGTGGTCGCATATGTGACATGGAAGCTTTAACATAGTCCATTCATGTTTTCTGTTAGATGTTGAAAGAAGGTCAATGTGAAAAGCTAATAAGAGAGAGTGAAAGGACTGAATAATTTCTTTATTTACTGTTTGCTTTTTTTGTTTGTTTGACCAATTTTTCAGACTATTACTGTCTCTGTGGGGTGGGCAGGGGGTTGACCACAGGCTAGAAGACAAGATGCACAAGAGAAGGGGGTAGAAAAGGTCACAGGGGGAGATGGGTTTTCAAGGCAAGAGCAAAGTGGTGTGTAGGCAACTAATACGCATGCCTTTTTAGTCAGGCAGACCTTCCTTTGCTGGTGGTTCTGTTTCTTTGGCTGATGAATGGAGCCAGAGAGTCTCCCCCTCTTTTCTTTCTGCATTCCCAGGGAAACTTCCAAGGAGCTATGTGGTAGGTGAGAATGAATGAATGAATGAATGAATGAATGAATGAATGAATGTTACACATGACTGCATCTTCTCTGGCCATATCTGTATTATCTGAACAAGAGGTGCAACCTAAATTTCTAATTGTCCTTGGGTTTTTCCATTAAGTACCCGAACTTGTTCTCTCTCTGGAAAACTTGACCATGCTACTAGCAAGATTATCAATCTTTCTGTTGAAAATGCTACAAGTTTGGAGCAGTGGATGATGATCATTTTCCTTTGTTATTATTATGAAATTTATACAATTACAGGACAATGATTTTGGTATCAGTCATCTGGTGAGCTCTGTCTGTCTGTCCATCTGTTCATCCATCCATCCCCTTCATTTCATTTCATTTCATTTCATTTCATTTCATTTCATTTCATTTCATCTTTTCATTCCACCCAGTCACTGAATCTGTCTGATAGGTACACAGCAATTAGAAATTCTGTACATTAACAAAAGAATGAATACCTATTAGCAGAGATGGAGTGGGCTGTTCCCAGATTAAATACTTACAGCTGGTCCCAAGTGGTTAGCAGTGGAGAAAATGGACCTAAGTGCCACGGACTGGTGGGCACTGACAGGTTCTGTAAGATAATAGGGACCTGGCATGTAGGGTTGTGGCACCTGGGGCTCTAGTTCCATTTGATCTTCCTCATCATATTCGGAGACTCTGGTCAAAATATTGTATCTGATCAATGGTCCATCTAGCTTAGTACTGTCTACAGAGACTGAGAATGGTTCTCTGGGATTTTATATGGAGTTTCCATGTCTTAACTAGAAATGCCAGGAAAATGATCTAAGAGATTTGACATACAGAGCACAAGGTCTGTCACTGAGCAGTAGACCTTTCCTAAACACCAGTTAAACATACCCTGAATTAACAAGCAAAAGTATTATTAAGCATAAATTAAAGCTCACATATATTTATTTGCTCAGCTTTTTTGTGCCTTTTGGAACAACTAACCTGCCAGATAAACTTCTGACAAGCCCCACTATTTCCAGATGGCAGTCTCAAACATATATGCAACTCATGGGCAATCATACACAAATCTGTTCAGAAGGAAATCCCAGTGAATTCACTGGGGCTTTAAAGGCCCAGGATTGTGGCCTTTATGTGACCCACAGCACTCTCTCAAGACGTCAAATGGGTTCACCAATCCAAAATGGGTTGGGAGTTCTGACATAAGGCTGTACTTATATGTAATTCTACACAAACAGTGACAAAACAATTGGCCGAATACTGTGGAATACATATTACAATGCATGCCAAATGGCTTTATCTGTGATGCTTTAAGTGGATGGAAGGAACTTCCAGAAGAGAAACTCCAGTCAAGGAAGATGCCTCCGTCTGACCTTTGGGACTTACCCCCTTTCCCCTGTAACACAGTCTACCCCATTCAGCAGGGTCCCCCACCCTCTTTGGAGCATATTGGAGGGGATAGAGGGATTATTGTGTGGAGGAATGAGCAGAAAAGTCTGCTTCCATCAGCCTAGCTGCACGTACATAAATCTGGATCCAACCCTCTGAATTACATTCAACTGCACAGTCGTAGTTTTTATGTTACATATATTATTTAATATTATATTCCTTTCCTGATTCCTACTCTAAATGTGCCAAGATTATAACCCAGCCAGAGAACATTTCAAGGCACATCCTTTTGCAGTGACACATAATTACTCATCATCATTCCTATCAGTGGAGGAAAAGATTTATTGTTTCTAAAGGCAACGAATGCAGGGATAATGGAACAGCAACAGTACTATTTTCCACAAAACTCCCAGACTGCTGGAACATAGGAACAACTTCATTTATGGCCTACCACCCATTCCTTTTGTATAAAAGACCTGCTTTCAGATACATTAATTCTGCAACTTGCCTGGTCAATCAAACTGACAATGACAAAAAGAACCTCTTATTTCAACCAGGCAAAGTCATATCAATCAACTTCATTTTTTCATGGTTCTTTAAGGATTTGAATCCTGCTAACATGAACACAAAAGCTATTTCTAGGGCACTCTGATTACAGGGAACTCAGTGATTTTGACATGCTGAGCAAAGTCGAGGGGATAAATCCTCTTCAAATACTTGCTGAATCTTTACAATCCATATGCATTTAAAAATATTGAACAATTTATTGATGACCGCATCAGGGCCAACAGTTTTCAGCAATAATTCCAAACATGCAGAAAAAGGCTGCCCAATGAGCTAGTGCAAAAAGACAAATTGAACCTAAACATCGGAGTAGTCTGTTTGAATGGTTCTCATGTTCAGGAGGTTAGAATGATAACATGATTAGAATCCAGTCATCATCATTATTATTACAGTTGATAAAAGAAGAAAAATGCAAAAGCAGGACTTCAGGTGAACATTCTTCAGCAATAAATACATTGAAATTGCAACACACACACACACACACACACACACACACACACACACACACCCCTTGGATCACTCACCAATTCAAATGGAGATTTCAACCAAGAAATTTGAAGAAGGCAGAGCCTTGTAAGGGCAGTAATGAAGGAACTAGAAAAGATAATCGACTGCCATTTTGTTTCCTTGGAGACCAAGGTCAAGATCATCCTTTGTATTTCAGGTTATTATGTATGGATGTGAAAGACAAACAGTGAAGAAAGCTGACAGGAAAAAAAAAATGTGTCCAAAACATGGTGCTAGAGGGAAGCTTTGCATATGCTCTGGGCTGAC
Source organism: Varanus komodoensis (assembly GCF_004798865.1). Taxonomy (NCBI): domain Eukaryota; kingdom Metazoa; phylum Chordata; class Lepidosauria; order Squamata; family Varanidae; genus Varanus; species Varanus komodoensis. The sequence goes on from NW_025335268.1 coordinate 80,795,748, forward strand.
TGAAAGATGAAAGTCATTCCTAAAACAAACTTAGCCAAAACTTTTCCAGGAATTACAATGACAAAACTGAAGTTGTCATACCTGGGACATATCTTGAGAAGGCAATAATTCTATGGAAAGTCGAAGGCAGAAGAAGACCAAATAAGAGATCTGTCAGTTTAGTAAAGGAAGCCACAGCCTTAGGTTTATAAGATCTGATAAGGACAGGATATTTTGGAGGCCTTTCATGATTTAGGGAAGCTCTTACTCATCATAGTATACTCAGATAGATTTGTCCTATTCAAAGGAGGAGGTGGAGGAGCAGAGGGGCACAGGTGATTTTTCAGTTTCAATGTTATATAGCAAAGATACTGGCACAGGGTATGAGGGTCACGTGCCTTGGTAAAGGAAGGAGACTTTCAGAACGGGGTAAGGGAAGAATTAAGGGGGAATTTCTTGACCCTGTCAAAAGATGACAGGCAAAGTGAGCAGACCAATCAGAAAGGCTCCAACATTCCCATCCTCTAGCCCTCAAACAGCAGGAACCAACTTGAGGTGGGAGTCATAATCTTTCTGAAACTGAGGGAAGGAGAGAATGTTTCAGTTTGGAATCAGCTCTACACATGTGCAGAGGCTTCTCCAACATCTCAAAGAGCACCTTTTTAATTATACTGTTTTCTAATTTGATAAGTTCAAGTAAAGGACTGTGCTTCTAAGGTCTTTCTAAGTCTGCTGGAGAAGAATAGAGGGAGGAGTGACCTTCCCACGGCACATTCTTAGGCTGACCATAAATTAGAGATAACTTGACTGCACATAACAACAACAAAGTTACAGTGACCTTTGGTGAGAGACTCGTGCAAAAAGGCTCGTGTATCTCTGTGTTCCTGTGCCTGTGTTCCACAAAGACAGGAAATTAGATACAAGGCTGATGACTTGATAGAAATGCCCTGTGGTCAGTAATAATATTGTGCAATAATTGAATAAATTGTCTTGCTTACAACTTATCCTCCATGCATACATTTTTTCTTGGCCTTTCAGGCCTAAATCCAGATGGGGAAGATGGCTTCCTTGGAATCAGCAGAGGCACCATATTGTCCTAGTCCCGTCTTACTTGTGTCAGGGTTAGAGTCTTACTGTATTGCTGAAGGAATCCTCCTGTGAGCTGACTCATGCCTGGCTTTCATTTGTAAGCAATCACAGTTTGTGACATTGCCATTACTGATACAGGCTGTGTATATTAAGGATCAACCTGTGCATCTAATTTTCTGGTTTCTGGAGCTTAAGCCTTAAATCCGATCCCAAGCCAGCATATTTTTGAATCACTGGATTTACCTGTTATTGCTGTTGCTGTTTTACAGAAAACTACAATGTTTTGGAAAAATACAAAAAATAATTTTAAAAACCCTTATAAGAGATGTGTACAACGTAAAATGATCCTGTTTCATCAGAATGGATTCTGAACCAGATTCCAACATACAGTTTTCCTTTGCTCACCTATTCCCTCTTCATCAGTGATTGATCTATCAGAAAAAGGGAATATTTCAGACTTCAGAATTATTATACCCTTGTCTCTCTTAAATGATTCCTGCTACCCATCTTCCATACTCTGGGTGCTATATGAACACTGAAATTCCTTTAAACGTACTGGACAACTGGCAGCATTCTAGCTTCAATGTAAAATTGAGCATGCCTGACATAGGCTTGCCAGCAGTTACTGCCATAGGCTTTCATGGAGAAGAAAAACCTTAATAGTATTTGAATTGCTACTCAGCACTTCACTGATGCAATGAAAGGTTCCTCTCCTTGACAAACCTGAAAGTATATCAGTAGTTATCACCAAATGCATGTACACACACACAAAAAGGGAGAGAGAGATATACTGATCTACAACTTAAAAAACACACGTATGTTAATTTTCTGCACTTTTTAATTCACTGTCTCTATGGCCATTTTCAATGAATTGTGTTGCCATTTTGCATAATTATGTACTTGATCAGTAGATCATGTTTGCCAAGTTTCACACTATTTGCTGAACAGGTGTCATTTTTAGAAGCAGTACCATCTGGAGGCTTATACTGAGGAGTGCTTTTTTGGTATGACTCACCTTTAACTAAACAGATATTCTTGTGCTCCCTTAATTCCTTCCCATTCAAGTAGCACATTCAAAATCACATGACCATTCATGTGATTCATATTTTCAAACCATTAGATTGGGACCTTTCTCCATCCCTTAGTGTTTCTCTTACTGTCTCTCAAGATGGAGAGAAGTTTGGGTTTTTACGGAATGGATTAGAATGGCCACATTCTAATTCATTTCCAAATGTAGCAAGAGTACTTGTGTCCAACTTGTGCTGTAGCACTTGGCAATATTGTCATATGTATGCATGGTGGCTTGATCCTTCTGCTAAAATCAGGGGGCTGACAGTTTAACAGTTTGACACATTTGTTACAATTAATTTCAATTAGGAACAACAAATGTAAATGAATGTCGAAACACAGTCAACGCACCCATGTGCTATGTCTCTCATCATTAGACATGATTTTCATTCGAGGCAATTACTAGAACTTGTAGACAGTGAATTATCTCTTCCAAACAATCAGCAACATTGGGTAAGCTTCATGGAGTGACAACCCTTAAATAAATTAATATGCTGCTAAACTTTCTAATGAATCATGGCATGCACATGTTATTTTTGTTAATTAATAATGCATAAGCAACAGAGTAGCTTCACCAATCTTTTCATCCATGCTCTCCATTTCAGAGTTTCCAAAACTAAAACAACCAACCCACATTTTCAGGAACATACATATACAACTTTGGCATATTTATCCCAAGGCTTCCATTTTCATGTTCTCCATCTGGACACACTCTTTTTAGGATTTATTAGTGAGGAAGGTAGCCAGTTGATGTGGTTAATTAGGGCTAAATGGACCTTCCAGCAATATTTATCTGGGTCAGGTTACAACCTCAAAGCAACACTGCTCTTCCTCATTAAAGTCACTTCCCTCAATAGCAAAAATAACACAGCCAAAGTAAAAATATGACATGCATATTGTTGATCTCTTATTAAACCCATCAACATTCAAAATTCTGTTTTCCACCCCTCTGGCTCATTCCCCTCTGGTGCCAAAATTGGCAGCTTATAAATATAGATGAACTCTTGACAGAAGAGACACTAATATGGGCCAATAAGCATGCATTTGCTCTTCATTTGTGTAGTTGAATTAGTTGTTTTCCCTCTAAGAGCAAAAACTGCACTTATGGAATCTAGGACCTCTTCTTTAATTTAAGGATGCTATCTACATTCAGTGATGATGTTTTCATTCAGAGGATTTAAAAATCATGATATAAGAAGGAATACTTCTATTTTCAAAGATGAATTTGAAGTGTTATACATAGTCTGCCTTTCTGGACAAAAACACAAGCTGAAATACAAACATTTTCAAGTTCTCTTAAAATAATTGAGCACATGGATTCTTGGGAGTCAGAAACATGCTGTTGAGTTCTTGGAATTTACTTTCTATTGTTCATGGGTAAATCTGGCTTTCCCTCCATGCACTCATGCACACACACAATCAGAGAGAAAGAGAGAGAATGAGAGAGAGAGAGAGAGAGAGAGAGAGAGAGAGAGAGAGAGAGAGAGAGACTAACCTTTGGATGGTAGTGAATTCCCATTGTGATGAATCCAACAACTAATATCCACATGATTACCTATCATATATTTTTTCTATATACAGTATGAAGGAAAACAACACCAAGTGTCCAGTTGAAAGAACTTATTTCTTTAAACCTCTATAAAGAAATACAGGAAATATGAAGAAAGAAAGAAAATATGTACACTGAATGAATGATTTAATGGAGAGGGGATGCATGAAAGCTAGGAAACTATCAATATTTGGTGATGGGGAAAATGGGGGGAGTAGTCAGGGGACAGGACATGGTCTGGAAATTCCAGAGGAACACATCTGACCCCTGGCTCAATGTTCTGTAGTGTCGATTTGGAAGAACCTTCTGGAAGAAGAAACCACTACTGCTAGACTTACAAGGGACTCTCAAATTCATTTAACAGTTCGACATGAGCTAAGGTTGCAACCTCTTTCACTGAATACTGAGCATCTCTTTTTAAACTTCAGGTTGGCATAGAAAAAAGTCACAGTTCCTCCCAGCAATTTCATCCACTCATGTTGTGGACTAACTGTGGAAAAGATAACCTTCTGCTGGAGTTCTTTCTTTTTAAAACACTGTTTTATCTGTCAGTATGTCTGTTGTGCCATTTCATGGTTCTCCAACTTCAAATTCTTAGGTCTCCCTTTTTCCCCAGTTTAATCCCAGGAAAATGGCTGCTTCCCAATTCATACATGCTCTTTTTTGTATGTACCACCTCTCAAATGGCAATGAAAGGAAGTATGTCCCAAAAGAGTCCTCTCATTGGGTAGGGATTTGATGCCCTTCCCACTTTTTCACCTAGAATTGATGGGAGCATGTACTCCTTCACCTCCCTGTTCTAATCAGCATGGTTTGAAGTCCAATATTGTGCTAGGAACTTGATCCATGCACTTCCTTAAAATGTAATATGAGAAAAAGTCTAGATTTCCTTCTCATGCATTGCCCAAAACTCTGCAGCTGGGATGACATATATGACACATCTAGCTGCATCTTTCTACTTTGTACCTACCCACCTTGCTTTTCTGCTATTCTCCCCTAATAAATATACTCTATTTTATGTACATGTGGTACATAACTGTAATAATATTACAGTTTATTCTACCAGTTCTAATTTGAATCTTTTCATTCAAAAGCTTTGCTTCTTTGCTATCTGTTGGGGACTTTTGTCAGTTTTCCATTCTGGAAGAGTTTTCTTAACCCTTCCCATTGTTGATGGTTTCATCTGTTCATCTTAGAGTCTTCTCAGCAGGGAATGTGCGTGGGCAAAGAAGTGTCTCTTCATTTTTCATGTTGCCCTTGTTTTCCTTGCGTTATGATTAGTTTAGATGAGTCAGAGCTCCTTTCCATAATTCCTATGCTACAGCTCTATTTTATAAAAGGAGAGTGTTTGACCATTGCTGCTAATTTCTGCATTTATATTTATGTGCCTCCTGGAAATTTGGTTTATTTATTTATTTGTTTAACCCAGCACAGTTGACATCAAACTCTGAGCTGTGCTAGGTTCCTAAAGCTCATTTGCCTGAAGAAATATAATGATGTGTGGGCAAAGCACCAAGAAAAAGGGTAATCCATCATCATCTACACATACCATATGCTGGACTCTCAAGAAACAGAAGAGACACTGGAGCACTCTGTGGGGAAAAGAGATAGATCCCACTGAAAGACATGGCCAGGTCAAGTGTGCGCAGGACTATGTACGCTATGTATTGACTGGAAGAGAGAGGAAATGGGATTTATATTTGCTTGTCTATTTAATGTGTATATCTTTCAACATATCAGTGGTCATGTATGAAGAAAAATAAATTCCACAGGATTGAAGGGAGGACCTTAGAAGCTACCTAGTCAAAGTCTCAACTTAATGGAGAAGGTATAATAAGGGATGAAATGGTAGCATTCCAGGCAGATGGCCATTCAGCCTTTGTATGCATGCCCCAAGTGAGGAGAGGCCACAATTTCCAAGGCATTCTGTTCCACTAGTATACAGCTTATAATTTGCTTTTGCTTGTCTTTATGTTTAGGCAAAATCTGTTTCTCTGTCATTCCCATTCATTAACACTAATTCTGCAACAGCAAAATCCAGGTCTGCTCCATCTTCTACATGACAGCCCTTCAGATATTTGAAGACCACTAGCAATAATTTGAGATTCCATCAGAAGCTTTGTTGTACATTCCATCACCAAGATGGTTTTATTTATTTATTGTTTATACCACTAAACAGCCAAAGCTATCTCGGTAGTTCACAACAGCACATTTAACATACAACAGAAATATACCATATTAAAAAACAGTAAAAAGTTGACAATACAAAATTTGAAACCAAATTTAAAACAGATGTATGGAACAGATGTGTTTCTGCACACATATGTATAAAATAACTTGAAGAAAAATCTTAAAACTGTTTAACAGATAGCAGGCCTCTAAACTACTTGAATAGTCTGTAGTAAAGGACAGTCTTTCCCTGGTTCCAAAAATATTGTAAAGTTGGTGCTAAGCTGGTCTCAATGGGGGACTTATTCCATAACCATCAAAAAGGTCCATCTCCTTGTTGCCACCATCTGAACCTCCTCTGGAGACATCAGTTGGAAGTAGGGCCCAGAATTTGATAATACTATCTGGGTAGATAAAGGTCAGGAGAGTATTCCACCAGGTATCATGGTCTCAAGGTTAGGTTGGGTCAGGGCAAATTTCAGATTCCAGTGGACTGCACAGCATTGGTGAAGGACTGCACAGCAGTGGTGATTGACTTTGCATATACTTTGTTTACCAGCAAGGCTGGTAGACAAGGCTGTTCATCCAAGCTACTTATCTGCTGCCATGTTACCTACACCTATTTCCCTACCAGCAAAGCAGAGCCACTTGTTCTAACTGAAGCACTTGGCTGCTCAAGCGCTTCACCCACCCTCTGTCATGGCCTTCTAGGAAAGACCCCACTGAAGCCTCATTCCTAGAGCCTCTTGCCCAACCCTGCTGTAACCCCTATTCCAGTTAATGCTCTCCACCTCCCAACTCATCACCTGTCATTGATGCTATCTGCCTACGTGTCCAAGCAGACCATTTCACCTGCCCATCCATATCCAAAGCTGCCTGCAATCTTGCCACAGCTACTGCTACTCCTGCCATTAATTTATTCTTATTTCTTCTCTCCTTTTTACATGTAGCTGTTGCTGCTCTCTTCATTCTCTCTATCCAGTTGGCCCCACAGCTAAATAGACAGACAACTTCCAGGACAAACCCTTCCCCATTTATAGAATTTTAGGTTTTTCTTAACCTTATGATTGAGTAAAAGATCAGGACTCTGGTAATTAGGGAGAAAAGAAAAACACAGACATAGATAGATGCAATTTAACATAATGTTTATTTTGGACCTTGGATATTCTAAATAAAGTAGCCATATATGACCACAAAATAAGACAATGAAAGTGGACACTTTTCTGTATAAAAGCTGTGCATCTAATTTGTATTTATAGATGAAACTTTATACTTAACTATAATGTAAATAGAAATGCAGTACATCTCACTGTAGTATGGAGGACTGTGACCAGTATTTCTTGCTCAGTTAGCTGATCGTGTGCTGTCGATAGGTAGTTTCAAGGCTCCACTCATTGTCTTTAAACTGGACAATGACTGGACAGACTTTCAAGCAGAAGCCATGTTCAAAACAGAAGACAATTTGCTGCCAGTTTTTCGAACAGAGGATTGTCCTCTGTAAAAGAGGACACTTGGCCAACACACTTCTGAACCACAAGCTACTCACTGCACTGCATTACATTACAATGATACTTTGAAAAGTAGCCAAGAAAGAACCTCTATTTTTAGTGCATTATATTTTAATTGATGTTTTGTGAGCCACCCCGAAGCTTCGGTGAATGGGGCGGCATAGAAATTTTCTAAATAAATAAATATTTTAATGAAAAATGTAATGGATATTAATATTACTACCATAGAAGTTGGGTAATATAATAAATGGCTATGAAATGACCAAGAACATGATAGAAGGTTTACTTTAAAACTGAGGGTAAAAAGGTATTCACACTGAGTGCTAAGAGGTTCTCACTGACAAATGCAGTTAATTGTTCAGTTTTGTTCTCTTTGAACATGTTCTGTTCCACAGTTCTGTACATCATGTATAGCACTAATAATACTAATTTTCATCAGACACTTTAGTATCTGAATTTGTTCATAAAATGTTCAGAACTAGTATTAAAAAAACAAAATGAACATTCCTTTCACTTCCTTCCCTCAAAAACAGCATATTTTGTCATATTCCTTGTTACAGAAGTTTTGAAAATTTAATGCTCTAAAGTAAAAACAAAATCAAGGAAAAACAATGGGTTGTTTGATTCATGATTGTTGATTTTCTGAGATAGCAATATAGAAGAAATTAGATATACTGTAAGTCAGATATGTGCTTCTTTGATTCACATATCAAAAACTCGATGCTACAGATTTAATTAAAATATGACATCAATTTAGTTATTCCTGAAATGAAGAGTATTCCTGAACTGCAGAATTATGTGACAGAAAACCTATCATACTTTGTCAAGTGCAAGTAGGAACATATTAATATAATCAGGGTATACTCCTACAGAAGGTTAGTCCCATTGAAGTGAATGAGGATAACTTCTAAGTGGATGTTGTCCTGTTAGGTAACCATCCTAAGCATCTTTAGACAGACATCTTGAAGATGCTTCAATAAATTCTGATCTTGATAGCTAGGGAAGGCAGGACAGAGTCATCAGCTCAGAAGACATCTCTGAAAATATAGCTGGTTGTACACCTGAAGTTCCATCTTCCAACTGATCATGGATGGGTTATAGAGGAGCACACCAATTCACTGGGATGGTGGTTGTATGTCTCTGTGCTATCTATAATTTACATGAATGGGTGCAGGACTTAGGGAATGGTTTTCGGTGGCTATGCAATCCTACTGGTTTCTTTCCTTCCAAAGTGAATGCAAATAGTGTGGAAGCTACCCTGGTTGTTGCTACTGGTAATACATTCACATCCTTCTAGTCTACCTTCTCACTGTGGGTCCAAGCTATTTGGCAGCCCATGCAAAACAGCAAATACCTTATCCCTGAACAAATCAAGGTGCCTCAAACAACCCAAGCTTGATCAAGTTATTTTGGTCCATGAAACCAAAACTCTCACAACTGCCTCTTCCATACTTGGCAATAAAAGTGCACATAGCTATACATTAAAATAGCTATGTGTTAGCTATTTGCAGATTTTAGATGGCACCCTAAATTGGCTGCCTAAGGTGGCTACCTCATTCTACCTAACAGCAGGTCCATGAGCCCCTTTCCTCTCTCTTCATGGTTCCTTTGCTTTCTCTCCTAGAGTGGGAAAACTGAGTCATGCAAGCACTCAGTCACAAAACTATCCAACCCAGCAAGCTGGTCCAGAAAAAGTTGAATACACCAAGGTTTCCAGCAAGTATCAGTATTATTGTCTCAATATAGAAGATAGGCCACATAGTCATTTTCTGTGGATGCTCCACTGTGACCCCAAATGGTTCTTAGACCTACACCTCATATACTTATACCAACCACAATGCCTCCCATCACTTCAAGGTGCCAGTAGAGTATTGCCAAAAGCAGTTCAACACACTCAACATGCTAAGAAATTTTGAGGAGGAATCAGCCACAGGAACCACAAAGGGAGTCACTCAGCTTCTCACTCCAGTCTGATGTTTTCCATGTACAAGGGAGGAGTCTGAGCAAAGTTGTGACTGTTTTCTGTCTCTTTCAGCCCATGTCTGCATTTTGAAAGCTCTCTGTACCTCTCACAAAATTTCTGCAAAGGCCAGAAAGTGCAAAACATCTTGGAAGTGGCCTGATTAAACTCCAGATTCAGCAGGATCTACTGCAGATCCTTAATAATAGGAGACTTATCATGAAGTCTCCCAGGTTCTGGATCTGGAACATCATACTGCTTAGGAAAATGGGTGACTATGTGTCAAACACTTGGCAATTCTCACAGCCTAAATTCTGAACAATGCTATAGCAGGTGGCATCTGCCTTTAACTTTCGAACTAGAAAATGAGCACCTGAGTTTGATGCCTGCAAACATAAACCTCTGTTTCTGTGATTAGAATAAGCAGTCAAAGAACAAACTGCCTACATGGATGAATGACTTTAAAGTTACTGCAAAGCAGTGATTCTAAGCCAGTTCCTTCACTACAGCTCCTGTTTATAATTAATGTTAACAGCTAATGTGCATTTGAAAAGATCTTAATTTACTACTGGCCAAAGTCTATTCTGTTTGAAATAACTCATCTTAGTGCCCCAATTAAAATGTTAGCATACAAAATGATTAGAATGACCTTAAAAACAAATTGCTTGACCTATATAATTGGAGACCTTCTTTAAAATTCTGTCAATAGTATCTTCTATAATGATTTCAAGGGCATACAAGCTATTATACTTTCTTAGATCCTTAGGCTGGAAACCAAAAGAAATTTACCCTAGTCCACTTAATGACTATGTGGAGTGTGGTTTGAGTCCTTTGGGTTCTAGCTAGTGTTGTGCCAAAAAAATTCTCCTACATTGCTTCTACCTTTCTCACTTGTTGTGCTAGAAAAGGAATCACTTTCAAAAATGAATTAAATTGTGAAGAACATTTTAGAGAGACTATCATGGGTTGGGTTTTCTTGTGCTTACCTTACTACGAAGTGGCTGAAGAGTGTGTACAAGTGTCTTGTTTTTCATTTTACAATAATCTCACAGGCGACCTGCAGCCTTCTCATCTTCCCACACTTAAATTAAAGCCTAGGAGAAGACGTCATGAGGTAATTCCTCACATAGGGCTTTTTCGGATCAGGAACTGTTGACAGTCTGGAATTCTGCAGAGTACCCAGCACCACTGGCCACCTCACAGTAATTAGGTAAGTTCAAAGGTACATCCTGAGAATGAGGCAAAACCTTGCAAGCTTCTTTCACAGGAGAATAAAACTTTCAGCCAACTGAAATCTTTGGCATGGCACTAACTCCAGCTGTGTCCTGGAGCTGGGCACGGCACTTGGTCTGCCAACCTGGTGATCCAAAATGGAAACCAGATTGTCAACCAGCTGATGCTGTTGCCATTCTCTGTGCAACACAATCTTCCCCTTGCCTAAAACCTTACAAAAAGAACAAGAGGAGGAGGAGGAGAGGAGGAGGAAGAAGAAGAGGAAGCAGCAGCAGCAGCTGTGCTATCACCCTTACGAGTACTGAGCTTGAACGTGGCAATATCTTCTCCTCCAGGAAAAATTTGGCAAAATGGCCTTTCCAGTTTCCCTGCCCACCTCATATAGGATGGAGACTTTAACAGAGGCCATTTCTGCATGGTGCTAGTTCTAGTTAGTTCTAGCCTCAACTGAGAGTGTAGCTTGCTTTCTTTGTATAAACAACAATCATTTCTGGGAAAGTTCCTGATTTCTTCTGTCAAGATAAAGCAAATTTCATGTGTCAATGTGCTGTCAGTTCTATTCATTCAAATAGGAAAATGGACAAAATATTTAACAGACTATCAAGTTATCCAATGAATACCCATGTAAGCAATCTAGGACCAAAACAGATTCACTTTAAGGACTTAGTGGCTAGATATGGCTTTCATTCATTTTGCTCTACATTAGGCTCAGCTGTCCCAACTGGGATTGGGATGTTCATGTGTGGCACAAGAGTCCTTAACCTTTCCTGTCCACACTCTATGGTTATGCATTTATTCTACAGTAAAAATGAAAGGGAGCCACATAACTGGCCACTACGCTTTTAAACTAACTCTTAGCTCTAAGTTGAGTTAAGTTTATTATCCATGCTTCATATTTGATGCAAGAGAAAGAAGGATGGCCTGGAGAGCTGTGTTGCTGGAAGCCAAAGCCACAATAGGCACAACATAGCCAAGGAAGCTGGAAAGCAAGTGGAACAGTGATGGCTAACCCTGAGAGATTTGGGGGGAAATTTGCTCTGGATCCCCCACAGGCTATACCCCTGCTGCTTTGTCACAGAATTCTATGAACCACTGATCATGAGGAAAAACTCCACCAATTTGCCATCAGTGTTCCTTGGTAAAATACTATGAGAGACTACAGTGTTGTACCATTTGTTCATGTAACTGTTGCACAGAAGTCTGCGGCTGATAGAAGATCCCTTGATGATTGTGTCTGGCACAGCAGAGACAAAGGTCCCCAGGCCTTGGCTCACCGCAGGGTTATTATCATCATGGACTAGCGCAGATGTGGTAGAACCTCTGCTTGCTCAGCTGATGTTGGATTTCAATCTCCATCGGCCCCATCCAACATGAGCAATGGTAATTAGCAAAAGCTGTAACCATCCAGCAACATCTATAGGATCATATGTCATCCAGAGGTTTAAGACTCCAGTGCAGACTAGATTCACAGATTGGATTCATTTTCCAGATGTTCAGTTCATTTTGTCCAGATACATTCATCCTGCTTATTAAAAAATGTGGAGAAGAAAAACAGAGTGGTCTTTCGCTAGGTTTTTTCTCCCTGCTCCCTTACCTTTCTTTTCATCAGGATTCAAAATGCCATTACTCTTCTAATCTGTACTAGCCTGCAAACTGATTTGAGTATGTTATCATATTATTTCATTTCATTCTTTCTGACAACAATCTTAAGAGGCTAATTGAATACATTTCCCATTGTCTCAACTGGGAAGTGAAACTATGTGAAAGGGACTTGCATGAAGTCCCAGGATCCAACTCCTTGCTGCTGCCCTTCTGCCTCCAAAAGTTAGTCAAGTTCAACAATAGCAACAGCAAACAAGAACGACATACAAACAGGGACTTGTAATCAAGTGTTGCGGTATACCCCATTTCCTCTGGGGACTGCTCCTATTCAAGGATCCCTGTATATTCTAGCAACTGCTTATTTAAAATTCAAAAAAAATAAAGGGGGGTGTAAATATAATCTGCTGCTTGCACACTTCCCATGAATGCAGTTGCTTGGGCTTTAGGGAAACACTTTTTGTCATTATCATGAATTTCCAGAGAGGGCAGAATGCCATCTAGCTTCCAAGGATGCTTGCTCATGACAGCATCTCATTGAAAGATAATCAAAGAGGGTTGTCGTTCAGCTGCATAAATCTCTGTGCCTCAGAAAGGATCACCATCCATTTTTAGCAATCATCAGAATGAAGACGGCTGGAACACCGAGATGGTCCTTCGGCAAAGTAATATGTCTCTTAAATGCCTGGTGAATGATGGGATGACAATGAATTGCTGCACTTTTCATATGTAGCTGATGGAGGGGTGTTAAGGCCTGTATTTCCTATTCCTAACAATCTCTCCAGAGCTTAAATACTTACATGGACAAGGACATTAATCAAATATTCCCAATGTGTTATCTAAGATCGACTCTTGCTGAGTCATTGTCAGATGAAAATAGATTGTGTGTTAGTTTTCTTAACCTCCACTACAGTTCTTTTAAAAAGCTGTTGCTGAAGAGATAAATTAGCACATCTAGAAATCCTCTGAGTAATCTTTGTACTAGTATCAAACCAGATAACTCCTTTCCACACTTAAAGACAAAACTTGGTTTTATTCAATAGTGATGAAGAGTAAAACACACAGATAGTATTTTCTGGAGAGTTCACTATCAGATTGTTTTCTCATTTTATCCTTTTATGACAATATGTTACCACAGCAGGTATCTACATTGCTCCAGAGCATGGATAACAGTGTTCTCTTTGTAATGCTTGTAATTGTAATTCCTTTACCATATTAGGATATGGGGTTCAGAGTGGGGATGGAAAGCGTCTGCATGTATGGAAGAAAAATTATTTCAATAAAATGTTGATTTAAAAAATATTGTCTCAGAGTGATGCAGTATAATAATTTCACATTGCCTGAAAAATTAAAAAGATGATGAACACATCAGGATAAAAAAGCATTTTAGAGTAATGAAAAAGGAAGTGGGATTTCCTATGAATCTTATTTATCTATCATATGTTCATATGAGAATGAATGGCACTACCAGTACCCATGAGGAAGGTACCAGAAGGCAGGGTGTGAGGGACGGCAGGTTGCAAAAGCACAAGAAAATGTCCAAATAAGAGGGAGATCTGAAAAGCGTCTATAAAAGAGGGAAGCAGGATAAGAAGGGAAATTTTCCAAACAAAAGCATTCCACTCCAAACATTTTATTACTGATCCCTCTAGTGTTAAATTACTTTTCAGTATGTATATTTTCATGCACTCACATGCACACACACAGTGGCTGGGGTTAACACAACAACAAACCACAGTGGAAGCTATGGTAGCAAGCCTTGATGTTATGTCTGAACTTAGCAACCATGGTTGAAGCACAGTAAGGATAGACTCCATGGAACCACACAGAGAAACTGCAGACTGCTCTACAGTTTCCACACTTCGCCATGGCTTATCTTCTTGTCTGTACCCAGAAACCATGCAGCCGTGCAGTTTCCAGATTCCTTCCATAGAGGTCTGCACAAAGAGCAGCTGCGACTGCAGCAGACACTCCTGCTTGTTCTTGTTGCTGTCAAGGTCTGCCTTGCAGTCAGCAGCACTCTGATTGACTCTCGGTGATCCTTTCTTTCATTTTTCTGTGCACTGCCTTTGGATGCTCACCTGCAGCTTTGGAATTTTGCCAGTATCAGGGCATTGTGTCTCACCACCTCCAGGAGCAGCAACCATGGGGACAGCCATGCCTGGCACCCCTATCTGATTGCTGCACTGAACTGGACTGGAGCTTGGTTATCACACTGTCTTCAGCTCTGCTCTCTTCTGATCTCTTCTGAGGAAAGCTGCCCTGCAGGTGAGGAGCACATGGCCAGTGCATTGGACATCACCAACCGGGTGAGCATCCCAAGGAGCCCATATCCTCTGTGCATGTGGCTGCAGGGGTGGGGGCAAACCCTGGCCATATGTGTGAATTCTGTACACAGAGGAGCATGGACATGTGTGCAGCAGAGGACGATTGATGGGTATGTAGGTGGATATACTTGTATGTTGGCACAGATTAAAGCAGTAATGGGGCATGCTAGTCTAGTGCTACTCCAGAGCAATAGTGTTACTCTATTAAGCAAGCAATTGCTTCACTGAGCAGCAGAAAAACAAACCAACCAAAAAAGGCAGTTGGCTGAAGCCAGACCCAGGAGGCTATGTGGGTCAATGAGGAAGAGCAGGCAATGCAGGCACGAGCAGTGTACTTTGGGATTGGTTTTCAACCATGGGTACTGATGGGATATGTGCCACCATTAGGAGAAAAGTTGTAGGAGGGTGGAAACCACTCACACAGGAAAACCATGTGCCTGTCTGAACCCTGGTCTCAAAGTAAGATGCCATGTGTTTAGTATTAGGTGTGAATGCAGCCAGTGGCTGGGTTCAAACAACATGATAAGCCATGGTGGGCTTTAATCACTGTTGGTCTGCCATGTTGTCCAAACCCAGTCATGGTAAGTCTGGTCTTCAGAAACCTTAGTAAGAAACAATAGCTAGTTCTATGGAGTCTTTGTACTAGTGTGGCTTGTCATGTTATCTGAAACCTGGATCATGGTTTCCACAGTGCTACCAGTTTCCCCTGGAAAGAATGGCAATTGCAGGAGCTGTTCTAGCCATCCAGCTTCTATGTGTGGACCCATGAGGAAGAGGCAGGCAACATAGGAAGGGAGCAATGCATCTTGGGACTGGATTTCAGGCACAGTGGCAGATGGGGTACATGCCAACAACAGGAGGACTGAGCAGGAAGGAAACCATAGTAACACAGAAACCACTTCTGTTGGGCAAATCATCATAAAAACTGAAGCAAAGAAAACATGTGACGATGCTTGTCACTTTGTGTAAACACAGTAAGTCACATTTTTTTGGCTGCATTAGCTCATTTCTGGAATGGCTGCAATCTTCTGTAGAACGAGAGCAGAAAGACAGTTCATATCCTGATAAATGCTTAGCTTAGCATGAGTAAGATGCTGGATTGCTCAGCCTACCATTGTGTGCACCATATAGCAAGGAGCAACAGTGCTGTTCTTGGATAAATCTGCAGTATCAAGCTATGCAGGCAAGGGCAGGGTACTGCAGAAGTCTTTCAAAATAACTACCCACAAGAAATCAAACGAAGAAACCCTTTCTTATAGCATACAACTGAGTACATAGATGTATGCTTCAGCTTTCTAAGGGAAACCTGCATTACTATCTAGTTGTCTCTTCTCCTGAGAGGACATAATAAAACCTATGGGGAGATTCCATAAATTTCCCTATTGTTGGCTTCAACAAGGACAAACAGGATTTCCAAAGTAATGCTGGTGTGTAGTTGTTGTTTATTCTGGTTAGATATAAGTGCAACAAGTCACTTTCAGAACAAACACAATATGGTTTTAAATGCCTGCTGCATCTATTCACAGATAACAGCAGGAAAACACTTACAATTCTGGCAACAAGAGTAAACAAGCATTTTGGCTAAATGTATTCACTGTATCCTGTGATTAAATAAGTGCACAGGAAACCAAGTTGAATGGCCGCCTCTTTTACTAGCAATATAAACAGAGCATTTGCTTTGTGATATCAAAGATATTGCAGTTTTTTCCTCTATACCTGCCTTGTGAACATATTATAATATCTGGAATAGTAGTCAAAAATAAGAGTGCAGTGTATGGCATACAGTATACTGAAAAAAGAATAATGTGCTAGGCTTTTGAAGAAAAGAGTTGGTTTATTTAACACTACGCACCCATATATCTTGAGGTCTAGGCCATGTGCAGTTCTCTTCTCTGAATATTTTTCTCTCGTTTTGCTTTCATTCTTTCACTCAGACTCTTGTAGTTAGACACATGCTTTGCATGTAGAAAGACCGAAGTTCAATCCCAGGTATCTCTATGTAGGGTTAGGAACAACTCGCATCTGAAAACCTAGAGCAGGGTGAAGAAGCTGCTCATTCCAGTGGAAGGCAAGTCTGGAGGCAAGAGTCTTGGACAAAGGCAATGGGGTCTTCGTCAGTCAATTGCACTGTAGAAGGTGACTGTTTATCCTTCTGATATTATACCATCAGTCTTTCAGTTGCCAAAAGGGCAGAGAATTTTTCCTTCCATTTGTTCACTTTCATGAAGTAGGCAAATAATTTAAGAGTGTGTACACCAGTGAATATTAAAGACAAAATTCATGTGCATTACCTCCTTCTGAAAAGAAGCAACTTTTGGAGATCATCGAACATAGCATTCACTGTATTACATCACCATCAACCCTTTATTATAAAGATGCTGTAGGGTCAAATATTTTTTAAAATCCTATTTTGCTAAATAAAATGCAGCCTAAGATAGGCATATGCCAAACAGCAATCCATGCAATCCATACTTATGCATTTTGAGGCCACAACAATCCCTCAAATTCCTAGGTTTGTCTATCAACCCAAAACTGTTAGGGACTCCAGCTGTACACACTCACCTGGCTGTAAATTCTATTGAACTGACTTTGACTTAGTTCTGAGTGCATAAGATCATGCTGGAAATACCCTAAGCCTCGTACTGGAAATATCCTAAGCCCTTAATTTGTAAAAGATATGTCATCATCATGGTGGTGTTGGTGGTGGTAGATTCCACATTTGACAAGTATGATGTTTGCAAATAGCCAAATCTGTTTTGTTCCATGTCAAAACTAATAATAATTAAATAAATTGTCTCATGATATAACATGAGTTTAAAATTATTAACATTGTTCAAAAGCACCACTGACTATTTAAAATTACCAGGATACATTTATCAGCGAATGAAATTGTCTTATGAGCTATCAGTCATCATAGCTATATATATCAATACATTCCCATAATTTTTCAAATTGTAAGGATAATATGAAGTGACCAGCTGAGGCAACAGATGATGGGGATGAGAAACAGCAGTGAGATGTTGAAGGGCAAAGATATGTGTGCCAAGCAAACTGCCTTGTTTCCCATGAGCTTAGTGCTGACCTCAGGTATGTTGGAGAAAGCCACCTTCCTCTGGTCTTGAAATGATCCAGTGATCTTGAGTCATTGAAGATGCTACTGAACATTTGAAAACAGAGTATAGTTCTGACAGGAATGGGACTCCTATTCATTTCATTAAAATAACTTATACTAGCCTTTTCAGCCTGAGATTGAATAAGCCTTGCTACAAAGCAGGGGTGCTAAAACTTCATCCCAAGTGCTGTATGAAGGACCATTCACATTGGAAGTGGGCCAGAATATCAGTGTGGTTGTTTGTTTATCTATTCGGTAAACTCCTGAGAGCAGTTCTTTGAATACTCCTACTTGGTGCTTCAGACAAAAACAGGCAGAAGGGTTCTGTACTGGATGCTTAAATCAAAGTAAATGCGTTTAAGAAGTATGACCTACAGATACTTTGAAAGTATTTTCAGCTTAATTTCCGTATGTGTGAGAAAGAATCTATCATGGTTTAATTTAGAGTAGGCATGCAGCTTTCAAAATCCATGTTTTCAATGATCTGGGCAGGGAATGAGAAATAATTTTGCAATCTTCCCAGCCCCTGCAGGCATGACAAAAGCTTACACATTTTCAGACTGAGAGAACTTATCAGGAAAGGTAGGTACATCTCTATTTTTGTTGCTTTTAACTGAATGTTTCCCAAGTACGGGAAGAAGCTGTGAGGAAATGCAGCCAGTTGGACAGCCATATTTTCCCACAATGCCATTAAAAGAATATTACAATATGAGTTCAGGCCACATCAGGTAAGGGTTAAACAACCAGGCACACATGCATGTATTGCCACCCATGGTGCATCAGCACCCTCCAGGACCAGCAGGTACATCCATCAGATCCCACTGCTGCTGCTTTCTGCTTCTACCACTGGTGTTTTCCTCTACCTGCCACCACAAATTTCCCCCACCCTGCTGCCAATTTCCTCTGCCTACTGCCCTGACAAAAGAGACAGAAGCAGGAGCAGGTGAATGCAGCAGCTGTGCTTTAATGGAAAGGGGAAATGAGAGAAAACATTGGGAGGAGGATAGGAGAGGGAAGGTGAGCGTGGCAGTGATGGGAAAAAACTTCAGGCAGGATAAGGAGAATATGGCAGTCATGGTGGCTGCAGCAGGGAGAAGGAGGGAAGAGGAGAAAGAAGCAGAATTGCTGGTACAGCAGCAAGGAAGGGGCTTTGGAAGGCTAGGACTGAAAAAGTGTGCTCACTCCCTGCCCCACAACAGCAATTTATGGCTTTTTCAAAAAGCCATATATGTTTCTGGCCCTGAAAGGATGACCTCTTTTGCTGCAGATGCATTGAGGAAGACAAGATGGCAGCCCCCATTACGCTTTCCAAAAATGCTGTTGTACTGGCCCTAGATTTCCTGGTAAGTTCACCTTTCTGTGAAAATGCACGCACTTCCAGCAGCCACTCTGTATATGTCAGTGACATACCCAGTGTGTGTGTGTCTGGTGCTATGTAAATGAAAGGACATTTTTCTCATTATATGCTTAGTTATTGTTTGAGGGATGCTGGAGAAGTTCAGGGGGGCAAAAAAATTTCTCCATTTGGGCTGGGAGTCATAAGTTGATCCTCTTTCCCCTTTTGTTTTGTTTATCTCTAAAGCATGAAATGGAACATTTGCCTGATGTCATGTTTCAGGCAAATTTCAGGAATCATGGTCACAGGAGCAAAGCTTAAGGAAGGAGGAGCAACAGGGCTGCAGCCAAGGTTTCCAGAGGATATTCGCCAGTGAAAACTGGTTGGAAACAACAGTTAGTGTCTTGGTGTGGGTCCTCACTGCTTCTTGAATGGCCTGAAGGATTTCATAGAAGCCACTCTCTGTTTCTGGACTGAGTGGGTGCTTTTCTTCAGGGTCCACGGAAAGATCAAAAAGCAAAGGTGGTTCGTGGTATGTGACAAAATTTCCATGACAAAAACACACATGAGAATCATAGCAGCCATTTGAGCCCTCTGGACTGAAATTTGGAGTAAAAAAAAATGCCTTCCAAATCGATTTACCTATAAGCATAGGGAAAAAAGCAAACAAACAGCTGAGAAATGTGAACAATCTAAAGCATACATGCGTATATTAGTTATTTCTGTAAGTTGGAGTATGTCGCCACAGCATTGTCGAAGGAATTGCCAACTCAGTATTCCAACAACAACCCAGTAATTCTTAGTATAAATCTGGAGAATTTGGTTATATCTTATTTTTTACTGTGGCTGTACAGCAGATTCCTGAAGCAAGTTATGCTGGCCTTTTTGAACATCTGCTCTCACATAATACTTCTCAGAAAGAATAAAGGTATTTCAATAGTGATGCCTCTCGGGAGGCTTGTTCACTCATTCCATCCCCAAAGTGTACACTTCATACATGTATAGCTTTTCCTGTACAGACACTGTGGACCAAATACAGCTTAGGCATTGGCGGTTCCATGGCTGGGCATACCCCTGCTTGTACCCCTGCACATAAGGCTTAATGAGCCCACAGCCTTCTAGGAATGCTGCTGGTACTCCTAAAGCTCAACTCAGATATAAAGCAAACAGTACCAGCTCAGTGGTTTTCAGTAGCTGGGATTGTAATTGGAACCAATGAAGAATTAGAGCTCAGCCACCATCGAAACATCTCTCACACACTCAACTTTCTTTCCCCCATCCAACCACTGATTCATTTCCCCTTTCTTTCTGTCCTACTTACCTGGCTACTGGGCTAATGCCTGGACACCAGCAGTAATTGGCAGCACTCAGAAGTTCAGGGGACAGCTGCAAATGTAGATTTTCTCAAGGGTTACTGACCCTTGCTGCCAGGAGGCAGCTGCATTAAAAAAGGTGAGTGGGCTTTGTTTCATGAAAACTTAGTTTTGAAAGCTGCCACTCATTCATGCTGAACAGTGTTTTTTCTAGATAATGTTCTGCTCAGCTCTACTTCTGTCATCTGACAGTTCTCTTGCTTGTTCACACAATCACATCCCAGCACCCTTAAACCCATCTGCCCCACTGAGAATCACACATCTATCATCGATACTTCTGAATATCCCATTTTAATTTAAAATGACAGCCACCCCAATTTCCTGAAGCACTATTTCAGTGCTTTAAAATCCCAAAGAACAAGGTTACTTGTAGAAACTACCAGTCTAGGAACCAAGAATTGGATTATGCTACCGGTGCTACTTCTCATATACATGTGATTTGCCATTTGTTTAGGGTATATACAAAAATTGGCCCTTCCAAATACTTCAGGAGTGAATGTAGAGAGGGAAGGAGAAAGAGGGGGTGAAGGGGCCAGAGCAAGATGAGGTTTCTATATCAACCTGGCTCATGCATTTGAGTCACCTTTGGAGATTCTTTTCAAATTATTCATCACCAAAGTAAGTGATAAAAAGTGAATGAGTGAAATCAGACCTACTTGGCTGAGTCACTTCATCGATGGAATTTCTTCCACCAACATATGAAAATATTTATCAGGTGAAGATATAGGTAAAGATATATAAATTTTCCCAGGTTTTTAGTGTAGCGTTATTTTAGTATGCTGTAGTGATTATATTTTAACCCTGTTTTGTAACTTGTCTTGGAAGCAAGATGCAAATATAATAGTGTACACTAACTAAAACAAAGGATTCTTAAGTATTTAAACTACTAACACTACTAGGAACAGCCCTGTGTTTATTCTTCCCCTTTCCCAACAGATGTATCCCCTCCCTCTATACTGGAACCCATTGCTAACTGCCATGTCAGAAAATTTCCTGAAAAGAGAGAGGACAGGTAAGCAGAGTGTCAGTTGCCTGTCCCTGTTAAACCTAGACTATTCACTCCCCCTGAAGAAAATCCTGGGCCCAGTCCCTGAAGCCCTGGAGAACTGCTACCAGCAGGGACATCAGAGGAATACACAACAGGTTTGAATCAGTTTGGATTTTATGATTGTGCAATGTGGATTCTTCAGCAGACCAATTATTTTCAAGTTGGACAAATTCCATGTTCATGTGTAATTAACACAAATGCATGTAAGTGGTAATAGACCCTTGCACAAGTTAAACAAAATTCTTACGAGGAAGAAAAGGAAAATCTGATTCCAGCAACAAAGAACAGAATGGAACAAAAGATGTCTGACAACCTGCAGAATAGATTTAACACTGTACACCATTAACTGCCAGTCATGGTAGAGAACGCTGAGATAGATGGACTTGATATAAAGCTTGAAAGATCCAACTTGATACAAGACACCTTCATCTGTTTGTAAGCATTGTGTTGATTTTTAAAATATGGCTTATTGTGATTTTATTAGTGACTTCTGATATTAATTTTAGGCTATCTGGGAAGAAATTGGATCCTAAGAGGTGAGATATAAATCACTGTAAGCTAAAAGTAAAGCAATATATGGAACTGCTCATGATTTGTACACTGGCTGGCTTTTAAAAAAATACAGTGGATATATTTAAAGAGTTAATTCTATAAGACACATTTTCTATCATACATCATTGAGTTGGAAAAGTTATTCAGTGACAAATGGACAGAGTTTGGAAATTTCTAGCTGACTTAACACTGGACCGTCACTCAGTAATCAAGGTCCTGTGGGTGAATGTACAACAGCAGATGGGGGAACAAAAGCCCTCTGGATGTTGCTTAGGTCTCTGCAAATGCAGAGCAACACTGCAGCTGAATTGCCTGGACAGACAATAAATCACACCTTCAAAGTCCTAAGGGGGCACTATCTTTAACTGCAGACAGTGACATATGTACAGGTTGCATGTGTTGCCTGAGTGGAAGAAACACAGCTAGCCTTCTATACTGTTCTACACTTCTGAAAGAGCATGTGAGGCCATTTACAAGGACTATTGGGTACTCTAAATGTTGTGATTTTTTCATAGAAGGGAATGCTAGAAGCATGGCAAAAGCGGAAAAGGAAGCTGTATGGAAAATGGTCACGTTGCTTCAAGCCTCTGTGTAAGGTATGTAGAAATCAGTGAAGCAAGATTAATGTTTTGTCTTGTTTGAATAACAAGAAAAAACTAGACAGTGTTCCAGAGACAGAGAAAGTCCTGTGCATGCACATACCAGATAGATGATTCAATTGCTGGTCAGTACTTATATGAGGGCCACATTCCTTCATGGGTAATCTGTCAGGGGCCACGTGCAGACATGGGTGGAAGCCAGTGATAGTCAAGGCAAAGTAAAAAATGAGTGCGTCATTCCTTTCCTTTTCCCTTCCTGTTTCACCTGCCTTTCTTTCTCTCCTTCTTCCTTACCACCCTGGAGACTGCCAGGGTGAAGGTCTGAACTGAGGACATGGAGAAAATAGACTGAGCGTTTGCTTCCCACCACTGGCCTACCGGGTGTGTTAGTCTTAATGTAGCCTTGGACAGTTGACTTTTCTGTAGGGATATTTGGAGTTTGAGAAATCTGTTCTGTGTTTCACAGATTTTCAAATGTAGTTTGTTCATTGACAGAATCAGATTTTTATTTTTATTTTTTTTGAGTTGCGGGGAGGGATGTATGAGAACTGTAGCACAGCTGCACCTGCACACCCAGCCCAATTTAAACACTGGCATGTAAATCCACACAAGTCAGAAGAAAGCTAGTCTTCTATGGAAACTGCACTGGAGGAGGTTATCAGTGGCTACTGGCCTTGTTGGCTATGTGCTGTTGCCTTTACCAGAGGTGGCACATCCACCTACACCAGTTGCTGAGCAGTTTCAGCACAAGGAGCTCTTGCATCCATCCTGCTTGAGGGATCCTACAGGCAGCTGGTTTGCCACCATGTGTACTGAGTGCTGGAATTGATGGACCTTTGGTCTGATGCGGCATGGCTTTTTTATGTTCTTATGGGCACAGATCTATCTGTCAAGCTTCTAACGATCTAAATACTTTGTTCCATACAATACATTATTTTCAAGATCCAGACAAGTAACTGGTTGAATAATATCATACCATCTAACTCTTCACAGTATCTCCCACTTCATTAGGGAAAAGAAGAAGTCACATCAAGTGCATGGCTGTATGCACTGTGCTCTTTGCTGATTTCAGTGTGCATATGATTTGTTTAAAAGATTTGTTATTGATATTGCAGAAAATTTTGGTCTTAATTTCATTTTTTTTAAACTCCTACTAGATTGATTCTTATCCCAGAAGACTTCACATGTTAATCCACCAAAATCATGCTTGATTCAGTTTTGTTTTTATCATTTCCCTTCTGGCAATCTAGTTATTCAATTCCTTCTTGAACTTTGTAAGATATCTTCACTCAGAGGGAGCATGTATCTTAGCAATCTTTCTCTTGTGACCTTAGGATGTTTTGTCCACATCTCTCCATCTATAGCATATCTATAGCATATTTAGCTGAAAAGCACCAGAGATCAAAGGAGGGAAATGTTTCATGTAATGTTAAGAGTTTTGGTTTAGAAATACAATGACTTAAAAATGCTTAGAAAGAGGAATAGAAATAGAGATTTACCAATGTAAGCGAACAGTGCTTGCTTGAAATTCTGAGCTTTCTCTTTCTTTGCATTTTCCAGAACTAGACAGTGGTGAAATATACCAAGCACACTCTTAAGTGGAGATAAAGAAAACAGCCAAGATTAAATCAAGCTTCATAAGGGAGTCAAGCAGGTAGACAGGAAGCATGATAAAGAATCAGAGAAACTGTTTTAGAAAGTTGCTGAGGCTAGTATCAAACAAAGTAAGATAGGACCTTGACTCTGAATTTGCCGGAGATGGCAGCGGGGGGGGGGGGGGCAACACTCTACTGTTCCTTAGCAGTGTCATAATGCTTCACTGCATTGTGTGATTGTGGAATACTGCTGTGACAACAGCAATGAAGCATTAATAGTGGCCTTTCTAATCATTATAGAAAAGTAAAATGCATTAGTTAGATGTTGCATTAGTGGAATGACCGACATAATACTCTGTCAAGACACAAAGAGCTGTCAGAGTAGTAATCTGTAAATTTGATGAACTGTTCTAAGGCTGGTCATTAAAAGGAAGACTGCTCTCTGTACCTCTCCCAGCTGGTATATAATCTCATTGTGTCAGAAGATCGCTGCAAGGATTGAATTAATCTTCCAGCAATTAATAATCCCTTTGTTCTGGTAAAGTCCTGTAAGAGTGAAGCTTCATTAGATACTGAAATTGCTAAATGCCATTCTTTAATGAAATCTACAGTCATAAAAGAATAATACAGCAGTTTTAACACTTAGACCTCCTTTTCAGCAAACTGATGCAGGCTACAAAACTCAGACTCTTATTTGAAGGCATCGGATGCACTAACCCAGCTATGTATTTCATGGGACTGCTCCATAAGTTTCTTATAGCACAATGCCATACCCTTTCAGTCAACATCAAATTGTGGGGTGGGGGGAAAGGGGGGAGAGAGAGTATGAGAGAGAGAGAGAGGTTACAGCTTTGCTACAAAACACGACAAAGCAGCAAAGAAATGGTGGAGCGGTGGGGTAGCTGAGGTTAGGGATATGGAAATCAGAAAACTTGAGCTAGGCAATGTTCTCTGAGTTGCCCCTTGAAACTCAGGCCAATTCATGTCCATATCAGATTGCAAGTTTCCTCTGCTTCTTTTCATATGAAAATCTTCATGTACTTGGTATGTGTTTTTATTTATTTATTTATTAAAACATTTCTAATGTTTTGGATGTGATGTGTACTTGGTATGGACACAGAAGTATGTCATCTTTCACAAATTTTTTTAAAAAAATCTATCCCCCAATGTATTTAAAGTATGCATTTTTTCTAATTTTGAACACATTTTTCCTTCTCTTGTACAGTAACAGAGTTTGGGAATGTATGAGCTTTATGGTAATGTTCAGGAGGTATGAATGGGGTGAATTCTGAGCTTAAACAAACCAAAGTGAATTCTTCATACATTCTTTTATAGGACAGGGACAGGAGCCTATATGGCTGCACTTGTTTTGAGTTGCTCAGATTAAGGACAAAACAACAGACCTATTGCCCCTATTAGTAACTCAAAAAAATTATTAGGGGAAATATCAACACTAATTGAGTATCTGATTATTTACAGCTTGGTAGTCACTTGAGTCTGACAATACCCTTAATATGGAGGGAGGCTATTTGCTGACTATAAGAATATCATTTTTAATTTAACTGGCATCCACATAATTAAAAATACCAGTGATTATTCCTGGAATAAATGGAAGATGACCAGAAGTTAAATAGGGCCAGAATGCACTGAAATATAGATAACGTTCCTTCCAGGCTCAACAATTGCAATGCCTCTGAAAACACAGAACAGAGCAAATAAACTCTCATATAACTATTTTTCATGCTTGTCAAGAGAAACACATCTCCACTGAAAATAATGTGAGCAGAAGTGTGGATCAGTTGATTAGGGATTTTTTTCTTCAACTCCATCTCAACCAGTTTGACAATATCTGTTTAAGCTAGAAATGCTCTCCTCCACTTTGACAGTTATGCAATTTCACACTTACCAAATAAAATACCCTGAAAGTGAATCATGAAAACACCTTCACTGTGACTCTAAAATAGTCATTAAAACAGCAAATTAAGATACATAATGAAGAAGCTGAACTGAACTGCACACCTGACTGCCTTCTGTCTCCCAGCTCTTCTGACAATGAATGGTAGGAGGACCAAGCTAGGCCTTCCTGTCACTTTTGTAAACTGCCCGCTGCTGTCTTGGTTAAGCCGGAGAATAAATAAAACCAAGTGCATGTAGGGAAATGGGATAACTTTAAAAGACTAGAAATATTTCTAAGGAAAAGGATTGAACAAATAGAGCCATGCATGTATCAGGATATCAAAATATTGTGGAACTCAGTTATGTCCAAATAGCAGGGGTTAATCAGAAATGCAGAAACAAAACAGAAAATTGCATTGGCACGGATCTGTACACATTCAATAACAAATCATCATACAGAAAAGGGCTAAGAGAGCCTTCAGTTCTAATACCATACTATCAGCCCATGAATCTACAAATGCATTAAGCATGTGATATCATTGCAGCAGGTGAGTGGTCTGCCCATATTCTGCATTCCATATGCAAAATTTGCTCACCAACTATACTTTCCTGTTGAGCATCTGTAATTCATGCTAGAATTCTAGGGTATGAATTACAAATTATAGATAGTAATGCTTATAGCAACATATAGCAACACTACTTCTATTAACCCTAAAATATGAGGATTATTTGAATTTATTGAGCTGACTCTGCTGAGTCTGATTCTTGGACCATCTAGTGCAGGAGAGGGGAATCTCTGACCTGCCAGATGTTTTTGCCTTGTGACTTTTATCATCCCTGTTCATTGGACATGCTGGCTGGGATGATGGTAGTTTGTGTTCAAGCACACAGGTTTCTCGCGCCTGCTGGGCCAATGTGGTCTACTCGGAATGGCAGTGTTCCTGTTGTTCTGAGGTAACAACTCAGTTCGGAAAAGTGAGGCTTCAAGTGAAGCCAACTCCTCACTACCTCAAGGTATTCATACTATTTTGAAGGTGCTAGAGAGCCATTCTAGCTGTAGCACTATAGCAGAGGCAAAGAAGGAGCTGAGCTGACAATGTTTCTGCATGGATTAATAAGGTTATGTAGAATACAGGAGGCACTTCCCACTTTGGGCTACAGCCCTGTCCACTGCTGCTATGCTTCCACCAGCATTGTTCCTAAAGGCAATACAGTCCACAGGAGCTGAAGACTCCTCACTCCTGGGCTAAAAGAATTGCCTGGTTTTCATTTTGCCATTGTCCTTTTTTGCAATTCTTGTCAGTCTCAAATTCCATGTGCACCTAAAAAAAATTGATTTTATACTAGCTCCTTTTGCAGAAAGTTAAGTCTTGCTATTTATTAATATATGGATGCAAATAATGTGTGTGTGTGTGTGTGTGTGTGTGTGTGTGAGAGAGAGAGAGAGAGAGAGAGAGAGAGAGAGAGAGAGAGAACTGGAACATAGTATTTTTTTTCTTGGTTAATCCACCTGCAGTTCTTACAGTGCATTGTCTATTCTGTTGATAGATAGTGCTTTCTAATAAAGCTTTCAAGTTACTATATTTCATTTCCTTTTATTGTGGAAGACAGTGGTGCTTGCATTTTATTGGCAAAGTTCTTTCATTCCACTTTAATCTCATAAATGCGTGTCTCCATGAATTCCTGCAACAGTTTTAGAAAAATCTTCTTGGCCGATCTGTTGGCTAAAAGCCACTTGGTTAATTTTGTATCTAGTAAGCTGTGATCTGCTTATAGTGGATTTTTGAGCAAATTGTGTACGTTGAGCTTTTTAGCTCAAACTTGCTATGAAAATTCAGTAATAATGCCCAAAGTTTTCCTAATATGAGCCCAATTTCATATCTACTCCAATTAACAAAAGAGATTTTCCCTTAAACATTATTTGCTTATGAATGAATATTTTCTTGAAAATGAACATGGAGAGAAAGCTCCAAATGCTGGATGCAATTTAACTTTATATATAATAGATAACATAACTTTAAGAGAGTACCTCACTGAGCCCCAAACATGGAACAATCTGATGTTGGAGGTGTCCAATCATACTACACCCTGTGGAACTTGGGCAGAAGAAAAGGCAGAGGCTACCTACCTTGAGCAAGTTTGATTCTGTTTGCCGAAAGGGGTGGGAGGAAGTAGGGTATGACATATAAATGGACTTCCAGAAGCATGACTGATATGAAGGTACTTGCAATATGGCTTGACTGGCATAACAATTAGCTCCAGATAATATGTAGCTTGAAGCATAGGCAACATTTCTAAATCTAACTAAAATAATTGTTTAATGTGTTAAAGTGAGACCAACAGTAAGGCATCATTCTATTGACTTCCTTTTGCCAATCTCTCCCCAAAGCCCGTTTCTTGGAAATAGGCTGATGGGATTTTCCACTTGCTGATAGAAAGCAGAATCCATGGTATTAACTCCTAATGAGTCTGCGACATTGAGCTAGTAGAGATGCTTCCAACCTCAAGAGTTCTTTCCCATTTATTTTTCTATAGAAACAATATTGAGGTAAAAGAGCCTTAGAACTTGTTTAAGTCTAGAATGGCAAATAAAAACATTTTGCTTAATTAGGCTATCAAATCATAGAATACTACAAGTTGGAGAGGGCCACACCACTGGATCCAAACCCTTGCTCAATGCAAGACACCATCCCTGACAGATGCCTGTCCAGCTGCATTTTGACTGCCTACAGTGTGGAAGAGACCACAGCCTCTCTGGGTAACTGGTTTGTAGTATCGTAGTATTGATCTAACAGTCAGGAATGTTTTCCTGATGTTCAGCCCAAATCTGGCTTCCTATCACTTGAACTCATTATTCTGTACGCTGCATTCTGGAATGAATGGGAATCCCAGTCTTCCTTTGTGTGACTACCTCTCAAGAGTACTATTATTTCTCCCCTCAGTCATTTCTTCCCAGGTTTAAACATTGCCCATTTCTTCCAGTCTCTGCTCATAAGGCTTTGTTTCTAGTCAACTTTGTTTTCCAGTGTATCTGCCTCTTTCTTAAACTGCAGTGTCCAAAATTTTCTATGGAGGTTGGGATGGGTATGCTTGTTTGTGGGGGAAAAGATGGAACATTGGGTTATCTGCAACTCTGCAACTCGTATGGCTACCCAGATGCTTTCTATGGGCATGGGATCATTTTCCAGCCCTTTTTTAAAAAAAAGAAAACTAAATTACATAAAAATAACACCAATATTTTATTTAGGCATTAATTGCCTTGTTATGGATGCAGATTTCTGGTCTGCAGAGTGGAGGATATGGAAATGACCACATTATTTTATACAATTTTAAACTCCAAGAGGCAGGTTTTGAATTTTACCAGCTTGGGCTTTTTTTACACTGGCACAAATGTATTTTACAATATGACAGCAATGCTGATGTTTAAATAAAAATGGATTATCCTTTTAAAAACATCTGTGTTGATATATGATAATTCAGACCTGTCAACATTTCTTTCTCTTCACAGACATTCCTAATTTAGCACAGGATGGCTGCAATTCAAAAAGATGCTGAAAATAGTCACCTATGAAGAAAAGCTGAAAAACACTTCCCAGTTGTGTTAAATTTTAATCAATTAATTATGCTGTTTTAATATAGAATAGACCAGTACCTAGGTTAAAAATCAAATCTGTTGGTGAATGAATGCTACCAAGTGTCTTCCTGCATCATACATTATTTGTTTCATTCTGCTTCTCCAGTGCTGGAGGGCCTTAATATATTGTGGGATGCACCTGCACCTTTATTGTTGCTGCATTTTCCTAATTGAAGAGGAATGGTGTGGCAAGATGGGAGCATCCCATGCCAATACCCACCTACCCAAATCCAAATAGCAACCATATGTTCCAGTCTTGGCCATCTGGTTCAGACAAAATGGTGATGACTACATTGCTGATTAGTTTCTCTGGGGCAATTGCTAGTCAGGTTGCATCTGCCCAGGAAAACAGCATCATCTGGAAAATCCTTCAAGTGCATCCACATGGCAATTTTGAAGAAGAACAGATGTGAATCCTGTGGTTAAGTATCAGTATCAGTGCCTCCATGCCCTCTAACTCATGACTAAGGCAAGTATAGGGTTACTGTGGGCCATACAACCCGGAATATTGCCATAGCAGCACAAATAACCTGTGTCAGCATCAGGTAGGTACCTAATCTGTCAGCTTTCTACACTTCCATGAAGGGCATAATCAACTAACATTTAGATATATCTCCCAAGAAGTTGCTACTCTACATCCACATCTGTAGGGTATTTCTGCCACAAAACATAACATCTAAGTGATCTCCTTTCCTTGCCAATGAGACTCAGCAATGGAATAGAAAATTACTCCAATAGGTCATAAGAATGTAGACAACTCCCTTATCCGTAGTTAGACCTTTGGTCTATGTAGCCCAGTGTTGTTGACATTGACTCACAACAGCACTTCAGCTTTACAGGTGAGCTTTTTCCTTGCCCTTCCTGAAGATGCCATTCACTGAGCCTGGGGACCTTCTGCCTGCAAGACGGATGCTATGATCCCTTTTCAGCTTACTCTCCAATATCTACTTGCAAATTTGTCTTTCATACTCAAACACAGACTATGCATGAAAAGCACTTCCATTTCATATTTATTCCTGCCCCAGTGGTCCAACTACTGTTTAACAGCTGCTCAGCCAAACACCAGAGTCCACATGAAATTCGAAAAGATTAAGTTATAATATATACTGAGCTACATGGGGGAAGCGGGTGGTGGTAGAATCTTTTCATAAAAGGAAATTAACGAAAGCTGAAAAAAGGAAGAGGCAATATGCATTATAAGAGTTCTGTTCTGCTGCATTGTGTGGCAATGTAAGCATAACAAATACATTTGACATTTCGCATATGAAGCTATTGTAGCATTCATTTTCCAGATGACAATGAGTAGAATTAACAACCCTTTAGTAACTCATATTCTTGGAAGGCTGTTTTTTAATGCAAATCAAATGAGCTGCTTCCTTCTTTCTTGCCCTACAATTTGAAGAGCCAAATATTTCATGAAGTTCATATTAGGAAACATGTGCTAGCATCTGTGTTTTCAATCAAGATAAAATGCCAATTTAGAAGGCCTGGACAAAACTGAACTAGATTGTTTTAAGCAGATAAAAATGTAGACTGATACAAATTCCATGCAGAAGGGAAATGCTTGTGTTTATCAGCTAGCTGTCATTAGTTGGAGAAAGTCCTCTTCTTGTTTTACCTTCAGGTAGACCCAGTTAACTAGGTTTCTGTTTAGTCTCCTGGATTGCTCTTAGGAACTATCATGTGAAAACGGATAATATGACTAGCTCTGTCTTACCAATATTACTGGAATACATCTGTAACTCAGTGGAATAGACACATACTTTTATTTATAATAGTTAAAGTGGTAAATAGTCTTTCATGAAACCAATGAAGCCAGTCTAGGAAACCCAAGACAAAGAGTTCAAGTATAGTGGCAATTCCTGGGTTGTTCAAGTGAAATAAGTCACTATGGTGCCTAATATGAGCCTGTTGCTTCTGCTTTTAATTAGCAATATAGGAATGCTCCATTCCTGAATTATTATCATGACATGCAAAGCCAGAAACTCTGGGTTAACTTAAGGATTAAACAACCTAGAATTAACCCAATGACAAGCCATGAATTAATGCTGCCTTGTTTAACCCCAGAGCAACCAGAGATTCTAGGTTCAAAATGATGATAACAAGCCAAACAAGGTGTTCTGGGGTTAATTAAAGGCAAACGCAGTAAGTGCATAGAAGGCCACATGTTCTTTTTCTGTTGATTGTCCCAGATATCCCATGATTTAGACAAGCCACTGGTTGGCTTTTCATGTGAACTAAGTCATCAAAATGTTGAGACTGTAGAATACACAGCTGAATATTCACAGGTACTGGTAGTTTTAGGGATTTTCTGGTCTGTAACTGTAAAATAAAGACTAAAACTAAAAAGTAAACATACTGGTAGTTTATCCCAGGAATTATCAATCTCTCATGGGAATGAGCAAGCGTACTGTTTTCTACAGGGTTGTAACTTCTGTCTGTTTTCCTTTTTCAAGCACAATTTCATTCCATCATATTTCAACATCAGCTTGTATATATTTAATCAGCACCAAGACCTGTATACAAGCACATTCTCCTGTGCATGAAAATTAATATTCATTTTATGCAATTTCCTCTAATAAATGTATTTTGCAGACCATGTTTCCCAACATGCCTTTATGTATACAGTTCTCATTAACACATTTATGTATATTCTACCTATTCTCAGTACTGGACTCCAAGGTGGCTACCAACATTCTAAGCTTTGGAGACTTGAGAAGAAATCCAAAAAACCATTTTTTCATGAATCCTTTGACTCTGTCAATAGATTCTGTGGAGATCATTTCAACGGAAGTGTTGTTACTCAAAGGGCATTTGAAACAATCACTGTTGTTCTTGAGTATCATTGAAATTACTGTTAAGAAGGAAGGTGGCACAGAAATTCTTCAAATACACAAACAGATCCCTCTACTCTGTGCTATATGAACTGTGGGGTTTTCCAGATGATGGTACACCCCCCTTTTTTTTTCTTTCAAAGATACGATAATCATTTGCTGGATCTGCAAGACCCTACTGACAGGATCCAAAGTTGTGAATGTATTTCAGAAGGATATTATCCTACTACCTCTACTTATTATCTTATGTTTGATTTTTATTCCACCTTATGCAAACCATGTCTTCTGCAATTTTGGTGACATGCTTCTCCGCCTAACCCATCCCTGCCCACACCATTTTGAATTCCTTTTTATATACCACTCATTCAATTCACTTATATGCCACTTTTGTCCAAGGAAGTCATGGAAGCATATATTACTACTCTCCACTACTCTTCCTTTATCCTCATAGCAGCCCTAAAAGGTGGCATACACTGAGAGACATTCAAATTAATCCTTCATGGATTCAGCGCATGTGCAAAAGGGGTTCAGCACCCCAGAACTGCACACAGCTTCTAAGGAACATCTGTTTACAGTGAGGCTAAGTGACATTCAGGTGCATGTAAACAAACCTCCTGCACAAAAGCATTGCAAATCTGCCGGGTAGTAAATTTGCACGTACAGAAAGGGGCTTCTCACTAATGTCCAAGGGGTATTTCCCTGAGAACAGGAAACTGCATAAATCTGCAGTTATGATAGCAGCAACACTAGCTGAAGTGACCTTGGGTACCTCTATGGAAAAGCTCATTTGAACAGCCCTGTCCAAGTTCCCACAGTGAGCTTTGTGTCTGAATGGGGATTTGACCCCGGGTCACCCCAAATCTCCTCTCCAACGCTAACCATCTTCATGAATCTTGAATTTTTCTATTTTATTCTTGTTTCAGAAAAGTAAGCATAAGCTATAAAGTAAAAATACAACCTATTTATGTCTTCTTCTTCTGTTAATAAAACAGATGCTTTCATTGTAGAAAAGAATCTTGATTTGCAACATAAAAGGCAAATATATTGTTGCTGATAAAATCAATTGTCCTGGCATTTATCAGCAGTATCAAAATAATGCTTTTATTAAGAGTATTAAACTAATGTTAGACTTATTAGATCTTTATGATATACAGCTCTTCAAAAGAATGTTTACAAGACATAAAGGAATTTATTACAAGCAGTTATTAGGTATGCGTCTTTATTTATATTAACTTTCACTGCAGTGAGAAGAAAATAAACCTTAGAAAGTGTGATTCAGTGGCCGTATACATTACTACACACTCATTTGCTCTGATATGACTACAGCTCTGTAAGTGGCCATTAAACGACCCCCTGAGTTTGAGTGATGCAAACATCCGACGTAACCAGAGATCTGTTCCTTATCGGGTGACTGCTTTTCCTTGTAATGAAGTTGTCAAAGCAATACATTTTTAATAACTCTGATTCATAGGCCAATAAAGTCCCCAAGCCCTTGCTCATGGTATTTTAAAGCATGACTCCTTTATTTTAATTTTTCAACCATAACAGAAAAAATCACATCTAAAATCTCCTGAAATGTTATACTAGCTACAGGCCCTAAAAGGATGAAAAGTTAGACATAGAGGAAGAGTTCACCACATGAAGCTCGTCCTTATCAGTGCAGCACAAGGCCATACACCTGGCTGTCCTGCGCAATTTTTTTAAAGGAGCAGACTCTGTTCTGAATTTCTGATACACATTGGGCACAGTATATTAAACAGGAGCTCCATCCGCATGGAAGTTAAAAATGAGAACAATGGAAATTGTGAAAGAACATTATCACAAACTTAATCATGCAGTGACATCTGCACTAATAACTTATTCCTCTGTTCCATATCTGCTAGAGTATGAACACCAGCTCTGTTTATGCTCCAGTATTAACTCCTGCATGCTCCAATTAGGACTCTAAGGCATATGCATTGGAATAATCCTGAGCAAATGACAACTGGTTCAGATCATATATCTCCTACATACGGTATTCATGAGCAGAGTCTGTGAATATGTGTGAGCACATGAAATGAATGATGGGTGCGTTGGACATTAGACTGCATTGTTATAGCAGAAGAAGCAGGTGATGTAACTAAACTGTAGTTTTGCCCAATGTTGGTGGACTTGTTTGGGTTCGTAGAGTTCAAGAACATTAACAAGGCACTTGGATAGGTTAGTGCAACTACTTCCATTCTGGATGCTTGCTACCCATAGATTATTAAATCTGGCAGGAATGGAAGACTGGATGGGCCAGGGCAGTTATTATTGCCTCTTTGCAGCTGGGGCCATGAAAGTAACTAAAGTCTCTTTGCAAGAACTGACTGAAAGAGAGGCCATTCTTGAAGAAATCCTCTGAGCCTGTCTAACACAGACTCAGGCCAAGATGACACTTCAGGTGATGCTTCGGCCTGAGATTGCAGAGCCTGAACACCACATGGAGCTCGGTGTTGTTAGTGATACCTTGGGCCCTTCCAGCATCTGGAGGAGAGCTACACCAGGTCCTTCAACAGTGGTGGAGTGTGAGGAACACATCATATGGGGCCTGAGGAATCTGCCCCTTCCATGGCATCAGTGGAGTAGACTAAACCAACACCTACGCCACCCAAGAGAATGCTAGTGATTGAAGGTACAGGGGCAGGCAGGAAAAGGTCCCCAAGAGTAGCATTTTCTCATGAGCAAGGCCTTCTCATGAGTAGAACGTTTGTCAGAGGGTCTATGATGAACAGCAGGAAAGTCCTGCTTGGGAGGTCACATAAGCAGTAATGTGCAAATCAGCAAAACATGAGCTTATCAAACTCTCTAAATTTCATCTAGAAGGACATTCTGTCTCAAGCCTGTATCAGATTGCCAGCTTTGTTTATTCCGCATGAAAATCTATGCATATTTTCTTCCAAATATATATGCTTGTTTTATATGTATTAATTGCATATCTCTTTGAAATGTATTCGGTCTTCTCCTATTGTATTTATGCATATGTTTCAAAAGTACATCATGTACATCTTCCAAGTACATGGATGCTATTATCCTTTTCCAAAGGTTGTTCTCCTGCCAAAGGAGCAGGTTTGTAATTTATGGGTTTTCCTGGGTCAGTCATAGCACTTGAGGCTCAGGTGGCCTCAGTGACATGGAGTATTTCTACTATCGTCAGCTGGTGGCCAAGTTATGTCCCTATTTGGAATGGAGATAATGTGACCTCAGTAGTCTATGATCTTGTAACTTTGCCATTAGATGACCTCAGTACCTGCTAAGAGGAGCTGCCCTTGAAACCTGTTCAGAAGCTGCGGTTTGTGTACGCTGCAGCAACCAAACTGATAACACCAGAAAGTCTGAGCATATGACAATAATTCTGGCCTGCTTGCACTGGCTGCCTGGACATTTCTGGACCCAATTCTAGATTCTACTTTTAACCTATAAAACTTTACATGACTTGGGACCACAACACTTAATGGAACACCTCTCAGATAGAAACACTGTCCAGACACTATGATCAACTTCGGAGGCCTTCTTCTTAATATTTGCTCCAAGGGAAAATCTTTCCACATGGTATGCCATTATGCAATGCTTTCCCACTGAGGTCTTCCTGCCACCCTTTCAGCACTAGTTTAAGAGTTTTCTTTGCTACCAGATATGTTTTAAAACTATTTTAAATTCTTTTTGACTTATGGTATGCCTTGATGATTGGTATTTTCAGCTTGCAATTTTTCTGTACCACCCAGAGATCTTTCCATGCTGGATGGTAAAGATATGAAATAAATGAAATGCAATGTGTATTATTAGCAATGACTTAGAACAGTATAAGATGTACCTGTTGTCAAACCGCTTGTGAAAAGAATAGCCATAGTATTATAAAACGACATATGAGTGGTAAGTGGTGAATTGCCTAGGAGGTCCAGCAAGGTTATATTTAATTTAATAAAAGGGATATGTTACATTAAGAACTTAAGAAATTCATTGCAACAAGATGTGGTATGATCATTGCTTAATTCATGCCTATGAGGGGAGGTCTACTAATAGCTATGCACTGGGTGCAGTAGATAAACAGAAATCCTCTATATGCTACGCAAACAGTGGGTGATGGCAATCACTTTATGCCTGAATGTCCATAAGCATCTGTGCTGGCCACTGATGGATACAGGATGCAGGACAGGGGGAGTTTAGCCTTCCCCAACAATATTTTTAGCTTTCAGGTCTTGCTGACCCATATGCAATTTATACGAATTCTTCTCACATGAATTCCACTGACTTGACTGATTGCAAATTACAGTATCCTGCTCACCTGGGAAATATTTGCTCAACTGGGAAATGTTGTAGATGTTCCGTAATGAGTTTTAATAAATCAAACACTATGCTTGAATATTATAAGTATGTGCCATGAAGCCGACTAACTTGGACGTGAGATCAGCTTATATTGGGGAGACTTCTTTTAATGTAGGACCGAAGGTTAAACTAGCTGGGACACTACATCTTGGGCTGCTAACAAAATTAGTAGGGAAGGCAGATGAATGTTTCTTACTCAATTTGGATTCCATTATATCCAATCGTTAGGCAAGACCACTTTCCATCATGCAGTCTGCAATCCTGCCAGTGCGGTCCCACCACCAAAATTTGGTAGTTTGGTGTCAGGAAGTAACACAGGTTTGATGCCAAATCTGGGCAGCAAGCAGCCAGAAAATTCTGAAGGTCAAAGCAACTCAATTTGTCCTTCTGAAGATTGCATAGCACCTTGTTGCTAGCATTAGCAACAAACCATCACATTTTATTCTTACGTTTCACCATTGCCATGCAATTCTAGGGTATGGCATCAGTTGTAGTAGAGGATCGAAGTTGTTTGCAGCCCATGGGGCACATATTTCTTACCTATGGTCCTGACAGATCACAGGAAACTGGGAAGCTGCCTTATCGGTATAAGTCAGGCCACGGGTCCACCTAGCCCAGCAATCAACATGGATTGATAAGGCTCTCCAAGATTTTTCTGTTCTACCTGGAGATTGCACCTGGGACCTTATGCATGCAAAGTACATTCTCTGTCCCTGAGCTGTAACCTTCATGGCTTAATGTCAAAACAAAGGCTGTCATGTCAGGACATGGCTTACTTTTGACAGATGGAAGGAAAAAAGCTACCTGCGTGGTTACCATTTTAACAGTAGCTGAGTATGTGGTGTCATATCGCTTGTAGTGTTGAAGTGTAAAGGAATTATATTTAATGCTTTTACAGAAATGTCCAAGTAAGTGGTCATAATTTTACGCTGTGAATTCATATAATTTGTTAACAGCATTTTACAGCCTCAGACAGGATCTTAGAGCAACTAGAAAACTGGAGAAGCCTATGACAACAAAACTATCATAGAGATGGTTCTTGTGAATGCCTAACCGGTGCTGATAAAATCAACCACACATCTGAGTGAGAGAACTGATGAAGTGTAGAGATATTTTCTTTGTACAACTGGAGTATGCTGGAGGGAGATAAGCTGTATGGAGGATCTTTGGTGCCTTGAGAATCCCCTGTTTGAATGTTTGTCTATTGTGGCCAGAGAGATAATATATTCATGAAGATTCATACTGGACAAGATACTAGTCAATCAAGTTCTTCTCAGAGGCCGATGGAAGGAAAGAGACATGCATACATGTTTACTCCTTGCCTACATTCCCTAAATAAAGCATCATGAAAATATGAACACCTGAATCTGGTCAGTATCAGTCCACTATTCAGTGTGAAAAAGTGTAAGTGGATCATGAAACAGTGGTGAAAAATCTGCTGCATCTTTGCAAAAGAGCAGAGAAGATGTTGGGAAAATACTTTCTATCCATTATGGCTACCCAAACAAAATACCACTCTTCAAAAAGTATATTACTGAATTCAGGAGAATGTTTGAAGAACACTTTCTCTCTCCTTTTCTCCTGCCTTGATGCAAATTATGTTCATAGGAAGCACATTCAGAGAAAGATCCATGGAGGTGAAAGACTGAAATCTGGATGTTATTTTTTAATTCCTTCTAGGATTAAAATGGCCCTGCAATACAACTACTGCTGTTTAAGAGGTATGAAGGTTAAAAACAAAAACAAAACCTAAGTGTCTAGGCCTTATAAAACCATTAATCTGCCCATTTGTTTTAGCCAAAGAATGAAGACATAGCCATGATTAACAAAACCACAAATGTTAACCCTTCTGGGAATGTTACACCTTTTTTGGATCTATTAGAAAGTAACTAGCATTATTAAAACAGATCAGAATTTGGGCAATAGCGTGTCCAAAGAAAAAACAAAGGGGAGCAGCAAAGAGAGGAGTTCTTGTCCTTTCTAATCAAGCTCTTTGTCATATTTTTGCTTTTT
Source organism: Varanus komodoensis (assembly GCF_004798865.1). NCBI lineage: Eukaryota > Metazoa > Chordata > Lepidosauria > Squamata > Varanidae > Varanus > Varanus komodoensis. Next base: position 80,834,565 of record NW_025335268.1, read on the forward strand.
TAACATTTAGAATTCACCCTGATATAGTGAATTATTATACCCTATCGATGGAGGCAGGGCTGTGGCTGAGAAAGTCGGGGTTATACCAGTCCTACAGAGGAAGCCATTTTGTAGTGTACATATGTAGCTAGGGGTGGGGCAAAAGGGGACTGGTTCTCTTGAGCATTGTGCGACTCAGCTGTATGCAAATGTTCAAGTTCGTAAGCTTCAAACAAGCTTTTCAGAACTAAATGAAATAGTCTGTGCCTGCATTTATTTATTTATAACAACAACAATTTATTTTCTTTCTCGGCTGCTATAGGGAAAGCTTTCTGATATAAGGCAACTTTGTCCTCTTAGCTACCCATGCTCTAAAGCTCTTTATGTCAAGTATCTGTCCTCAACACAAACATGGCGGAATATTACAGTCCCCTCAAAATATTGAAATGATGGAAAATTCTGTTCTATTTTACCAAATTAATTATCTAATGCTAAGTTCCTTCCTTGATACTAACTAGCTTTTCCCCTAAGATAAAAGTAAAACAGAGATAAAAAGAAAAAGAAAGGTGAGGCACTTCAAGCAATTTATCCAGAACATAGCCCAAGGCCCACTTTTCCCTGAGACTTTCAAGTTGCATTAAAAAATACATAAAATATTTACATTTGAATAGGCAAATTTACTTACTGTTTCTTGGATGCCAGCGCACTGCATTTAAATATGCATTACAGTAATGGAAAAGAAACTCATGCTTGGATTGGAGAGTAATGCCTTGAAGCAAGGGCATCAGATCATGTCCATCAATAATTCTGAATAAGAAAGCATTTCAAAAACAGGATGTAAGAACCCATATGCTATAGGGCTGAAAAGAAGCTCTTAACTATTAGTTTACATTTCTTAATAAGTGCCATTGAAGTACAGTTGCATCGGGAATACCAGAGTGCTTGCATTTTGTGCTGAGTAAAACCCAATCGGAAGCTGCAGCTAATCCTAGCTTTCCAGTTAGTGGATTTATAAATATCTCATGTGCATTACAAAAATGTAATGCAGTACTTATGCAAATGCAAATACCTGTGAAGCTACATCCTAGCGTTTTCTGTGACATTCTCATAATTATAATAATTCAGATATTGCAAATTTCTTCAATCAAGAAAAGATAACTGAGTTTGCTCCTGATTTTTTCAGAACAAACTACTGCTGAAAGTGTGTGTGCATATATACATTCTATATATAAAAAATATTTAGATCTGGGTTTCCAGACCTGGAAACTGCAACATTGATTCAGTAATGTTGTTACATAATTCCCACAAGAAGATACTTTGAAAAAAGTTGGGAATCACATTTTTAAAATTATATTTAGCTCTCTTTGACTTCATCTATTTTAATTCCCTGTCATTCATTTCCAACCAATGTAAGATAGATTACCACTTAAATACATTTTCTGATGTCTGAAATTCTCCTTGGACAAAACTTTGTCTTCCTAAAACAAAAATGACTGAATTTTAAGAATTGCTGAGAAGCAGTTGTGACTTGATGTAAAGCACTTCAGAGGAACTAATTTTGCCATTTTGAACCTGCTTGGCTTTGTCTTTCCAGACAAATTATTTCTTTAATCCTTCAAGGATAAGGGCTTGTCCTCATACCAAGCTTTCCTTCCATAAGATGCTTCTGAATAGGTTGTATGGGGAAAAGAGTCATGTCAAAATGACAAATCCAAGTGGGCTTTGCTGGAACACTTTAGAGTGACAGGTGCCCTCCAGATGTTTTGGACTACCACTCCCAGCCCAAGACTGGGGAAGACTGACTATGAACTTTATTATGAACCTTCCTACAAAATAAAGATCATACACATATACAGGTAAAGTAGGTACAAAACATAAACCAAATGTTTAAAAAGACACCTATTTCTTACATATCTTCAATAGTTTTCAAAAACCTGCCAAAATCCAGGGAATTTTCTTTACTTTCCACCTGATTTGTTGATTTTCCTTCATGTCAAGCTTTTCCCAAGAGGTATTTATTTATTTATTTATTTATTTATTTATTTATTTATTAAAACATTTTTATGCCGCCCCATTCGCCGAAGCCTCGGGGCGGCTTACAGCAAAAGTATATCTAGGGGTATATCATTTATGTCCCCCTAGAAATGCAGGCAAACATCTAGTTTCCCCTTCCTTGCTGTAAGCTACTTAGGAAACCATATTTGTCACGAATCTCCTTCGTCTGGCCATATTATTAGCAGTTGGTGGAATAGCAGAGAGCAGGACAAGGAGATCTCCCATCACACTTTTCTGTAGCTCAATTTAAAGGAAGAAAAACGAAACAGGATGCCAACTGCCTTTCCGGTGGAAAGAAAACCAGACTTCAGCACTTAATATGAACCTTAGACCAAGGCTGATTTATTTCTGTATGTTCATTGCTTGAAGAAACTAACAGAACAATCCTATGTATGTGTACACCAATGAGTGAACTGAGACTTAATCGAGGTAACCTTGTAAAGGATTGCCAGGTCTAGGATGAACAAATGAAATTCAATTTTAGAAAATATTTTATGAAAGTGGGATCAACTTTATATAAATCTGCAATAGGAATAGGTTTCCATGTCCTAATGAAAGACATGGGACACCAGTTGATATAAATGGCTATTTGGAAATATGTTCCAAACGTTTCCATTCACAGATTCTATTATGGCTGTGAGGGGCCAAAAGTAAACAGAACTGCATTTCTGGAAAGAAAACAGAAGGCTTCCATATACCAAGTTATCTAGCTTTGTATTGCCTACATTGACTAGTAGTACTTCTCCAAGTTTTGAGACAGAAGTCTTCAGTTCTGCCTGGTGACTGAACCTGAGACTTTTTGCATGCACTTCCCTGCTGAGCTTCCACTGAGGATGGCAGGGAGTGAGTAGAGTTCATAAAATGACAGGGCAGACACTATAGCTGCATTTTAATTATTATGCAGCATTAGGTTTATATCACATTGTTTTTCCTAGAGTTCAGAGCAGTTTATATAAAACAACCCTGGAATGTGTATAAGCAACAGGCCCAAGGTCACCCACTGAGATTCATGGTGTGAATCTCTTCAGTCCCAGCCTCACACTATTCCACACTGCAGCAATTGGCTGCATTGGCTAGAGACTGGATGGAATGATGGCTTGGATGCTATGAGAAATGACTAGAACCACACAATTCTAGTCATTGTGAAATAAGGTATTAGGAAAAGGGACACAAGTAGAATACATTTAGGATAGGGGGAGGGGCTTAAGTGTCTCTTACTATCTACCCTTTCTAAACCTGACTTGCTGAAGTTGATTTAGGCTTCACCCACCCACCCAAACACATCTAGTGACATGTAATGCCATTATATGTGGTCTGAGTCCACACAGTGGACTGAAAGTAAAGAGAAGTTTTTCCCAGAATTATCTTCTTTGTTAATACATGCAATCACTGTGTGTTGCATAACAGAGAATATTCTCTTGCTACTTTTAAACTCATGCTTTGAGTAAAGGAATGGAACATTCTACTTAGTGGGAGAGCAGATAGGAGTTGAAGATAGATGCAAACCTAGCAATTATAAAATACCCCATATTTACTTAAAAATGAGACATTTAGTAGATTAATTAATGAAGCTACAGGTTTTGGCATGGTACAAATCACAACATTTACCCCTGTAAAATGTCTTGCCTGGCTATTTGCTGATGAGAGAGAAACCTAGAGATCAGTGTGTATAAGTTTCGTTTTTCCAGGCACTTGATTCCACATTTTATCAGTGTCTTACAAGGTTATACTTTCAGTTTGGAGATGGCACTACCCATCTGCTACCTGCACAAGTGGAAAATAGATGTCTGTCTGTTTTTCTATCAACATTTATCTTATACCCAAAAGCTTTTAGGCTGTACAGGAGAATATCTGAGATTATATTGGATTGTTTCAGCAAGCAAGACTGTAAAAAGTAAAGGACTCAAGTTTTCCTTTGCCCTGTGATGAACCCTTCTGCATCATAAGCTTATTACATATTACTTGCTACACACAGTGACATTCTGTGAAAACAATTTTGCTAGATAAAATTTGTGTGGTAAGTTTTAACTACGGGTAGAATAAAGTAGTTTATTTTATTTGTTCTGAAAGTGTGAGACACACTTGATTCTGATGCTGTGTTTAGAGCTACTGAGTGTGTGTGTGTGTGTGTGTGTGTGAATGAGAATGAGAATGATTACTATACTGTTGAAGCATAAAGCTTTGTGCACGAGGATCTTTCCATGTAAGAAGAAATCCTTTCCAAAGAACTGCATGTCCATGAAATCAGCACACAGTAAGATGACTTGACCAAATGAAAGCATGACAATGTTACCATTTCATGTATTGGATCTCTCAAGGCAATGATGGTTGTAATATTTCATATCTTTTACCCTTCTGTCCTGTCCTGTCTTTTCCTACAAGTGCTTGATAAATCATTGGTTGAATAAGAGTGACTCTTGACCACTGTTTTACTAAAACACCAGTTTGGTTTGTCAATGTGTGCCTCCTCCTACATGGGCTATGCAAAATTAAAAGTGACCTTGCTTTTTTATCTGAAGAATAGTTTGATATCCTAGCAAAATACAGATGGAAAAAGTCATCTGCAAGCTTATTTATTTATTTGTTTATTGCATTTGTATGCTGCCCATAACCCAAGGACTCTCTAATTGTCCTCTTTAAAATGCACCTTAAAAATGGTTGCATGTCCAGAAGCCATAATCCTTAGGGCAAGAAGCATTCAGATGAGAGCTTGGGAAGAAAATGGAATTTGCCAGCAAAGGAAACAGTCTGACTGATCTATGAATAAATTACTTTTGAATCACTATTCATCAAAAGAGGATAGATTCATTGTTGTACTTTGTGATGTGCAAGTGCTGTTATAGTTCTGCATAGTCTACATTCAAATTTCAATCATTTAATAAGGAAAGGGGACAGTGCCAAGTAGTTTGGGACATACTGAATCCAGACAGGAGAAAATGGACAAAAAAATTGCTTAAACGTGCTACCAGCAATAGGTGAATAATACAGTCAATTATTTATGCCTGTGATAGCATAAACCCATTGCAAATTCCTTCATGTTGGGGACAAAAAGTTTAGATGAATGAAAATCATCTTCTGAAGTTGCCTGTTTACAACCCTGCACACTTTTTTTAAAAAGTCCACACATTCCCAATGCATATACTTCAAAAATATATACTTGAAAATGTGCATTTTTCAAAAACATGCATTTTCATGCTTTATCAGTGGATATAAAGCTTTATCAATGACTGAGCCAGTATGGTATAGTGCTGAAGAGTGCAGGGACTCAGGCAGTTCCTGCTCAGCCATGGAACCACCTGGTGACAGGGCCAGTCAGACTCTCACCTTGACCTACCTCACAGGGTTGTTGTTGTGGGGATAAGATTGAGAGCAAGAGGAGAAGATTATGTAAGCCACTTTGAGTTCTTTGTAAGAAAAAATGCAGGCTAGAAATCAAATAAACAAATAAATAAATCACACAGAAATGTGGATTTTTCCTGCTGAAATGCACTGAAACAAGTAAGAAGTTGGAAATGAAAATCCCAAACTGAACTTTCAAGCAAATTGGGGAACTTTGGTGAGTCCAAACATAGTGAGTCTCATCCTAGTAAAAAGAGTTAGGAACTATGGATTGATACTAGCTCAACTCTTCTTCTTCAGTTTTGTTGACAATAGCACCCTTACAGGAATCCCAGAAAAAGCACCAACTTTGTTTTTTTTTCCCCTTCTCATGTCATTGCCTCCTTTTCCACAACTAAGCAGGATGAAATCCTTAATTGTCCACAAAATCAGCCATTAGGTACTCTTGTTCTCAGGTATTTCAATAATGGAAGGGTTGGCTCTTAGACTTGGGTGGGTAGCCAAACTAATTTTAATTGTAAAAATGTCAATAGGAAGAACTTTTAAAATTTGAATTGATTTGCACACACACCAACATATGAACAAGGATACATGCATCCAGCTAACCTAGGTACATCTAGGTAGTGCCCCTATTTTATCTGGCTCCCTTCTAAGTAATAAATTACTGTATTGGCCCAGCTCTCTCAATTACTTCTTCAGTTCCAGCTACTGGTTCTTTATTTCCCCTAGAACTCTATACTTCTGTCCTTTTTCTTTCTCCTTTTGAGCCCTTTTTACCTTAGACTCTTATCTTTTTCCCCTTTCTTCAGCTCCAGACAGTAGTTTCTTGATAATTTCTGCAAACTGAGTTTCTGTTTGAACTGGCTTTTCTTCTTTCTTCCTCTAACCAGTTGATAAACAATACAATCTCCTGCCCTGATAAAGCACAACTTCTAAACCTCTACATTCTAACTAAATCTTTGACCTTTTTGTACATACACAAAAAAGGTGAAAACCCCATTATATCCTAAACACATCTAACACAAAAATGGAAGACAGTTCCAGTTTTTTCAACTGCACAAAATGAACTTTAAAAAATGCATGTGAACTTAAAAAGTTTTAAAGTTCCGAATGAATCAAACTTAAGATCCTTTAAAAAAAAAAGAAAGAAACTCAAGGAAACTGAAATGGACATTTTATCCACCTTTCCATTAGGGCTACATGATTGCAAAGGAAGGAAAGATGGATGGACGGAAGGATAGAAGGAAGGAGACAGGCAAGCAAGCTTATATTTTCAGGACTCTAGTATTATCTATGAAGTTTGAGACCAAATGTTGCCTAGCTATGATTTAGTACCTGGAGAAGTGACTGAAGCTACAGTCTGAAGTGGTATGTTTGTTCCAAAAAAAAAAAAAAAGGCTTTCTAGCTGGACAAAGAGTGGAAATGATATTCTGAATTTAGATTATGGGAATCACTATTACATATTCATGAGCTAAATGAGAACCAGTTGTCAGGATAGCATTACTTTGGCTCTGCAGGAGGGAAGTTCACAGCTGATGATTCATAGACTATTTATAAGAAAGAGCAGAACGTTGTCGGCATCATATCCAAGCATCTATAGTTTGATCAAAAGAAACATGTAAGGTAGGCATAGAGTACTGTCAGGAACAAAACAGTGCTACAGGTGTTATTACGGATCAAAGTGACCGAAGAACTTATTGAAAAGACATGGAAGTTCAACTATTTAGTATGCTGTAGAAATGACAAACGAGTACAATAGCCATTAAAAATACCACCCTTGGTTATGATAGTGCTATAGCCAAGTTACAGGCTGATGTTAATTAATGCTGACTTCTATACGGTATATGCCATTATTAGTCCATGGATATTTGTCTCGTACAGGTTGAGTGCATTTAGTTTCTGTCATGTCCTATTCAAGGAGCTCAGGGACCATTGTGGTATAAACAACCACAGCTCATTTTACCCTCATCTCAATTTATTATGCAAGAAAATCCTGACAGTAAGAGCTATAATCAGAAGAACAGATTGCCTTGGAAAGTGACACCTTTTTAAAGCAGAGGCTGGATGGCCATCTATCAAGAATTCTCTAATAGTGGGTTTCCTGCATTGGTACAGGCTAGAATAGATGGGTTTTGTCTCTCCTGTGCTATCTTTAGTTGAGGTAACTCCTTGTCGAAGGTCATTCCATTCATTTGCTCAGTATTAAGAATGAGTTTCCATATGCATGTTGATCACTTAATGAGTACAAAATCAAGTGAAGGCTGGGTATGAAAGAGACATCAGAAATAAAATACCATGGCTAGAAGCTTCATGTCACCTTCATTGTTTTGATGGGTATAGTTCACAAGGTCACCAAATCATCAAATGATTAATTGCAGAGTGAAGTATATTCAACTATGAATCACCTTTCAGTAAAGCTTTGAGCCTTAATCTCAATTACTTAATTCCACAGTCCTAGACACTGCATTACCTTCTAACAATATCTCTGTTCAAATGTTATGAAACTACATACTTTGTCACATATTTAAAAAGAATTAATAAATAAAATAAAATTTAGGTGCCCATGTGCTTCATGGTGAAACTCCATTCATGGGCACCATTGGAGATGACTGCAGAAACCGTGTGAAGGACCTCTGCATTAGGCTATCAGGTTTCCAGTTTGTATGGAAGCTTCCACTGATACTATGTTCACACTATATGCTCAGATGATTAGGGGGATCATCTAAATATCCTATTTATTATTTTTAAATATGTGTACATATATTTTATGAAATACATACAACTTGCTATGAATTCTACATTAGCTTCAAGAAAATAGACTAAATCTCTAAATAAATGTCTATTTGAAGGGAACATCTATATGCCACCTACATTAACAGTGAAAACATTGGAAGGTCTTCAGTTCACTGAATTAAAAGAAGTGAATGTTTATCCTTCCAATTTTCTAATATTCATCATTTATGCTGAACATTGCTTAATTTACATAAAACAGGTAAATAATTTACTCTGTACATCAATTAATATAAAAGACTATTTCTGTAGAAACTTTATCAGTGTAGTAACTTCTCCCACAGAAGAAGTAACTATTGCATATTGCCATTCTTTTATTATTTTGAAGAAGCATTTGCTGTAACAAACCACCAGCAATTGGCTGAACTGAAGAATACCTTATTAAAGTAATGTTATGGCATCCCATAGCCATGAAATTAAGGTTATTGCTGAATATATGCAATCTAAGGTCCATATATGTGACTGATGCCAATATGGTAACAGGTAGACATATTTTGCAGTGGTGCCTTCAATCTTTTTTAAAATTCGCAAGTGTGTCCAAGGGCCCAAACAGGACTCATGTTGGGAACCCTTGTTCTATACATGTCAATTATAGAGATATTTAGTGTGGGCCTGTTCCTATTTTAACAATGCCTAAATAGAGTTCAAATTAATAAGCTTGTTAAATGCAACAGCAATGATGCAGTAGTTGATCACTTTTCATTCTGCTGAAGAAAAAACCAATGCTGATATAATTAGTCCAGATAAGAGAACCACTTTCTATGCTGAAATAGTGAACTTAGTGTTATATCTAAATAGTGTCCCAAACAGTGTCCCATTTAGTTTATGAAACTAAAATGTAAATATACTTCACAAATTGGGGGTAAAACCAAAGCTAGGATTCTCATCCTTGACTGCTAGTTGGCAATGTGCAGGGAGTTTATTTTATATGCAACTTCAGCAACATATTTGTCCTCTATACTCTGAAGTAACACAGTCTAGAAGTAGTTTTATTGTGTAATAACTTGCCTGTATAGACCCAGGCCAGCCTGTTCCATGAATAAGAAGATATTCATACATTATATATGGCCACTTCACAGACAGTACTTGTCAAGCTCTATGACTAGTGAGACATCTGAAGAAGGAGATCGATTTTGGGTCATTCTGACTAAAATGCTGATTGTGTAGCTGAGCCAGGCAGGGCTGTCTGAGATGATGGAGATGCAGTAAAAATAGCGCACAAGAGGTATGTCCAACAAAAAACCAAAGGGAACATCTGTGTGTAACTATATTACTTTCAGTCAAGACACGAAGAAATGTCTGCCACATACTTGGTCAAGGTGTGAAAAATAATATTGACCACACGTTAGGTTGGTAACACTTGAAGGTGATCAAAGGTAGAGTTTGGTTTGCTTAATTATTTTTTTAGTTATTACAACTAAAGAGACACCTTCCATACCTGTCACTGGGGAGCGCTGCTCCAGCAAGCTTAACTATGGTGGGGAAGACATCCATATTGCTTGTTGGCTCATCAATATGTTGACCAGATTGAAGCAATCCAGGCCAGCGGAGAAGACCAGGCACTCGAATCCCACCTTCCCAATTTGTAGATTTTCCACCTGACAAAAGTGAAGATAATCATTCTCTTCAATGACCTCATTTTCCATGAACAGAGCCCCCTGTGTGAAGGCAAAAACTTCTGCTGATCTGCTGCTGTTGTTACTGATCTGACAATGGTTGGTCAAGAAAGGGGCAATCCAGGGGTATGAAGAAGAGGCCATGGATCCCAAGGTTCCTCATTCTTCTCCCATCCCTGACAAGCACAACCAAAACTAAGGCAGAAACACTTGTTTCCTGCCAAAGCAAAGGTAAGAAAAAGCAAGTTCAATTTTACTATTAAAGTTACTGTTGTTTAATAGCCAAAAGTTACTGTATTTATACTGATAGCTCTCTGATGATTAACAACTATTTATATAAATCAATAAGATACATAAAATACAAGTACAATGAATACACCATAAAATGAACTACAACGGTTGGTATTAATGGAAAGAAATAACAAATTCTGTATAGAGGCTAGAAAAGGGGGGGGGGCAGGTAAATTGCCTTTCTCCACCTGGCTTGCATATATCAACAGAACTAACAGAGCTTAGGAAATGGTGATTCTCTCCCACTTCATGAAAAAGCATATCCTGTTTCTCTTTAAAATCAGTGTGCAGGATTATGAACTATGCATTCTTTTGTAATGGTTTTTCCAATATGCAAGTGGACACACAGAATTCTGTGCTCTTCAGGAAAGTTGACTCCATGAAGTGAGACATCTGAATTGCAATGACCGCCATGGAAGGCTGAAGTGGCAGGAGTATCAGGATTCAGGTTGTAGAGTGGTTTCCTAATTGAAGCCTTTAATTATAGCTGTTCCTGGATTCTATAACATGATGCCCATGAGCACCAAAGCACCCAGCCAGACCTCTCTTGGCACCTGCTTGGGTTCTTGTCCATCCTCATTCTTATTTGATTACTTAGCATGTTTTGTAATTAAACTTCTTAACTGGGAGGCTGCAGTGCAAAGTAGTGCCTTCCAGCAACCTCTTTATTTGACTTCAAATGAATGGTATCGGGTTTCATAGCTCAGGTTCTACGTCTGACTATACTTAGGCTCTTGGGCAAATTCATTTTTCTTTTAATCTCCTCAGTTTGCTTTCTGGAAAATTAGTATTTTGGGGCTTGTCATGCCTATTATGGCAGCCCTTTTGTGAGAAAACCCTGACATATCATCAAAACTTTGAATGTCCACCAGTGCAAAATTTGGTGATAAATTCTAAAACAGCACCAATGCCTACATGCAAGGATGGCTGGAAGGTTTACACTAATCTCACATAGGCAAACACAAATAATTCCGTTGGAAGGATAAAATGATAACGTTAATATATTACTTAGTGCAAGATCAAGTCCCAAGTCTTTGTGATTCAAATTGTGATCAATGATGCATTTTGAAAGGTAAAAGCCTATGAACTGAAAGCAAGGAATCTGTGACAATCGTGTGTCCTTTATCAAGTGGAGAGGGAAGGGAAGGGAAGGGAAGGGAAGGGAAGGGAAGGGAAGGGTTGTCATATTTGCATCTCTCCAAAAGGCACAAAGAGGCTACCAAATTCTTTTTTAAAAAAATATGTAGAGTCATGATCTGGATTAGCTCTGCCCTTCCTCTCCTCAGAAAATAGTATCAACTTGGTGTGCTTTGGTAGTGCAAGTGACAGTAATAGATAAACAAAAGAAAAATGAACAGCAGGAAAAGGCATAGTTTAAGATTTTCTGCTGCCAAGAAAAGGCTAAAGTAATTGTGTAGTTTAGGAAGGAAAAAAAGTTGACTAGATTTGTGGTCCTGTATACAATTGTCTTTAAGGAAATGTTATTGATTTATAGTAGACTGGGTACGATTGCACTGCAAAGCCAACCTATTAAAGATAGATGAAATTAGGGCCAATGCAATGGATAAAAAGATTCCTCTTCCCACTCAAGCTAAAATGAGGATTAGTAAGGATATGGAGGAGAGGCTTGTCCATAGAGGTGAAATGGAACCTCTGTTTAAAGATGCAGTCTATCTCAGAATTCCAGTTTCTAACCCTTCCCAGAGGCATCTGGATGCCCGAAATACAGTGATAGACTAAATCTACTTTGGTACAGCAACTCTTATTGAATATTTATATTCATATTTGCATAGATGCTAGCAAATACATTTTCCACACTTAACATTATTTAATGCACTTCTAAAAAGCAGTTCCCCTTTCTACTGTTTGTGAGTAATTACAGCCAACAGCTTTGTTGGCTGCATTTTTTACCATACAGTACAGTCCTAGAGCATGTTGTCTTTATTGCTGAAATGCCATTGGAGTGAAGAGAGAAAGAAACAAAAATAAAGGCATTTGCTTCATGAGAGAATGAAGAGCAAACATTCATTTCTAAAGCAGAGAAAACCTTGATGATTTCAAGTCTAGAAAACATTATGTCTGGCTGGAATGCATTAGCCAGAAAAACCCCAACTGAATTTCATAAAAGAAAAACAAAGAAGAAGTAAAACGATCTATTATTTCTAGAAATGAAAGGATTATGTGTTCCATATTTTTCTGAAAACAATGACAATAGTAAAAGTTGTATACTCTTGACAGGATAATAGACATTAAATATAGAATCAAAGTGGTGGTAGTTTGGGGAGGGGGTTGCAAAGTCTGGATGGCACTTTAGGAATGCAATATCCTCTGGTGAATAAAAGTGTTGGCTCAAGGGCAGTCTTTTGTTTCATGTCAGTACAGCACTTAACACAACTGGAAGAGCGGAAAACTTTAGGAGTTGAAAGGACCCTTAAAACAAATGCTCAAGTGTTGATTTCTGGCCTACCAGAAATAAACCAGGTACATGTGAGTTATATCAGCTCTTATCCCCCTGCATCACCACACGCACACACTTTTAGGTTTCAGATAGGCTAATATTGTTGATGATACATAGATTGCAACATAATAATAAGGAACAAAGCTATTTGAAAATCTAAAGCTATAGACTAGGTAAAGCAGAGCCTGCTTGTAGGGCAAAACCAACAAAGGCAGTGAAAGGACAGGTGCAGGGAGCTTGCTTCCCCATCCCTGCCAGGAGGAACCCTTCTGTCCAATGGCAGTTGCTCTGGCACTACAGACATAAGGAGAAAGAATGTTCTGGCCCATCATCAGCCAAAGGAATGAGAGCCACTGATGGTGACATCAACGAGGTAAGATCAGCCTGGCCCAAAATGTGTTTAGAAGCCCACTTTGTTCTGGCTAAAACAAGAACAATAAAAACTCATTCTCCTCCACTACCTTTCTTCATCTCCGCCTCTGTTCATCCCTTGTGAGACTCATCCTTTTTGCTTGTTATCCTGATAGCAGTGCCTGCCTGTCCGTCCATCTCTCCATCTGCCTTCCTGTCTATTGCAGAGCGTACATTGGGAGGTAATGACTGGATGACTCCATAAGGCCAGTCGTCACTCATTTTGGCCAGCAGCTGTGAAGAGCGCTCAGCTGACTCCCAAGGCAGCTGAGGCAATCACAGCTGCCCCTGTCTGGCGTTGCAGCCCCTTGGCAGCAACACTGGCAGGGCAGGGCAGGGCAGGGGCATCCCAAGCCACATGGTGGTAGGCTGAGCAAAGCACGGCTTGCTGCACCATCTGGCACTGCTGCTGTGAAGCAGTCACAGTGCCAGATGGCAGGTGTGCACTTCTCAGCCTACTCAAGAGCAGGCTGAGAAGAGTGAGACCAGGTCCCACACCTGCTGCCAAGATCAGCTGCACCTCTGCTGAGATCAGCAGCTACCGCTTTATCACTAAAAGCTCTTTTGCTTCAATATTGGTTCCAATCTGGCTGCACGTAACAATAAATAATTGAGTTCCAATTGTGCGGATGTGTTGAGAGCTTTCGAGCCAGACTAGTGCCAATTACTGCTGAGTAGATTTCAGCATCCCAGATGAGAGGGTTAATTGGGTGGATTCATGGTCATTGGCAGAATATTTATTATTGAGAATCCTCAAAACTATACTGCAAAAACTATACTGATTGAAAATTACAGTCTAATTTCTGTTTATATAAATGAATAATAGCATGTCCTGAATTATAATTGCCATATACACCACTATGCTGTTTTTCTTTACTTTTTCTTTCTGTTTACTGCAGCCCTGAATAGAAAATGTCAGTATTTAGGAGAAAGGACCCCAATAATCCTAATTTTCAGCATGAAGGAGAGTAGTGTCAAAAAAGGGGTGGGAATAAACACAGGTATATTTAAACATATACCTTTCTGAATTCAAGTTTCTTGATCTAAAATCCTGAAGACCATGTTGTACTTTGCCACTGAGCAAGTGAGACAAAGGAAAAAGCTAAATACAGTTTTGAATTTTTAAACAGAAAGTATGGTAAGCAGCTTTTGTCAGGACTGCAAAGCAACTAATAGAACATGAATGTCTCCCAGATTCTTTCTCACTGCAGCATGACAAACAAAGATAAGTTAGGAGGGAGTATTAAAGGAAAAGAGACAAGGTTATATAGAAGGGAGTAGGTTTAATTCTGTAGGACTAAAGTGAGGCTGAAGTCTCACAAGCCATGTCTAAGATATTTTTGTGCCTGAGGCATAACATTAAATGGCTCCCTATACTCAAGTCAAGCTGCACAGTAGCTGAGGCCAATCTAGTTTATTTTGGCACCTGAAAACACCACAAGACCTCTTCTCCCTTCCCTGGCAGTAATATTACTATCATCATAAATCAAATGCCTATTAATTTGCTGTCATTTTGTGACACTCTAACTAGTTGTATAAGAAATGCTATTCCTTTAGATTTTCCAGTATGGCTGGCATTCACCCCTATTTACAAACAAGGCTCTGCATTGTGCTAAGGACAAATCTTGCTCTCCATCCTCACATTGTGTGGTCCAGCTCTCATTGGCATCACACCTGCAGAAAATTGCAAATGGATGTCTGTGTGCCAAATGCACAGCTTCCCTGAGAATACTTGCAATATGCAAGACCTCCCTCGACAAGCACCTGATCTGTAACAATGGCAGACATTTTGCTTGTAATAAATAAAGGCTCCTTGGTCACAATCATGTTCTTCCTGTGTTTCTTTCACATGGGCTGATAAGCATACTCGCTACTCATTACCAAAATATCCACAATTTTCTATTGCCATTTTGTTGGGCCTGACTCATATAGATTGCCAGAGGAGAAATGCTAGTGTAGAAAGGAATCATGTAATTCATCCAACTTATGGGCTTCCTTATAGACATTACAGAGCAATGCGGGATCACATGTAGCCACGGGGAAATAGCAACCATGTCACTATGGCAACCTAGGGATGGTACCTGCTCCCCTCACCCCCCAGCAGTAATCTTATTTAAAATTTTGAATCACATTTTTCAACATGTCTCATTTAATGGCCTAGCCATACAGACTTTGGATGATAGGAATTATACAATCATTTGTTTGATTTTTTTCCTGAAATTAAATTCCAAAAATACTTTATAAACAGACACAAGCAGAATTTTGATATGACTGCCTAGCCTCTCTTGTGCTTGACAAGCTCATTAAACTAATTAGAGACTAAATTTCAGAAGCTGATGTAGCTCTGCTCCCTCTGATATGAAAAGTCAAGCCTTGCATTCATTTATGAATCAAAAAGCATGAGATGTTACAGTTAAAAATGGGAAAAGTGAACATAGAAGTTATACAAGCAGATGAATGTTCATGAATTACTGTGATTTTGTGTCCAGCACTAGAAACTTTGCAGAGGTTGAGATGCTTTGGGGTCTTGGGAAAGGAAAAACTTCAGGCTACAGAGAGTTGATTACCAGTCCTGCCCTCCACAGCTTTTTTCTTCATTACACTTGCCCCAGGTATAGCATACAGAGTATTGGATTCAGGACCTGGGAGATCTGAGTTCTGGTCCCTACTCAGCCATGAAACTCATTGGGTTGCTTTGGGCCAGTCACTCACTCTCAGCCCAACGTACATCATAAGGTTGTTGCTGTGAGGAGAAAATAGAGCTATGAAAACTGCCTCACTTATATTGTGGGTTCCTCACAAGATTAAAAAGGTGGGATATAAATGCAGTAATGTGTACACACACACATACATATTGCCTGTAGCACATTAGTTAAACTTTGTACGAAATGTACAGTTTGCTGCTGACTGATGATTCTTCTTCTGAAGTTTGAACATGGGAATCTGCCTTTATCCTAGAGTGCTTCCAGATAAGGCTTTTAGCATGCAATCTCACTGCTTAACTCATCAAAACTTATGGAGTGGAGTCCAGATGACATTGTTTTTTCTTGCCATCCTTTTTTTTCCCCTTGCTACTTCTGCCTTTTTCTTACCAGAGAAAATGTGTTAAGGAATAGATAGTAGCACAATGCCTTCTGATTGTTTGCACTAGGATCTTTCTATTTGGGATGCCCCTAAGGATGCCACAATGTCCTAAAAAAATCCTACAATACCCAGCATGGCCCAGGCAGCACAGTTTCTCCCTGGTTTGGCAGGGTGTTGGTGCTGTGGACTTGGCAATCTTCTAAGCTAAAATGAAGAAACTTGGAGGGTTTTGCCATCTCTATCCACAATGGCTTCCCACAGCCAGTTCCAATGACTTCAAGACTGCTTCGATGTGTTTGCTTTGTTCATATACTCTTGAATAGATTTAAGATGGAGAAAAACTACTCTGCCACACCATTTTTATGTTGTTTGCTTGTTCTCTTTTGCCCAGCTTGGTGTGACCCTCGCTATATCCAAAAGTTAACCTGTTCACTCTTACTTTGTGATATGTTCTCCATGCTCTGGTTTAGTCTTCCTAACATTTGTGTGAAGTGGGGCAGGGAAGGCATGTCATGTGGCCAAACTGTTAGGCAAATATAAAACTAGAATGATATTGCTGTCTATTCTTGAAGATTGAGACATGGGTGGATGTGATAAATAAATAAGTTTGTTGTGAGAAGAAATAAATCTAATGGGTGTTGTTGACAGACACTGCATGGTAAGTTTAGAAGAATTACTAGAAGGTAGCTGAAATAAGCAACATTATACATAATGTGTTGAATCGCAAACACATTACCAAAATGCACACACTTAGCAGGGATATCCCAAGATGTTTTTCTGTCTGAGGCAAAGGGCATCTGCTTCCTTCCATGTGCAGAAGCTGGTCATATTGGTAATTGAATATCACTTCGACTTTGCCAAAGGAACAACCTACACCTCCTGGGAACAACACAGCTCTGCTTGAAATCATCTCACTACTGTCATCACTCTCCTGAACATGCCCCCTGAAGTAGGTGCCTTCCTCTGCCTAATCTTGGAGCCAGCCTCACATATGATGTTGTGATGTTCTAGGAGTTTAAACACTCACAGACTTGTTCTTAATATCCATTCTTCTTCATTTTTATAAACTTCGATCCAGGTTAGTGCACATGTGACTGACAGGTTGTTGGATTACCGCATCCATCATCCACACCATTGAATAGGGTGGATGATGGATACTGAGATGCAGTAACATCTGTGGCACTACATGCTCCCCACACCTAATGTATTCTTTTACATTTGTAGTTGTACCCATATTCGATCTCTTACAATTCTATGATTCTAAGCAGTGGCCAACTTATACCTTTATATATTCCATTACAGCCACCATGAACTTCTCCATTACTTGATATCTCTTCAAGATGAGCCCCTTGGTCAGATGTGAAGTACACAAGTGTCTTCTCACTTAGTTTCCATTGGTCTAATACATGGAGAACCTGTCCTTTAAAAAGATAATGAAAAGAAGAGTAAAAACAATGACTTAAATAATTCAGTTCAACATACAAAATGTATACCTTGATAAGGAGCTTTGCCTTCAGATTATTGTGAGATATACCAAGCTGCACTATGGAAAGAACTTCTGACATCCTGTCCAGCAAGTCCCCTGGCCATGGCTGGGAAGCTTTCAGGAACGATGAAGCAAGAAAACAGTCCAGTCCAAGGCCAACTCACCGGATCCACCATAGCAAGCATCTAGGTCAGTCAGGGATGTTCAAGAGAGCACTTCATGGGGCAGCTAAAGTTCCACAAACATGTTCAGCCCAGATAAGCAAGGTAAAGCATGGAGTTAAAACTGTTATTTACAAAAGCTAAAAATTTAGCTTTTTAGTTTACAATTTGGCAAAAGAGGATTGGTCATCATAGGGCTTCTGTTTTGAAGTTACTTTTTCAGAGGGATCAGCATATATATTCTAATAGGTAAATATCAATGGAGTCACAACATAATAAGAATTACTAGTAAATCACACATTCAGAAGGACTGCTGTTTGCAGATCTACTTGCAAGCAAATAGAGGGGGGCATCATGCATCTCCTGGGTACTGGGCCTCAACCAACCCCTTACACCAACTCTGCCTGGCATCATAAAATGAAGCCCTGTGTCTGGAATCTTTGGATCCTAGTTGTGTACAAACTCTCTACTCAATGTTTGCATTACAGAGTTTAGGCTAAATAAAAATGTCCCAGAACTAGAAACCCACCTGATATACAGAGATTATTTTTAAAGGTGAGCAAGGTTTGAACGTGACTCCAAAGCCAAAACTGCAGATATCATACTATGAGATCAAAAAATGGATGTTATTAGATCATATAAAATGTTTTTTTTCAGTACCTTGTCTTCCCATAGTCCCAGTATATCTTCTTGTATCCTGTCAAGTCAAACCGATTTATCGTTGCATCTTTCCTGTAATCTATGTTTAATAACTTACTCCTTCAGTTTTTTTAATTATTTCGCTTATCTTTTAGCATGCCAGGGTATTTTAAAATAGGATGCTCCCACCTTTACTTTACTGCATTCACAACTCTTAATTGTCTCATTTCAAACAGAGCTGATCCTCAGCCTTCCTGGGATTCATCATGACATTTTCATTTGCACTCCATTTCAAGCCAGTTTCCACCCATCTTCCCAGCTCACAGAATAGGGCAAGCCTAATAACTATTTCACTCTTCATTCTGATCCACATCTTCTTGTCGCTTGGACTTGTCATGTCTTGCTCTTTCTTTGTTTTGCAGAACCGTGCATCTCTGGCGGAAACTGTTGCCTCTTATTAGATATTAATTTTAAAAAGCAAATATTACTTAAATGAGCACTAAATGATGTTTTATGTGTACGGGATTTTTAATTTTGCAGACAAAAAGGAAACTCGCTGCATTCCTTTTCAATACTGAGTTCACACCACCCATGTCAGGAAAAAAGACAGGCCTCACTTGTCCTTGCCCCACTGCAATATTTGCCTAATTCTCCTCATCCAAACTTGGTGAAGTGTACGGAGGAGGTGCTTTCAAAACACTGAGAACCATGGCTTGTTTTAGGGTAATGGGTTCATTTGCAATCCTGCTGCATGCCTTCCCAAAACTGGGCACAGCACTCTTAATATCAAGAGAGAAATTAGGCAAATTGCACAGTACATGACAAGCACCGAGGGTGAGAACAAAAGGGCACCATATCTTCTTTTCTTTTGTGATCATGCAATCCTGGCACTCTGCAGTTGGTGATCCAGAGCCACAAGTGGGAAAGAGATTATTTTCCTGCTGTTACGTAGACAGGTTAATTGGTCAGAAATGTTTCTTGTTCCCTCTGGCTTTTGTTTTCCTTGGCCTTCCCCAAACTTGCAGACTGCTGTTTAAATTGGTGTTATCTGCTTTATATCGTGTTATAGTATTTTATTGTATATTTATTGCATACTTCCCAAAGGAATATAGACTCATCTGAGTGCATTGTGTGGATTTTGACGGCATCCTTTTTCTAAGCTTGAGGACAGCCAAAAATAACATTAAATAAATGCAGTTAAAATAATTTTTTGTGTAAACCACTGAAAGAGCTTTGGGTTTTGGTGGTATAGAAAAATATTATTATTATTTACTTTTATCAACATTTCATTAAATCTAAGTGCCAAAGAAAAATACAGGCCTGAAGCCCCATTCCATTTAGTGTCACAGCATCCTATGGATGTTTACAGACACACACGTAGCATTATATGCAATGAATGCAGAGATAAATGAAAGTCACCCAGTCCAGAATATGCTCTGGATGTGCAAAGGCAAAACATCAGTGTATACACCGACTGGCCACAGCATTGACACCACATCGCTAGCAAGTTGGGGAGAGTGAAATGTGGCCAATGCTATAAGAACCAAGTCTTTCCAAAGTGACTGTCAGACATATTTTGATGTCAATGCAGAGCTCTGCCACAGGGTGCAGATGCCTTTGCTTCATAGCTTCAAATGCAGCCTCAACCTGTCTCAACCATCACTGAGTCATCCACTGAGAAGGAAGGCAACAAGAGGTCCCTTGTTGTATCCAGTAAGAGAAGCAGAGAAAAGTACAAAACCCATTATTTAAAGGTATACATAGCAAAGGTAGAAGAACTAGAAGCTATTTTGTAGATTGGTTGGCTGCTTGGCTGGTTGAAGTCATACCCAGCATTCCATCAAGAAAATGGCTAACTCATTCACTAAGTGTGGATTGTTATGTAGCCAAAACAGCATCCAGTCTCAAATAACTCTGTCAGAATGAAACTTCTGATGAAAAGAGGATAGATTTGGCTTGCTTGATCTAATGTTATTTGATTGGTTGACTATCAGTAAATATGATATTTTCATATTAACTAATAAAATATGGTATTAATAAATAGGATAGATATATCTTCTACCCTGATCAATTTTGGAATGATTGATCCTCTCTCCATATGGGCTTCCAATACACAAAAACAGATAACATACTTCTCACATTTATAGCAGTGAGAGAGGTGGGATACATGATATCACATCAAATACAATGTGATTCATCTTCACATGCAAAATTAAATGTATGGTGAAACCCAGATTTAAAATGACAAGAAAACTTTGGTGATCTTGGAGAATAGGTTGATTTTTTAAGCTCTGAATGAGTTCCAATGATAATTTCTCTTGTTTCTCATGCTAAACATTTTCCATCAGTTATGGATTAATGGCAATACTTGCAATACTTCTATCAGTTATGGATTAATGGCAATACTTGCAATACTTCTATCAGTTACAGATTAATGGCAATACTTGTTATGAGCAATACTTGCTCATAACTATGTTTGGCTGTCGAGAGGTGCAGCCCGGTATGTAAACATTCCACACATTCTAGAGCAATAAAACCAAAGTCCTTTAATGCTAATTGTCTACAAGATTTACAATTCTATAGATAAGTTCCCTAATAGCGGTCCTTGCTAAGCAGACGTTAGCCCTATAATGGCTTCTCTTCCTGAACCCACATGGGATCACTCTCCCAAGTCACGCCTTTCCTCCCTCTTATGCAGTCTACTTTGCAGCTGTTCAAATCGGCATAAAATACGTCTGTTCTGGGCCCTTGAAAAATCCATTTTTTCTGACGCCTATTGTATCTTCTGTTTCTGGCTCAGGGAGATCAGCATCAGGGGGGAAAGAGGCAGTTTGCTCTGCCTCCTTCTGAGCAGAACTTGCAGCTTCCTCTTTCTCATGACTCTCTCTCTCTGATAATGGTCCAGGCGTTTGCTCAACGTGCTGGGGCTCAGAGGAAGACGCAGCAGCTGGCTCGGCCGTCCCTGCGTTGGGCTGTGGGGTCGACTCTTGGGCACTGGGTGTCAAGTGCAAGGTCTCCTCATGAGTCACTGTTTCTGTTGGGGCTTCATGCATGACATTGGCCATGATGCTTTTACAGTTTCAGGGACCCTTTCATTACTTGAAATGTTAAAAGCTGAGCAGTTACAGCATTCCACAATCCAGGTTTATATTAATTTTCAGTTAATAAATATAATACACAGAATCTTAAGCAAGAACGGAATAATGCATTTGAATGCCCTGCCTTCCCAGTTAATGCACTGCTGCACTGACATGTATTTGAGTTCCTTGCAAGAGGAAGAAATGTGGTATATAAATGTAATATAGTAGTAGTGATATTTCATAAGGGTTAACAGATTTCAGGTTATGTCTAATACAGCAAAGAAAAGATAGACTGGATGTCACATTGTCGTGCTAGACTGGAGTTCACCTGCCTCAGAGGAGGGGAAGTGGGCCCTCTGGAAGACTCAGGTACTCAGCAAGTACCTTTGGTACCAATTCCTGATTCTAGGCCTGGCTTAACGCTGGGTATGCACACCAATCCCAAGAATAGATTTGCTGCTTCTGAAGATCCAAACCTATAAGCTTGATCTACTTAGTGGGATTATACTTTTAGGGCTCTCATGTATATTATGGTACTCTGTTTTAGAAGGAAAAGATCACCCTGCTCTTTCAGACATTTCATGTGAAATTTGCCTCTGATTTCTAACTGGGAAGGCAATGTGCTGGCTAATGACTGACTACTGTTTTAATGCAAGGCAGACACAACCTTTCTTTACCTCAATATATCAAAGTGTCAGAGGCAGAAAGACTGTTCAGGTGAAGTTTGCCCTTAGCATAATTTTTTATCAAACTTTCTGTAAAAGTTATATTTTATGAAAAAAAACAATCTAAGCAGAATTTCTTGACTCCAGTTCTTTTCTTCTTTTCCTTTTTCTTTTTAAATCCATGTCAGTGGCAACACAGGAAAGAATAAACTGAACTGATTATGATGTAGCAGAGCAAGGAGGAAAAAACTGGTTAAAAGAACAAGTTATTTTTAAGAGCATCCATTCCTCATCTGTATTTGACATCTGACAATGTTCCAAGCAGTACATTTTACCGCTTCCCGGAAAAAGACGTCACAAAAATAAGACCAAACCTACATCTCTATTTCTTTCTTGAACACTAAACTTGGGTGCATAAGTGAAGTGCAACAATATAAGGCTATGTGCATGTATTGTGAGATAAAGTAAATCCAATTGGTGTTATGGTTCAACTGTATAAGCTTAGAAGTATTATTGGATGATAGGACAAACAGTATAGAAAATCTAATATAAAGAGTTTTGTGATGAATGCATTACTTAAATGCACACATTTTATTATGTATGTCTTCTTTACAACTATGACTTGAGTGGATGTGACTGAACGGTAATAAAATGCAGTCGTAGTTTAAACTTTGTATATGTATTTAATTCTTATACTTCAATATACGTTATGTGTTTGGTTATGTGGTTCTCTCTTTCTAATGAATTGAGTAATTTGGAATGCCCTGTTTTGGAGCAAGACAAGTAATCACATTTCTAACTAGACAGCATTTATTTCCTGAAAATGTACGGCCACGCATCCATACAGCATTTTTACACAGGCACAGGCATGCCAGGTTACATTCCTACATGCACATGGATCCTGTTCACTAGCTTCTTTCCCTCTGGCAATGGTTCCAGGCTTGTCACACAGTAGATGGAGGGAGGAGCTGATGGCATGACTTGAGGTGTGCAGTAACATGCAGGAGAAGCTGTGGCTGCCAATTTTTCTACTGTGTTGGGGTGGGGGGTGGGTGGGGCAGCAAACCATGGTCCTAACTGTGAAACATTGCTTTCATTTCTGCATGTGAAAAAAGAATTGTGTCTGTTTCAGAGTCTTTTAGCATTGCCTTTCTGCCTTTGAAAGCAGGATGAAATGGTACTGTTTCCACCAATGCCCTTCCTTATGACTAGAAGTCATCCTATATTCTAATTCTGATTCAAGTTGCTGGCTTATCTAGCCAAAAATGACAGCAGCCCTGAAGAAGACAGTATCAGTAGACAGGGTAGGAGAAGATCCTGCAAAGTTAAAGGTGTGTATGACCTTCCACAGTATGGCCCTGCATTCATGAGACCAACTGAAATAAAAAGCCAGATGTCCTGCTTGATTAATTGGGTGAATTTATACCCTATCTTTGCACCAAGAAAATGATATGCTTATGCTGATAGAAAACTCATCTGAGTGTGGAATTTTATGTAGCCAAACCCGCATTACACACATATATACAGCATCAGCATATGGGTATCCAAGTTTCGCAGGTATACAAATGCCTACTAAGGTGCCCCCTCCCAAAAAAAGAGGGGAAAACCCAAGCAAACTAGGAGCTTACATGAAGAATCAGATGCATTCTCTGGAAACAGCACTTCTTGGTAAGCTGGCTGGAATTTTGAGCAGAAAGAATCCACACTTCAATATTCTAGTTGATGTCCATATTGCTTTTTTATGAATGTAATGGATTGCAGGGAATTATTAGTCCTTCAAGAGCAAAGGTTAGCAATAGCTACTGTTTCATAAGTGCAAAATTAAAATGTGATTGGTAATTACTAAGGATTTCCTCAATGTCCCCGCTTACACTGTCAGCTTCTTTCATTATCATAGCATGTCAAGTCACAGAATATGTAGTGTCACCATCCTGACCCTAACCACAGTATGAGCCTGAGAAAGACAGAATTCTCTCTCGAGCAGTTGCTATTAAGACCTCTACACCATAACTGTTTTTGCATTTGCATTTGCATGCAGACTTCTAAAGCTTCAATTGCTTGTTCCCGTACAAAAATAGATCCATTCCTATGGAAGTTGGGATTTCAGCAGATATCAGAGATGAAAATATAGGATGGAACTGCTAGGGGTGTGGGTGGGTGTGGGTGTGGGAACGTTTTCATATTTTACTTTTAGCTTCTGTATATTATGCAAGAGTAATGTTCTGAAGTTTTTGTGTCATACTTTCATAGCCATAACATATATTACATATTAATAAATATTTAAGGTAAACTGCTTTGACTGTATGAAAGATAAATGGTGAAAAAGAATATTGCCTTTCACAAAAGAGTCATATATACAATAAACATTCATTTAGTAGTAGGTTGCAATTCAATAACTAGAAGTTAAAATTCCTGGAAAGTTAACATAGAAACAGAGTGAGTCAGAAGAGGCCTCCTGAGCCATCTAGGTGGCCCCCCAGCTCCAACTGGCTCAGCTCATAACATGCCTACTATGTGCATGTCCAGCCTATCCTTAAACACCATAACCAATGTGAATTCAACTACCTCCCATTAAAGCCCATTCCATACCCTAGGGGTCCTAACCATCAGGAAGTACTTCCTGGCATCCACCCTAAATCTTGGTGCCCTGAGCTTTGGCACACATCCTGCCCTTCACTGTAGGGGGGAAAAAGATCATTATCCACCTCTGCATGGCAACCTCTCACATACCTGCATGTTGCTAACAGGTCCCCTCTGAGTCTCCTCCTCTCAAGGATGAAAAGACCCAGCTCCCTCAGTCTCTCCTCATACGGCTTCCCCTGCAAACCAGCCACCCTCCTAGTGGTCCTTCGGTGCACTGATTCCTACCTTGCTATATCTCTCTTGTAATGAGCGGCCCAGAACTGAACACAATACTCCAGCTGCGGGTGCACCAGAGTTGTATAGAGTTACAGTAATAACTCTCCTGATCTAGAAGCCACACTTCTGGCTATGCATCCAAGGGTGGCATTTGCCATCTTGGCCACCGCATCACACTGCTGGCTCATGTTTAGCCTGCAGTTGACCAGCACCCTGACATACTGTTCACAAGTGCTGCTCTCCAGCCACTTGTCCCCTAACCTGTACTTATGATGCCCATTCCTAAGCATCACTGCTTCCAAAACCATAACTGAAAAACACAAGGGTGCATTCACATGACATAATTCTTCACCCTGCAAATAAGCTGCATACTGAGTGAGTTCAGATAAAATGACAACACACCCTGTAGAGCCATCCTGAAGTACTTCTGAAGTACTGCTTACCCCTGTTGCTAATCTTGCTGCTCATGTCTGTGTAGTTGGCCTTCTGTTTGGACAAAAATGAAAATTTAATATTAAAAAGGTGATTTTTCTCTCTTCAAATCTGGTCTGTAAAGTCTATGACTCTCCAATGAATTTTCTAACATGAGCAACTATGTTACAAAACTTGTTAGAGGCTTTGTACCCATATATTAATTCGGATAATCAAGAAGCCATTCATTTTGGACTTCATTATGTTAGCTTCATGAAGGAACACTTTAAAGAAATTAAGACTTAATATTTCACTCTCTGCCTTTTTAGAGTGCTTTTATTAAAAATAATAATGCTAGGACAGAATGGTTGTGTGCTTTGTAATACTTGAACTGAGGATATGAATATCTTCCTTATAAGGGCTACATGACAAATTCCCTTCAAGGTTAGGCTTAGGAAGCTTTTTTATGTACCCAATGCCTTTTCATGTTCCCTTACATAGTTCTTTATTTGTGCTGGTGGCTAGGACCCAGATTATTTTGTTGTCCAAATCTGAGTGTTTCTTAATTTCATTTTGGCTTATAGATAAATAATAAAACTGTACTTCTACACAGTTAAATATAGCTGTACCTGTGCACTACAACCTCATTTCTCAGGGATGAGGGGAAGATGCATAACTGAAGCTGAGTACGTAGAAGAGAAAGCAATTATAACCTTGGGACCTCAGTTTTCATGACAAGAAAAGGAGGACCAGACAGAAGTATTTAGAAAGACCCTATAATTTTTAGTTAGGTCTCAGCATTATAGAGGCCTTCCAGCCTCTTACTGAGAAGCTCAAATACACAGAAGCAAGGGCCATGTCCTGAGCAGGCTTTCATAGATTAGCTGATGTGATGTAATGCACACTGGAATTCAAGTAGGCCATGAATAAGAACAGGATGGTCCCAGATGGCTACAGGTAAGTTGTGGTATGGAGCTAGAGAAACAAGCTGAATTCTTGCTGTGGCAATTCTTCGTAATTATACCATTCAGTACATATCTGTGCTGCTGCTTTCCATATGCAACCACTTTATGTAATATTTACAGGATCTTAACTGCTAATGTATTTTTATACATTCTATTTTCCGTTTTCACCTGCTTTACTTTGATGAATCACTCTTGCTTGAAAATTGGAGCCAGCTTTTGTCAATTCTGTCCTAATTTTGCTCTCTGTGTTCCAAAGCTGTCCGCAGTGGCATTACTGTCTCTCTCTCCATTGCGTAGCCTATTGACACTGTATTTTCTAATACCATTAGATACTTGAAGAATCTTCTTTAGCTACCAGCTGTAGACAAGGCAAGCTGTGAATTTCTTTGCAGACATAGTTAGGACAAATAAAAAATAGAGCCTGATCATGAATTGCCCTCAAAGGAGTCTCACACAGCTGAAGGCAAACTTTGTTCGGCCTTTCTGGTTGACATTTGGGTTTAGGAAGACAAAACAAGAGGAAATGCATTAAGTTGTGCTTAGTTCCTTATCTGCTGAATCATTTCAGCATATGTGCTCAGGGATTTTGTTGTAGCAGTGGCAGTGACGGTGCCTGCACAGATGGACACTTTGACTAAAACAAACAGGGACTCAGGAAAAGTGACATGAGCCTAAGAACAGGGGAGGGATGCTTGCAACAGATGCATTCATATACAAAGGATCATTTTGCAGGCCAAATCTGCCTCATTTTTAAACATTGTGCATGACCATATTCTACCAGTTGCATTTTGTATTTCTTTACCTTGCAATATAATGTTCACCGCTGCTTTAAAAGCCAAGCTGGTATGTGCATAGCATTCAGTTCAACACAGATTACATTATCCTTGTCCTCTCTCCATTTTTTGCTTTAAAACTCTGTGGAGTCGGTAGAGGCTTTAAGTTAGTAGTGGACTTCATGGCTGAGTGGGGACAAATTTTCATGGATGTATACTAAAAACAAGGCACACCCGGTTGCCCACTTAACTTTTGGAAACCCTGGAGATTTGAATCTAAGGAAAGACAATGCTAGCCATGCAGTAACAACAAATAAAAAAGGCATTGTTATAAACTGAAAACAGGACCAGTATTGGAGAAGGGTCAGGATCCTGAACATGCAGAGAGTGTTTCAGAAGCCAGGAAATCAGTGGAAGGGGGAAGAGTGGAAGAAGAAATGCTCAGGGTGATAAAGGAGAAGAAGTCAAGGAAGGAAGATAAACTGGAGAGAGAAAATGGGCAGATTGGCGAGAGCTCCAGGGCCAGAACTTTGAGAAGCAAGAAGAGCTGTTTATCATGTTTATGACTAGGTTCACATGATCATTTGAGGTGGGTTGCTGCATATGCAAGTATTTGCATTAACTAGAAGTATTTTGAATATTCTTATTGAGGGTAAGTTGTTGACATGGTTAGAAAACCATCCAGAGCCTATGGGCTTGTTTACAGTCATGGATGTTTAGTTAACTATGCCAACAGCTCCCCCTCGGCTCGGACAATATGACAAGCATGGGTGAAGCTTAAGTGTCCATATGCCAGAACCACCATGGCTTAAATAAACCACTGGCTTGATCACATTTCTGTACCCATCTTGCTTGTGGAATCCTCGGGCAACTGATTTGTCACCCTGTGAACAGAGTGCTGGACCAGATGGACCTTTGGTCTGATCCAGCATAACTGTTCTGATGTTCTTTTTAGATCAAAAATTAGGTCAACAGATGGAGGAAACCCTTACTGAATTTCAAGCAGACAAAGTAGTTTGGATAGCTAACATCTAAAAAGACAGGAATGAAATTCAAAAGACCTTGTTTGACAGGAAAACTAGAAAATGGAAGAAAATGAAATTCCACAGTGACACATTCAAAGGTCTACATTTTGAGAAAAGGCAAATGGACAATATAGGGCAGGAATACTTCCCCTTGCCTAAATTCATTGGAATACATATCTCATAATCATATCTGAAGAAAGATGTCAACAAACTAGGACAGAGGAGTTCAGGGATATGAGAAACAAATCCTGTGAGGAAATGTTGAAATGTGGTTATGTGCAGTCTGGAAAAGAGACAACTAAGGAGAGGAATGAAAGCACTCTTCAGATATCTGAAGGGCTGTTATATAGACTAAGGCAAAGATGTGTTCATTTGCTCAGGTTACCCTAGAGGGCATGATTTGATACAATGGGCTTCAGTTAAAAGATGGACTATTTAAGTAGAATTCAGGATAATATTTTAACAGTTTGACAAGGGAACCAACCAAGGAGAGGTGGGATGACCTTTGCTGGAAAGGCAGCATGAGGCAAATATGCTAGAACTGAATGCTGACAAATAATTCTTACTACAGCAACAGTTGCTAAGGGATATGTAAGGCTGGAACTGGGGAAGGAAAAGAAGAGGAGGATAAAGTAGTAGCTGGTTTTGAAAAATAACTTTTTAATATGTGTATGAATGAAGAGCAAAGACAAAGAGCCGCCCAAGAAATGAAAGACCTATTAGGGAAAAGGAAGAATAGGAACGTAAAAGGCATTTAAGAAACAAACAATGGGAGAAGAGCTAAGACCTGTGTGCACATAGTGACACAAACCAAGGAACAGCTAATAGAATCAAAAGGGTTATTTAACTGTAAAAGCAGAGAGGAAATATGTACTCTTATATCAGTGCTATTTAGCTGAAAACTGCAGAAATTGAATTGACATGGTGTTTTTCTTAATCATTTAATTCCCCACTGATATCTGCATTTAAACAAACCCATAGCCTCAACTACCACTGAAGTTTGGGCTAGATTATCTATGAGGTCCAACTCTACTGATTCGCTGCTATAGCATAAGCTGACATGCAATACAGCTGACCCATCTTTAGGTTGCCACAGGTCTCCTTGTTACAGACTGACACCATTAGCAGTCTTCACCTTACCATATCAGGATGGCTAGTTTCATTTTCTTTCAAAGAAAAAAGATCCAGGTTACCTTGCGTAGATCATTAAAGAATGTCTGATCAAATATTATCACTGTGATATGTTGCAATTCTGAACTAGAAGCACAAAACTGCTGGGAAAACCACTGCAGAATTTAAGGGAAGCACCGGAAAGTGTGGGTGGTAGCAGGGGAGAATTGTTCAGAAGACAGTTGGCTTTGTTTGAAAGAGATGGATTATGTCGACTGCCTTACACAAGTCATTCAGCCATTTCAGCCCATGGGTTCTGGGTGGGTAATTAACCAAGGAACACGTCTGAGCATAATTAGGCAAACTGGGGAGATGCCAATGCTACCGTCTGGTCCAAAATTATTGGAGGAATTTCAAT
This sequence comes from Varanus komodoensis, assembly GCF_004798865.1. NCBI lineage: Eukaryota > Metazoa > Chordata > Lepidosauria > Squamata > Varanidae > Varanus > Varanus komodoensis. The sequence goes on from NW_025335268.1 coordinate 80,864,181, forward strand.
TATTGCGGCCCGATGATGTGGACAAGGTGCTTGGACGAGTACGTCCCACCACTTGCCTATTGGATCCTTGCCCGTCTTGGTTAATAAATAACTCCAAGCACGGGATTGGGACCTGGATCTTGGAAGTGGTTAACACTTCTCTGAGGGAGGGTCGAGTGCCTGCCCCTTTAAAGGAGGCGGTAATACGACCGGTCCTGAAGAAAGCGTCACTGGATCCAGAGATGGCCACTAACTATAGACCTGTGGCCAACATCCCATTTCTGGGCAAGGTGTTAGAGCGGGTGGTGGCGGGACAACTCCAAGCACTCTTGGATGAAACTGATTATCTGGACCCATTTCAGTCCGGCTTCAGACCTGGGTACGGTACTGAATCTGCCTTGGTCGCCCTGTACGATGACCTGTGCAGGGAGAAGGACAGGAGGAGTGCATCCCTGTTAGTTCTTCTGGACCTCTCGGCGGCTTTCGATACCATTGACCATGGTATACTTCTGGATAGGCTAGCAGGATTGGGGGTTGGAGGCACTGCTTTGCAGTGGTTCCGCTCCTATATCAATGGTCGATTCCAGAAGGTAGTGCTGGGGGACTATGTCTCTGCGCCATGGCAGCTATGCCATGGAGTACCACAGGGCTCCATTCTATCCCCTCTGCTATTTAACATCTATATGAAACCGCTGGGAGAGGTCATCAGGAGGTGTGGGCTGCGGAATCATCAATACGCTGATGATACCCAGCTCTACCTCTCGTTTTCCACTAATCCAGGTGAGGCAGTGGCTGTGCTGAACCGGTGCTTGGCCGAGGTAATGGAATGGATGAGGGCCAACAAACTGAAACTCAATCCAGACAAGACGGAGGTCCTGTTGGTTGGCGGATCAGGCTTCGGAGAGGGTGGATTTGACCTGGTCCTGAATGGTGCAACACTCCCTCTTAGGGACAAGGTCCGCAGCTTGGGAGTACTCCTCAACCCGGAGCTTTCACTGGAAGCTCAGGTGACAGCGGTGGCGAGGAGCGCCTTCCTTCAGCTTCGGCTGATTAATCAGCTGCGCCCCTACCTGGAGTACGACTGCCTGGCGACGGTGACACACGCGCTGGTGACTTCCCGCCTAGACTTCTGTAACGCGCTTTACGTGGGGCTTCCCCTGAAGACAGTCCGAACACTTCAATTGGTGCAAAATAGAGCTGCCAGGTTGCTGACGGGGACGGGGCATTATGCTCACATGACTCTAGTCCTCCGTCAGCTTCACTGGCTTCCCATTGAAGCCCGGGCCCAATTCAAGGTGTTGGTTATGACCTATAAAGCCCTAAACAGCTTGGGTCCTGGCTACCTGAACGAGCGCTTACGTCCGTATATGCCTGACTGCCCCTTGAGATCTGCGGGAGAGTCCCTTCTCCGGAAACCCTCCATGAAAGAAATTAGGAGAGTACTCAGAGGAGGGCTTTCTCTGCAGTGGCGCCCAACCTATGGAATTCACTCCCCAAAGAGGTCCGCCTGGCACCGTCGTTACTGGTTTTTCGGCGCCAGGTAAAGACCTTTTTATTTAAACATCATTTTAATTGTTAAAATATATGATCTGGCCAGGGCAACTTCTTCTTCCTTCTCTTTCCTCCTCCTATATTCTTTATTTACTTATTTTATACTGTTAATTTTAATTTTATATTATTGTATCTCAGTGTATTTTTTGTATTTTTGTATTTATTGGTAATTTATTATGTTCTATTGTATTTCAATGTATCTTATTGTGTTGTAAGCCGCCCCGAGGCTTCGGCAAGGGGCGGCATAGAAATGTTATAATAATAATAATAATAATAATAATAATAATAATAATAATAATAATAATACCCCTGACATGTGACTGGTACACAGGGAATAGTTAGTAAGCCACCATGGCTTTTAAATGCCTGCTGATCATGTGAACCTGCTCAGCCACCACAAACTTTGTTGACTTGTTCTATAGCCTTAGCTAGACACCATATTTAGGATAGAAGACAGAATGATAGGCAGCTGGGATGGTGAACAACTCCATGTGTTTCGCTGGTGGCGGGGGGAAGAGCTGATCTAATTTGTATTTCCTGGGCTAATATATGGATTGGAGCATAGTTATTCTTCATGTTACACACACCTCACAATTTTGTGATGCAGTTGTCAGCTAAAAAAAATCCTATGTAAATGCATACATTATGGAAAGTTGCATGCAAAAATGCCTTTATTAAGAAAACCTGTATACAAGCATGTGTAGAGTAGGAAAAGATATATACAAAAATAGATTATATTTGTGTGCTATTTCTTTATTCATTCATTTATTTATTATAGTTATAGCCTGCCTTTTTCCATTCAAGGAATTCACATAGTAACATAATTCTCGACCTCCCACTCCTATCCTCACAAATATAATCCTGTGGGTTGGGCTGAGAGTCTGTGACTGGTCCAAAGTCATCCATTTAGCTCCATGACAGAGTGGAGACTAGAATATGCTTTAACCATTACCCCACACTGGCTCTTAAAAATTATTTCAGATGGGTGCTTATCTTACTGTACATCCTATTAGAAAAGGGTGTTATCTTTGTTGCCAAGCATGCCTGGGAGAACACAGATGCAAATTTTGATCTTCTGTCGAATTTACAAGCCTTTAGAGTCATGTTACCTCTTTTCCTTCTGTGCTAGTTAAATGCATTGCTTATTATAGCCTGTAGGATCACGGCCCAGATGGATGTAAGGCACGTGAGCTCCAAGCATATCCATATTGCAGGATAATTTCAGTAGCACTGGGCTGTTAAGTACATGAAGTCAAGGCTGTTTCTCACTTCCTCAAAGAAGTGTAATTCTTGCTACACCTCACAATTAAGAGTATCTAATCAGATTCAGTGAGAAGCAAGTGACTGAATAAACTGGCACTTGAAGGCATATTTTCTCTTAAGCTACCTTGCAAACAGCTTCAAGCTAATGGCTTGGGGGTAGGTAACAAAAAGATTCTCCCCCCCATATGAATCTTCCTAATGTTTAATAAAGGCCTTTCTAGGTGTCCTTGATAGGGAAATTCAGATGGGTGATTATCTTAAACTACAATATCCAAACAGGAATTTGGGTCTACTGGGATGAAGGGAAGTAGATTCTGGCCCCATCATTTGACAGGGGACTAAAGGATGAATTCTCTGAGGAAGAGAAGTCTCTTTTGGGAGCATCTTCTATAATCGGCATGCCTCGAGTATGAAGACTCTGTCCTGTATCTTCCCACCTAAAAGCATTTGGTGGGCACACACAGAGGAGGGCCTCTGAAGGTAACCCAAGGTTCTAATGGGCAGGTATGTGAGGAGAAGTTCCTTTAAGGATGATGACAATTATCTTCCTCCTCCTCCTCCTCCTCCTCTTTCTGTTATTGGTTTCCTGATTTTAGATTGTTAAATTGTTTAAATTGTATAAGATTTCAATCACTTCAGTCACTATGGTGCCCCTATAAAGATAATAAATAAATAATATTGTGTTTCCTTAAACAATTCAAATGACACCCATGCATTAAAAAATCATTTCTGTTCACATTCAGTTTTGACATTACAAACAAGTCAAGCTCTGCTATTTTATGAACTGAACTGAAATTCTCATGCAGTCCTACTGTTGACTTATGGGAGAAGGGGAAGGAGAGCTTTTCTAGCTGAAAATTCCTGGCAAACGGGATGGGAAATTCCTGTGTGTTATATGCATTCCATTTTTTTTTCCAGAAATGAACCATAATTAATCCCACTAGGCAGCATGCTATGTGATCTTACTGCTAATGTAAATTACATTGCACTAGCATTAAGTGACCTCTAGTACAATGCCAATGGCATTTGCTGGCATGACAGATTCCCTGAACAAAAATCTCACTGGTAGACAGTGCTGCCATAATGTACACTAGCATAATGTAATTTACATGAGCTGTAATGTCAAACAGGATACTACCCACTGTTTATGTTTGAAAAGAATTGTCCAATACACATACCGCATTTCCCTAGTGAAAAATATACATTTATGGTGTTATTCATCCAAATACAGTACTGCTATTTCTAAATTCAGCTTACACAATCAAATGGACACTCACACACACACAATGGCATACCAAAGTGCTTTGAAAAAAGCTTGCAGTGAAGGAGAACAACTTCAATATGCAGTGGAAGAAAGACTGCCCTACATAAAAAAGCGAATGAGCCAGCCCTGGATCGCTATTATGGGGAACTACAAAATAAAGATAGTCTGATCACCAACTGGTTTGCTTTACCAGGGTTGGTGTTCCTGATCTTAAATAACAAAGTAAATTCACATCTTTAGTCCCCCTCTCTCCTCAACCCACCAGCTTGAAAAAGTTTACCTGATTAATATCAATGTATTCATTAGATATCCTACCTATTTTTTTTCCTTCCAAGAATTTCTAAGTGGCTTACATAATTCTCTATCTCCTCTCAATCTTAACCTCACAAAAACAACCCTGTGAGATAAGTTGGGCCAAGAGTCTGTGACGGGCCCAAAGCCACCCGGAGCAATGCCCTGATCACCCATGTTAACAGTCTGGGAAGCACTATCCAGACTGATTCAATTGCCCTACACAATATCATCACATTGACTATGTGATCTTCCAATTGGCTGGAATCACTCCACAAATCTGCTATAAGAAGAAGGTTAAGGCACTGAAATGGCAACTTCCTGGGGCAACAATGGCTACAAACAATCTTGAAAGAAAGGAGGAATAAGGGGGTTCCTTCCCCAGAAATAGGCTGTTCCTCTCAAATCTCCCCATTTTCCCTTCCTTTAAAATATCCACAGAGTCATTCAGTGCTCCCCTAAGCTGTTCTAATTTTTAGAAATACAATAGGGAAGATAAAGGTTCTGCATGCTAAAACCTTAGCCATCATTTTATTTTTTTTTTTGTAAATATTGGTTCATTGAACTGAAGATTCATTTTCCCCATACTTACAAATGAAATTACTAAAGGCAAAGCAAATGAGCAACCCTGCCACCAAGCAAAGCTTTCTGCTTAAAAGTTGGGCTCACAACTTCTGGTTGTACATTCTTTAATTTTTCTTTATCCGTCCTTCAAAAACTTCCATCAATACTCATCTCCTAAAAGTAAGTGCATTAATACATTTGTTGAAGTATCATTACTGATGCAACCGGTTGTGTGCATGGTGATGGCAGGAAATTCAGCCTTGTATGTCTAACTACTTGACAGGCAAATTATAACTTCAAGTTTTTATAGTTCAGAACTAAGACTTCACAGACTTTCCAAAGTTTGTCCTTTTCTGCTTTCCTTTCAGTATCCTGAATGGATAATGAAAAGAGTTTTAAGGACCTGCAACACTTGCTTTCATTTTTTTTTTTTCATGTGTTACTAGCATATTAAAAGGATCTGCCAGGCTTTTTCTGTAAATGGTACCAAGATGTACTTTTACTGTAACTTGCATTCTGGCATATCACATCATGTGAGGGAAGGATCCTACATGGACTGATTTGATTTATGTGGCTTTTATTTTACATTGTTTCGTGTTCTATTATAAAGCTTCTTTTCAAATCTTGTGGTGTAACAAACAAATAAATATTCAGAGGAAAGATTCTGCACAAGAGCCAGAACCAATACTGCATTGATACCATAACCCATGATGTCTAGAGTGCAGAACTGGAGGCAGATGGACTGCCAAGCTGCATAGCTGAAGGGTTATCTAACTTATGAATTGTCCTAAAACCAGAGCAATTGGGTCAATTAATGCAAAAAGCACATAAGAATTAAAATAAAATCATTAAATTTGTTTTAAGAGCAGCATCAGCATCCAAATGGAAATAACTAAACAGCTAAAAACAAGGAGATACTTTTAAAATGAAAAATTCAAGGTATTACAAAATACGTAAAAATATTTACAGCTAAAATATTTTTTAAGGACTGTGATAATATACAAAAAAGGGGGGGGGGGTTCCGAAAAGCCAACAAAGTAAGCAGTAGGTACCTTCTCTAAGGAGAACATTGCCCAATTTGGGGGGGGGGGAGCACAACAAAAAAGCTCCGCTCATCAGTACCCATCAACTAATTTTCAGAGGGGTGGGAGCATTTGGAACAGAGCCTCAGATGAAAATCTGGGGTCAAGATCAGAATTGATTTAGATGGTTGATGACACATCTGTTATCTACCAAAACTAAAGATTTGTATGGTTCTGATAGCATTGCCAAAAAGAATGTTTGAGCAAGGACATTGCAAATGACTATTCTAGATACTACTGATGCTGTTCTTCATATCAGCCACATCAGAACCATATTAGATTTGTTATACTGTTTAATCCTCAAGTTTCTTTCTGAGATTAAGGGAAGGATAACACATGTGTGCAAAAAGCATCTTGTGTGTTCTTATAAATGTACCAATATGCTCAGGTCATAGCCATAGATTTTGTTTTTCAAGATATAACACAATAAATGCAACTTTTAATTCAATGCCAACACAATTTAGAAGAAAAGTTATCATCAAGTTACTTACTCCTCAGTATTCTTGGAAATGTCAGTGGTTTGAAGACTGTGGCCATACTTTTTAAACTGCTGCACAGATCAATTGATAAATGCCATCATAGTCTGGAAGCGGGAACATTCATCACAGCTTTGAATTTGTTGGTTTATTTCAATCCCATTTATTGGTTATCTCATCACTTACTGGTTGCTTCCAATAGCATTAAAAGCTTGTACATGTCTTTTAATTTGACAAATGACTATTCATAATGCAAACAAAAATGCCTTCCTTTCTTTACTGAACAATATAACTTTCTGATGGGTTGATTTTAGATTAATTCCAACCATGCTCCTCTCAATGATGTTATCAAATCTGTCTGTTAAACTACTACTCTTTCTTTCTTTCTTTCTTTCTTTCTTTCTTTCTTTCTTTCTTTCTTTCTTTTCTTTAATTCAGTTAACCTGGATGTTTACAGGCACTAAAAATTTTGTTTGCATTGAACTTGTATCATTACTGTTTCTTTATACAATATATGTATATTGCAAAATGGGGCAGGATCCAACTGTGTCCCAGTGATACCACTAATGGCATTGCACTACCATAAAGCAATGCTTGCGCAATGCTTGGACAATTGCTCATGCTAAGGCAATGGAAAAAATGGTTTTATGGTAGAATGTGTGATATAGACATGTCTTTAAAAATTGTTGTTGTTAGTCACGAAGTCATGTCCAACCCATCGCGACCCCACGGACAACATTCAGCCAGGCCTTCCTGTCCTCCACCATCCCCTGGAGTCCATTCAAGCTCACACCAACACCAACTGCTTCAGTGACTCCATCTAGCCACCTCATTCTCTGCCGTCCACTTCTTTTGCCATCTATTGTTCCCATCATTAGGCTCCTCCCCAAGGGAGTCCCTCCTTCTCATTAGGTGGCCAAAGTATTTGAGTTACATCTTCAGGATCTGGCCTTCTAAAGAGCAGTCAGGGTTGATCTCCTCTAGGACTGACCGGTTTGTCCACCTTGCTGTCCAAGGGACTCGCAGGAGTTTCCACCAGCACCACAAGTCAAAGGCCTCAGTTCTTCGGCGCTCAGCCTTCCTTATGGTCCAACTTTCACAGCCATACACTGCAACTGGGAAAACCATAGCCTTGACTATACGAACTTTTGTCGGCAGGGTGATGTCTCTGCTTTTTAGTATGCTATCTAGATTTGCCATAGCTTTCCTCCCCAGGAGCAAACGTCTTTTAATTTCCTGGCTGCAGTCCCCATCTGCGGTGATCTTGGAGCCCAGGAAAATAAAATCTGTCACTACCTCCATTTCTTCCCCATCTATTTGCCAGGAAGTGAGAGGACCGGATGCCATGATCTTAGTTTTCTTACTGTTGAGTTTCAAGCCAACTTTTGCACTCTCCTCCTTCATCCGCATCAAGAGGCTCTTTAGTTCCTCTCCACTTTCTGCCATGAGAGTGGTATCATCTGCATATCTGAGGTTGTTGATATTTCTCCCAGCAATCTTAATTCCAACTGGTGATTCATCTAGCCCCGCCTTTCTCATGATGTGCTCTGCATATAAGTTAAACAGGCAGGGCGACAGTATACAGCCTTGCTGAACTCCTTTCTCAATTTTGAACCAATCAGTGGTTCTGTGCCCAGTTCTCACTGTTGCTTCTTGACCCACATATAGGTTTCTCAAGAGACAAATAAGATAGTCAGGTAGTCCCATCTCTTTAAGAACTTGCCACAATTTGTTGTGATCCACATAAACAAAGGCTTTAGCATAGTCAATGAAGCAGAAGTAGATGTGTTTCTGGAACTCCCTAGCTTTCTCCATGATCCAGCATATGTTGGCAATTTGATCTATAGTTCTTCTCCCTCTTTGAAATCCTGCTTGTACTTCTGGTAGTTCTCAGTCCACATACTGCTGGAGCCTAGCTTGTAGGATTTTGAGCATAACTTTGCTAGCATGTGAGATGAGTGCAATGGTGTGGTAGTTTGAACATTCTTTGGCATTGCCCTTCTTTGGGATCGGAATGTAAACTGACCTTTTCCAATTTGGTGGTCACTGTTGAGTTTTCCAAATTTGCTGGCATATGAAGTTTAGCACTTTTACTGCATCGTCTTTTAAGATTTTGAATAGCTCAGCTGGAATACTGTCACCTCCACTAGCTTTGTTGTTGCTCAGACTTCCTAAGGCCCATTTGACTTCACATTCCAGGATGTCTGGCTCGAGGTCAATGACCACCCCATCGTGGTCATCAGGGATGTTATGCTCTTTCTTGTATAGTTCCTCTGTGTAATCTTGCCATCTCTTCTTAATCTCTTCTGCCTCTGTTAGGTCCCTGCCATTTTGGTTCTTTATCATGCCCATCTTTGCATGAAACTTTCCCTTCATATCTCCAATTTTCTTGAAGAGATCTCTGGTCCTCCCTATTCTATTGTTTTCTTCTATTTCTTTGCATTGTTCATTTAAGAAGGCATTCTTATCTCTTCTACCTATTCTCTGGAATTCTGCATTCAATTGGGTGTATCTTTCTCTTTCTTCCTTGCCTTTCGCTTCCCTTCTTTCCTCAGCTATCTGTAAAGCTTCCTCAGACAGCCATTTTGCTTTCTTACATTTCTTTTTCTTTGGGATGGTTTTAGTTGCTACCTCTTGTACAATGTTGTGAACCTCTGTCCGTAGTTCTTCAGGCACTCTGCCTATCAGATCTAGTTCCTTAAATCTATTTGTCACCTCTACTGTATATTCATCAGGGATATGATTTAGGTCATGCCTGAGTGGCCTAGTGCTTTTCCCTACTTTCTTCAACTTAAGCCTAACTTTTGCAACCAGAAGCTCATGATCTGAGCCACAGTCAGCTCCTGGTCTAGTTTTTATTGATTGCATAGAGTTTCTCCATCTTTGGCTGCAGAGCACATAGTCAATCCGACTTCTGTGTTGACTGTCTGGTGATGTGCATGTATAGAGTCGTCTCCTGGTTTGTTGGAAAAGAGTGTTTGCTCTGACCATCGTATCCTCTTGACAAAATTCTACCAGCCTGTGCCCTGCTTCATTTTGTACTCCAAGGCCAAACTTGCCTGTTATTCCAGTTATCTTTTGGCTTCCTACTTTAGCATTCCAATCCCCCATGATGATAAGGACATCATTTTTTGTGTTATTTCTAGAAGGTGTTGTAGGCCTTCATAGAACTGGTCAATTTCAGCCTCTTCAGCACCAGTGGTTGGGGCATAGACTTGGACTACTGTGATGTTGAATGGTTTGCCTTGGATTCAAACTGAGGTAATTCTGTCATTTTGGAGGTGGTATCCCAGTACTGCTTTTCCTACTCTTTTATTGACTATGAAGGCTACTCCATTTCTTCTGAGCGTTCCTTGCCCGCAGTAGTATACCTGATGGTCATCTGAATTAAATTCACCCATTCCTGTCCATTTTAGTTCACTGATTCCTAAGATGTCGATGTTCAGTCTTGTCATCGCTTGTTTGACCACATCCAGCTTGCCTTGATTCATGGATCTTACATTCCAGGTTCCTATGAAGTATAGATCTTTACAGCATCGGACTCTCCTTTCACCACCAGATACATCTGCAACTTAGTGTCCTGTCAGCTTTGACCCAGTTGCTTCATTCTTTCTGGCACTACTAGTACTAGCCCTTCATTCTTCCCCAGTAGCATATTGGACACCTTCCGACCTGAGGGGCTCATATCTTCCGACATCATATCTTTTTGCCTTTTGGTACTGTCCATGGGGTTTTCATGGCAAAGATACCGGAGTGGGTTGCTATTTCCTTCTCCAGTGGATCATGTTTTTTCAGAGCTCTCTGCTATGACCTGTCCGTCTTGGGTAGACCTGCATGGCATAGCTCATAGCTTCATGAGTTATGCAAGCCCCTTCACCACAACAAGGCAGTGATCCATGAAGGAGGTCTTTAAAAATATCATGAATTATATCCCGACTTAATCAGAGTTGGACTACCAAAAACAATGATAATGTGAATCATAGCTAACTTATGTTCCATTAAATGGAATTACTTTATCACACTTAAACAAATAAGTGTGATAAAGTCTGGATACAATGGAAATGTTCACATATGTATACATTTTTTTCAAGTAGCACTTTGTTGTGCAGCTGGAGCTCCTTCCTAACGAAAGCAATCACTCCAGTTGATACTACAATTCTCTTTATTCTAAACAGTATTGCAATTACAGTCACACAGGATAGAAAGTTGTCCTTTCGTTCTAACTAAGTTCAACCCACACTTGGTTTATGAATCCTTTGTGACCGCCCCTCCAAGGGCAGAGCTCTGTGTCCCTCCTTTTGTGTTGCTCAGTCAAGTCTCGATTCTAGCTGTCCCAGTCTGCCTGTACACCTGCAAGAACAGGCATCCTCAAAAGCCCCTTGCCCCCTATCTCCTTGGTTCTCACATTCCATCTCAGCAACTTGCGAGACTGTTTTCCCATCTACTTCCAAACTGACTTCTACTCACACCTCTGCTTTGACTTCTCCCTGAACCTCCTTATCTGGCCCATTCTCATTCTCAGCATCTGTGAAACTGGGCAGTAAAGCTTGTTCTGCTGACACCAGAAATAGCTCGTCATCAACATTCTGGTTCTCTTGGGAAGTTTCCTCCTCTTGTGTGCACGTAAGGGAATCTTCTGAGCATGTGCACATGACACACTTCCTGATTTTTCAACTGATGAGCTTTAAGTGCATTAATCCTGCAAATCCTGCAAGATACATGATCTCCAGAAAACCCAGAAGTAAACTGTGCAGGAAGTCTCCTGGGATATGCATACCAAATTTATGAAAATTGTACTGATGTGTTCAAGCCTTTTATTCCAATTCTCGAATCAAGTCTCAGGTCTTTACTTTCAAGTGCAAGTCAAGTCTCCAGTCAATGCAAGAGATTTTCAAGTCTATTCTCAAGTCTCTCCCTCCCCCTGCTCTCACCCCCTAGTTCCTTCTTCTCACTTCCTTCCTCATGCCTAAAAGAAGAGCTGAAGTCTTCTTTTCCCCTAATCACAATTCGCTCCTCCCTTTCCTGCATCCACTCCCATGAAACTCCCTCCCTCCTACCTCCTCCGCTGTGTTTGTGCCTGCCTTCCAGCCCATGGCAGATGCCTTCCACCAAGATTGTCCCAGGATATTCTGCTACATGTTGGATGCAAGCAGTAAGCCCTGGAATGACTTGCTGAAAAAACAGCAGAAATCTCAAGTTGAGTTGCTCGCTTATTGCTCCCAACTCTAGCCTGAGTCGAGTTGCTGACATGACTTGAGTCAAACTTGGGAGCAAGTTACTCAACTTGAGTTCCTGATACTGTGGTTTTCTTATGCAAATATATTGTTCCAGGATGATTCTGGCCATGCAGAAAATGTACAATGCAAACTGATACATCAGTTGGTTCCTAGATGAAATACAATGAGCAGCAGAAACAACTGAGGGAAACATAAGCTTACCAGTACTAGAGAGTCCAGTCACGATTAAGTTATAAGTAGATTACTGAATGGTGAGAGACTGACAGCAATTTTTCTATATTACAATAAACAGCAATTTTCAAAGGTTATGGCTAGTTCTGTAAGGAAGAGTACATCTCTTGAACAATCGCTATAGCCTTGCACTGCTCTTGAAATGCATAAAGTGAATTTCAGTGCTAAATTTGGACTACAAATGTGAATGAGCTTGAACTCAGTGTTGCAATCAAAGCATGTTGTTTCAAAGTTCATTATTAAGCATGCATCGACTGCGGAGGTGAAAGTGAGTTTGCGCTAATTTAATAAATACAGCATTGTTGACTGAAAATAATTTTGCACTTTGCTTTATTGAAACCAGATATAGGTTGGAGGTGAATGAGCAGATGGAATGAAAGGTGAACATTATCTTTTAGTTTGGCTGTGCTTCAGCTTGATTGTTTCAAGTATGAACTTGTTTTCACAGATGATTACCTCTAGAGATGAAGAGTCATTCCAATATGCCCACAAATAAAACTGGACCCTTGTAAAACCTGATAGATTAGCACTCTTCTGAAAGCTGTACATATGATGCTCTCTGCCTCACCCTTGCATGTTTATGCAAATATTGCTCACTTTATATGTTAGAATTTCACATAATAACAATTACTGTTGATGGAAAAATCTTACAACAGGTGAGATACATTCACCTCCAGTTGATTTAAAATGGACATAAACTGACAGTGGATTTAGGTGAGGAATACAGGAACTCAAGCCTGGAGCACAAGTCGCTGCCTGAGGTTCCCTGACTAGGCACAGTCACTTATCTTATGGCTCGACTTGCTTTCTCCCAACAATCTATCATTTGGAAGTTTCCTGACGTTGATGCAGTCCTTTGCTTTGCTTTGCTTTGCTTTCCTTGGCTTCGTTACTGGCAATAAGAAATTTAACTAAAATGTTTATTTTATTTTATTTTATTTTATTAAAAATTGTAACCCACCCTTTACAGTGTCTCAGGGCAGTGATAACATAGATAAATAAGACACAACATCACATAAAATATGCTGGGTGGAGATGGTATTTTGCCTCTCCTGCTGTTGTTTTTGTCCTGTATACTACTAGAATAAGGCCTCTGAGAGTTTATAATGTGGGGACCCCACCCCACTTCTAAATTTGCCATTATACCACTGGGCACACAAGTCCATATGAATGAGTACCCGGCATCCAGAAAATTAATCCAGACTCCAGACTGGGCCTGAACTCCTACTAAATGATAATAACAGTGGTAAAAGCATGCTAAAAAATTGAGGACACAAACAGGACCATCCCTGCCTAATTGAACTCTTAAGAACTAGAAGCAGCAGGCTCCATTCATATGCATTTGTGCAAGCTTGGTTGTGCAACCAGTTGAACAAGCAGAAAGAACAACCACTTGAACCACAGAACTCTTGCTGAAGCTCTAACAACACTTGAGTTTGCAGAGTGAGACAGTGGTTACTGCCAAACTATACTAGCATGGATGGCTTACAGCATGTATTTATATAGTACTAACTGGCCATCTTTCATCCAGTAATCTTAGGTGTGAGGTACTGAATGTCATATGGTATTTTCTCTGCACTTCTCCAGTTATTTGGCACAGTAATCGCATACATGTTTCTTAATGTGTATCAAAGATTTTCCCCACCCTCTGGCCACATTTTAATGTGATACCAATCAAAGCACTTTCAGGAGCTTTCTAGGAGGCGGTTTAGGTTTGATCAATCTCTCAGTCAACACATACCTAAAGGAAAAATAACTCACTCATCCATTCAACCCATGTTTCACCATCAAAAATTGCCAAGTCAAACTTTCTAAATACAGCTGTTACATAAAAACTCTAAATTCAGCCATACATGCAGATCTTTGTCTCTTGTACAAGGCAATACATAAAATCACTTACACTAAAGGGAATACCCATCCACAAATGAATATCTGGTCTGTTGTGGGTCTTGATAGGCTTTAGATTCATGACATGGACAAGTCACTGCTTCATGTCTTTTCTGCAACACTATTACCCATGATATCTACATGTAACGTATATGGAATATTGGGTAAGTTTTTGATGGAAAAAACTCATTATGCCATGCATTGCCCTGCTGATACCACCACTGACAGATGATCATACAAGGGTGGGGGGAAGTGGTGGCAATTTTGTGTCTCTGGTTATGTCATTCAAATTGGAAATGAATCACCATGCTTTATCACCAATTTGTCTAATGTCCTTCAAAGATTAAGTTTAGATAGATATCCTGAAATCATTTTAGGACAAAAACCATTTAGTTCTTCTTGCCAAAGCACATGTTGTAACAAGGCTGCTGAAATTTCTTAAAACAAAACAACAAAAAATAGCTCAGAAAACACATAAGCAATCACAGAACATACCTATGCTCCAGTCCACTTCTTCCATAGCATCCCCATATAATCCATGTTCACTCTTTCCTCTAAAGGCTTGGGATGCATAAAGAGCTGTATGGACCTGAGGATAAGACAGGAAAAGAAGAAATGGTGTATCAGTGTTCCTGAAACAGAAAAAAGGAGAAATAAATACAACAGGTAGAAAATTAGAATCCAAGCAATATATAAAAACCTTTCTTTGGCAATATATCATGATCTTTATCAAGAACAGCTCTCAGAGAGAGCGTGTAGCATGACAATACAGTAAGACCCAGTTCTGAGTCAGTTGGCAGTGGCTTGACTCCTATTTATTTCTATGCAACAAATGAAGGTTTTGCATCTGGAAAATGCACCTTCCAATATTTCAGGTGTTACAAAACTTAACAGTTAAACTTAACACCTCCTCTCTCATCAAGTGGGAATATTTCTTCCCCACATGTATAAATATATTTAATAAATAATTAAATGCACAATAATAATTGCATATGTCATAAACACTTTGCACAAAGCAGAGTGTTTCTATCAGCTTACTTCTTGCCCTAAATATTATGACTGGAAATGGAAAGGCTTAACTCTTGTCACTGATGACGTAATAATGAATCAAACATAGATCTTGAGTTGAGAGCTTCAACATAACACTACAGGGTAGAGATCCAGTTTCCCATATAGCAGCACAAAATAATGAAGGGAGATTGATTAAAAACAATACAAAAGGGAAAGCTTATATCTCTTGCAACAGCATCTGATGGGAAGATTGGATTATAGTGCTAAATACAGGACAGGTACAAGTTACCACTTCTATTACAAATGCCCAGTTTCAGGAAAGAACAACTGCAGTTGCAATATAAAATATGCCACCACAAGACAGAGTTCTTACTCCAAGAGCAGGTATCTAATGGATGGTTCATATGGATAGCTATAAAATCAGGCACTGGTTTGCTTTTTACATCTGCCAAGACTGATTGACAGTCAGCTCTCAGGTGAAGAATCTCACCTATTAATATCCTGAAGATTAGAAAATCAGAGGTGGCTGTTTTTCTTATGCCAACCTCTAGGCCGGAAAATAATGATTGACTACCTCTTCTGTGACCTTGAAAATGGAATGGCACATCAACTTGTAAGAAGGAGAGAGATTTGACAATAACAGTTAAAGTCCTGTTTTATTAAGTGAAACACTTCAGCAAATGGCTGCTTTGAAAATTTACTACCGTTCCCTTCTATACAGTTTACCAAGACAGACCTTCCTTTCTCAGTGCATCTAAGTTTTATTCATTGAGGGGGCAAATGAACAGGATTCAACTCACTTTCAGGTGTGCCATAAATGTCTTGTTTAATGGAAAGGAACATAACATTTGGTCTTAAACAGTTGGTCTCCATTAAAAACTAGTAACAACAGATGCTATTGCCTAAGAGTCAGTCTCCTTGAATTGTAGCCTAAGATAAAGTTACCCTTACTGGTACAGTCACAAATTCAACAATATTGTATAATTCCAATAGTGAGAGTTTCAAAACTAGGGATGCCACAAGAAGTCCCCTGATTGATTACTCAGAAGGAGATTGCTTTAATTCTCAAGGTCAAGGCACTCTATTGCTATGCTCTTTCATCTCTTGTCCTTCCTCAGAGGCAGTGCAACTTCTCTGTCTGAAGCTACAGGTCATGGCCTTTCTGACTATTGTAAGCCATAGAATGTGAGAAGAAGGCTGCTGAAGAGCCAAGGACCTTCTTGAAAGTATTTCCAGCAAGTGGAGCATTTTCAACCTCTGGGGATTTGTCTGGGTGTTCCAATTCCAGCCCAGTGTTCACTTACAGAGTGAACCTTGGGCAGTGGAGAAGGGAGGCAGGCAGCAGAGTCATGTGCCTTGAAAGCATTTGAAGAGGATGCTGGCAAGTCCTCAGCAAAGGATCGGGCCTTTGCAAGATGAACAGGGCAACACTCATCCAAACCATGTGACTCTATTTTACAAATGTCAAAATCCCTTCTTTGACAATAGTCAGGTTAAAAAGGTTGCAGAGGACTTGATTGGAAGTATTTCCATGGCCAAGCTTGAGCCCCGGAATCACTAACCTTCTCTCAGTGTGGTGAACTATAATTGCACAGCAGCGCAGAAGAATTCCATTCTCTAATGAGTCATGCTCTACTCATAGGTGATAGAGTCACCTACAGAACCCATATGGAAGCAAGGTCCAGTGGATAGCATGTGTGCAAAGATACCCAAACATGAGGCACTTGACTTTTATGTGCACGTGCAATTTCAGTTCCATCTAATAGGAGGGGAAACCGGGAATGCTCATTATAACGCCACCGGCATCAGCAGATGTCATCAGTAGCCCACACCAAGGCATTTAGTCTCTGATGGAGCCAAATATGGTAGGGTTGTTGTTCCTGATGTTTCTACAAAGCTGTGAGAGGTCTGCCTTTCCCACATCAGTGATAGTAGCACCAGGGCTTCAGCAGACTTAACAGTGGCCTCAAGTTCCAGAATGGGTCAATTATATAATTTGATCAAGGCCTCAATCCAGACTGATGAGGAAGGAGGCTTGTTGGGAATACATGGGATTTCGGATCAATTTTCTCAAAATCATGCCCCTAAACTATGGATTTATCAGATTTGCCTCAAAGGAAACCTTATATTTTTACCCTTTTCCTGAGGAAATATTAATTATATTAAAGCATCCCACCACCACTTGTAGCACAACTTAACTGGCTGTCTCTTTAGGAATGCTGCTTGTACAGCACATAGCATTCAATTCCTGATGAGGATCATACAAACACTAGGCACGTCTGCCAGGAACAGAGTCTTAGAGCTGTATCAAAGCAGGGTGGAACCCAGGGAATCTGACAGGATCCCACTCCCAAAATGGATTCACAAATCCCTCCACTTGCTGATTGGATATGTGCCAATGGTGGGAGGACTGAGTGGGGAGGACGGAAACCACAATAAAGTAGAAACTGCTTGATCATCTGTCGGATAGATCATGGTTAAAAACCATGACTCATGGTAACCACAATGGGTTGCTTGTTGTGTTGTGTGAATGGAATGTATATACAGTGGCAGTTCCAAGTTTTGCACGGGAAGAAAGGGAAATAGGCAGGATGCTTCCAGTGCTCCTCTACTTCTTGCCTGTTGTTACTGGTGCCTATTTCCTTTCCTCTGGGCCCAGCTGGCACCATCTTCCAGAAGAGAAAGCAACATGTGTAGACACCATTCCTTTCCTTTCTTTCAACTGAAGGTCAAGAAAAATAGACCCTTCTCAACACCCCCTTGCCTCACATCACTGTCAAGTTTGCAATAATGATTGTGGAGGAAAATATTTGCTAGTGGGGAGCTGCATATGGCAAAATGGATGACACTTTGTTCCACCCAATTCCTTGTTTTAAAGAAATTTCAGCAGTGCGTTGGTGTTGGGGGTTCCTAATGGGTTCCAGGGGAGAAAAATCGAGATCTCCAGAAGTTGCCCATTCCTGTTCTCAATATTTGCCCACTCAGATAGGCTAAATGAATAGGCAGAAACAGTTGCCAAGAGGCTGGGATCTGGCCTTCAGGAATCCCAAATGCCTGCCCTGTGTGGTGTGGGATTGGTGTGTGTGTGTGCATTTGTGCGAGTGCATGCACATGTGGACAGTTGCTTCACATGTCTTTTTTGCTCTTTCTAAAGGTACTTTATAGGCCTCCTGACTAAGAAACAATGCATACCTATAAATATAAAAGCAAGACATGTACATAGTTGTAAAGCTATTATTTAAGCCAAAAAAGAGTTTGTTGCTTTTGTGAGGCAAACAGTTGATCTAGTTCATATTTTATAGCTTGGCATATATCATGTCAGGAAAGCATTTAAGGTATGCCTGGATTTTAAAACAAGTTAAAAATAAACAGTGTCAAAACCAAATTCAAATATAGAGCAAAAATGAGAAGAATGTGGCTGTCATTCATAGGTTCAGGAGGTTTTTTATTTTTAAGAGAAAAATGTATGCCTGAGTTATCTGTTCCTATACAGAGTAATTTCCCCATGCTTTCAAATAGCTACATATATTTGACATTTATTTTTCAATCCTATTTCAATCTTAAATCTTCAGATATACAATATCAAAAAACTATATATGCTCATTTTCCCCTAAGACTATAAACAGACTTTGCTATCCTCGAGAAAATGTAGAGGATATTTTCTTTTCTTTTTTTTCTTTTCTTGTAAATGCAAGCACAGATAGACCTTTTCACACTGTCACAAATAGAGAAAAAGGTTTTGATCGATAATGAAATCTATGCAATTCAGCATAATGATGTAAAAACAAGAGCATTCCTGAGGCATTCATATGTGGGGTCTTCCATTGTGGGATGTGGGCAGGAACTGCCCTGCTGTCTGTATTGTACTCCTTGTTTTTTCTATTGTACTCTTCTGTTAAATTCCTGCCACCTTCGAGATGTGTGAGAGGGAAAGTCTGAAGAGAGAATTCTACGCTGTTTCTTTTGACATCTTATATAACTTGGTGTGGTCAGGGTTCTAAGAGCAAACCAAAAGTTTTGGTTCAACATTGTCTCTCCATGTCTCCTCTAAGTCTGCACAACCCCAGTTTGGATCTTGACCGTGGTATTTTGAGAAAGAAAGGCTTAACCCTCCTTCCCCATATTAGAGGCAAGGTTTGCTAAAAGAGATGATCAACTGGGATATCAGTGAGACCTAAATTAATGGAGCCTTAAAGTGCTCAACTTTTGAAGGTTGTGTTTTCTATAGCCAGGGAATGGCTTGCTAGACCCAAATACCCGCTTTAATATGTTCTAGGAATATTGGAGGAATGACTTCTATAATATCTAACAACCCTATCTACACACATGCAGGAGTAAACTGAGCTGAATCTGTTTCAGACTATCCATGACTCAGAAGCATCAGGAAAAAATTATTACATTTCATACTTATCCAGCTTCAAGAATGAGGAAAATTTAAATGTATACATTGTATTTAATATACAGTATTAACACATAATATGTACAGTATATATAGAAGGGATGCATTCTATATAATATATAGTACTAATTAATATTCTATAGTGTACAAACATTTTAAGGAGTTTCAGTGTTCTAAACAGTGAGTAAAATAGGATAGTCCAATTACAGACAATCCCAAAAGCTCCACAAATCTTTGAAAAGGAAATGTTGACCATGCCTTTTCTATGATTCTCAACTTCGTTTTTTCTATTTATATTACTTAAAGATAGTTCAATTTGTTTATTTCCAAATAGCAGAGGTCAGTCACCCCAGCTTAGAGAACTGGAGAGTTTACACAATTTTTGAAGAAGGTAATTCCTCTTACCAATGGTACATCTACTGATGATATATTCTAATAAGGTATAAGTGTTAAATACACTGAATGTAGTGTTAATTAAATAATTACCACATGGGGCTGACATCTTTTTGCCATTATCTGCATGTAAATTATAATTAATCTGCTATATACAGGATGCATGCTTATTTCAGTATGAATTTCTACAATTACTTTCCTTTTGTAGGAGAAGGAGAGCGTACTTAAAATTGCTGTTATTTTGTAACATTTATATGTTTATAAAGAGGAAGAGCACAGAGGCAGGAGCAGAGGACTGCAAGGTCTGGGCTGGGTGTGGGCAGCAGGAAGCTAAACAGAGGGACCAGGATCCAGATAATGCAGTCAATAAACTATTTGGCTAAAGTCCAGTCACCAGTCAAATCCAAGTCATTAGCCAGAGCAAGCTAAGGTCAAACCAGAAGCAAAAAGAAGAAGCAAGCAAAGTGTAGTCCAGAGAGAAAAGCATTGCCAAAACAAGCAAGAGGTCAGGAGCCAAAAAGATAACATGAAGGCAGGGATACCTTTGGAGCGCTGGGGTTCAAGGAGAGGATCAAAGTCCAGGAGCAAGAAGAGGAGCCACAGAAGACAGGATCCAAACACTACAGAGTGCTTCAGCTCACTGGGGTCCAGTGTTGCTGAGACAGCTTCTGGAGGGAAGGGCCACTTCTTAAATAACTCTTCTCCCAGGGCTCCTAACTGGAGTTCATGATGTTCCTGGCAGCTGCAGTAGTCTACCAGAGCTGTTATTCTGGCATTTGGCCAGCAGGAGGAGCCCTGAAGCTGCCCAGATCCTGACAATGATGCTTGGTTGAATGTTGCATCAGTTTTTATAAGCACAGCAGTATTTCTGGGTCTCATTTTTTAAAAGCTGTTTTCCTAGAATACTCATACACTTTTCCTAGCATACTCAAAACTAGCTTCTCCAGGCTGCTTAGACAACACTTATTAAGGAAACTAGTTCTCCATCTTTCTGCAGATATGTGTAAACCAAAGTAAGAGGTGAGCCAAACAACATGTTACACTTACATGATGTGTAACTGAGGGTTAGTTTCTGGTTTTCTGTAGTGTAAGAATGCAATTCAGCCCACTGAACACCAAGAATGAAACCTTCCCCACTTACACATATGGTTTTTCTTGAATATTTGTTGTAAGCCACCCTGAGGCTTCGGCAAATGGGGCGGCATAAAAATGTTTTAATAAATAAAAATAAATAAAAATATTTCCTTGAACATATGGGAGGTGAGAAAAGATATCTCTGGGTGTCAATTTCAAGAAAGAAAATGGATGGGGTGGGGGAGCGACTTAACCTTTTCCAGTGGATGCTGGTCCCATGTGGTCTTACATACTAGTATATATTCAGTTCTAACCTTCAAGCTAGATACTACTTGAAGTTACATTTACTATGGCTCTGAGGTGTTCTGCTGCTGTGATCTAAAATTTCTCTTAATGGATATGTCACCCTAAAGTGAAAAGAAGCTTTGGCTGGGTCCACTATAGGCTAATGTATATTAGTAGAGATTTTGATAAACTTTAAATTGATATATATTAGGTGCCAATTGTATAACAGATCATTTTAACCTTTATGTTCAGTGAGCTTTTTGACAAACCTCTTCAAAGTACTCTGTGTATTAAATTACTGAGTAAATATTCATTTACTAGAAAAACAATGGAAGCAAATAAATCCATTGGGATGTGGAATGCCTACAAATATAGTAGCAGCTTTCACTCACATCTTCACACTTCATTTATTTAGCTTTAAATGCTAATGACATGAACAGGTGGAAAATTACGGACACTGTAAGACCATAAGAAAAGTCATCCTGGATCAGACCAAGGGTCCCTCTAGTCCAGCATTCTATTCAAACAATGGCAAACCTTGTGGTGGTCCACAAGAACCCCAAAGCAGGGTGAGGATAAGGCCACCACCTGCTCAAGCTCCTTAAGAACTGGTGTAATGCAGGTAAACCATCTCTGGTAACAGAGATGCACATGGCCAGTAAGGCTAGTGCCATTTATGGCCTCCTCCATGAATTTGTCCAATTTCCTTTTAAAGCCACCCCAATTGGTTGTCACCATTACTTCCTGTGGCAGTAAATTCATAGTTTAACTGTGCATTGAGGAAGTACTTCCTTTTATCTGTCCTGAATCAACCCCCAGTCAGCTGCATGGGTTTGTATTCATCTACCATATCACAGGTACCACTGTAAATCCAATCACACTTGGATTCTAAAACGAGACATACCTACCTTCTTATAAAACTTTTGGCTTCCTCTGTAAATCTTTGAGTTAGGTTCTCATAGTTCCAGGGTTGCTGAATAATACTGTGATTTCTCATCAAGAAGCAGTTTAGATACCGAAAGTTATAAAAGAAAATCAGCAAAATTCCACTTAACACTGCTGCCAGTAGGATGATGTAACCCAGTACTCTGTGAGGAACTTGAATGAGGCCAATATAATGCAGAACCTCCAAAGAAATTAGTGCAATCCCAGTGATCTGAAATGCTGTGGGAATGTACATTTTAATGCCACTGATAAATACGCTTCCCTGTCCAGGTTTGCAATCTCTAATATTGTTCACAGGGATTCCATAGAAATAATCAAATCCATGATTTAAAGGATGGTGGCAGAAGTCATCACTGCTGTGGCAGTTCAGTCCAAGATGCCATTTTCCTAAGCAAAGAAAGATAAATATATATTTCAGAGAGAAATTTAGTTGTAGGCTTGTGGCCTTCCCATTTTAGGAAGAAAGAATATAGAATATGAACCAGGATAGTGAGTCATGTATAACAGGCTGATAAAACTATGAAATATCAAATTAAAAATGGAATATCAACAAAGCAAAACTCCCCCTCTTGAAAGGATACTTAATGTGATAAAGGGGCTTGACAGTGCTAGAGATCCCACGAGGAATGCTGCCAGGAGACCAGACTCGTCTGTCTTTTAGCAGTCACCCATGATGGAATGGTTGAAGCAGAGATACCAGACTAAGATATATTCACCTTCTTCAGGATATTTCTAATAGTGATGGGGGCAAAGAAACTCCTGAGGAGCAGCCACTGGGCTGCAGCGGTAAGGGAATCAAAGGACACCAAGAGAGCATCTTTCACAAACATCAGCAGGGACCCTGAAGTTAACTCTGCTTAGGACTGAGGCAACTGAGTACTGCGGCTTTTCATAGAATCACAGAATAGTAGGGCCAGAAGGGGCCTACAGAAGGGGCCATCATCAAGTCCAACCCCCTGCTGAAGCAGAATACCAGTTATACCCTCCCACTCAGATAACTGTCTATCTTCTTCTTGCATGTTTCTAGTGTAGAAGGGCACAAAATCTCTTAATTTCGTATTTTACAAATTGTTACACCAGGTACTCTCAAGAAGCAAAAGGGGCTGTTTGCCCTCCAGACTCCCTCAAAAGGATTGTGGTCTTTTGTTGGGTTGTATTGTGGACTACCCTAGTTTTGCATTAGCACACGTACAAACCACACAAAGCAAGGAAAGTCTGCTCAGCAGAAAATATAGAGCAAGCATAAAACTCTTGGCCCAATGTTGTCTGGCAGCAAGTATTCCTACTGAATTCCATTCTTTATCTCTATATAAATATAGAACTTCCTACCTAACAGCATTATAGAGAAAAACTAACAGAAATGTGTGTCTCTGTGTGTGTGTGTGTGTGTGTCCTAGCCTGCTATCTGTGTGTGTCCTGAACAGGAGGTTCCTTGTGTGGGCAGGAAGGGGTTTGCAAAGTCCACATTTGGGGTTGTCAGAACTTATCTCACCCTTATTTTCAGAATTTTCCACATTCTTTTTCTAATTCCCTCTTTACCTCTACTTACTTCTATGGCAATAGGAAGCTTCTCATTGTTTCCCAGGCTTATTCTAATTGATGAATGGGTGCTTGATTGCACTTGATGACCTTATCTATTGGTGTTTGCTTCATGATCATGTCTTTGGGTAAAATGGTGAGTTCTTTGTCTGTACTATTGATGGGGTAATTTCCAGGTGCTGGCTATTGGAGAATGGCTATTTTTGAAAGTAAATCAAAGCCAGCTAGATGTCAAGGTAACTTGTAAGCTAGTCTCATAAATACAGATAACTGTAATAATGAAAGTAAGAGAACATTAACAAGCCATAACACCATTTCATCTTAACAGTCATACAAAATTCAATAGTTCAGGGAAAACAAAAGCATCACCCATCAATTGTAATAATCCTTTTATTCCAGAGGGTGTTTGTACTGTATTTGACCATTGGAATTTCTATGGTTTTTACTGTCTTTACTGCTTTATTTTAAATTGACTTACTTGCTGATATTCCATTTCTAATTTCCAAACTGCTTTCAGAGAACCATTTTCTGTCACAAAGAAGGAAATAAATTTCTAAAATAAATTAATCATGCATATTTTATGCACTCATACCTATAATCGCAGTAGAATAACCCTTCTGCTTCAGAAGTTCTGCAAAAGTTATTTCCTCGGTAGGTAATCCCCCAGAAGAGGCAGAAAACAAGAAGACTCCAATTCGATGAAAGCTAGCCATTCCTAAAAAGATTAAAAATACTTTGAAAGTTGAGGAGAAGTTTTCGTTAATAGAATATATTAATTGGTGCTGGCTGGGACATGCTAGTAAGTATAGGGCTTTTTTCTGGATAAACACGCATAAGATTGTACATTTACTACTATTATTGTTATTGTTATTGTTATTATTGCTCTATAAAACTCTTAGGACAGAGGTGCCTAACTTGTGGTTCTCCGGAGAGCCTTTTCCCTACAACTCCTATAAACTCACAGTTGGGTCTGCTAGCTTGAATGTGGGCTGTAGTCCAAAACATCTGGACAGTTCCAAGTTGCTCACTACTGCCCTAAAGAAAAGCTCTACGTGCAAGTATATTTTAATTGGTAATTATTTCCATTACTTTGGTACCATCACTGAAAATATCCTATTTCTTGTGTATGATAGTCTGATTATTTGCAAAGTTGGTAAAGAAAAAGGGCCTTGCCAATACTTTCTTATTTATAATTCGACCCTTTATAGCACTTATTCAGTAGTAAGTTTAGGAAGTTATTCACAGGAAAGTGGGCATAAAAACCGTTGTTCCACACCAGCTGTAAGTTGGGAGTGAGAAAATGGCTGCTTTGGGTGCTTATTCTCAAGGACTGCTGGCTGGGATTCATCAGAAGCAGAAGCAGAATGGGAGAAGTTTGGAGGTATGCGCAGTGTGGAGTCACTGAGATGAAAGATATGGAGGTGTTCATCTCAAGGCCAGGCAGTCCCAGAGTCATCAGCAGAGGCCAGAGGCCCAGTTAGATAACTGGTGCATGGAGAGGAGGTATGCTTGCTTTCAGATTAGCAGCAGCCTTCTAAGGTTTCAGGCAGAACTGTTTGTCAGTGCTACCTAGAGATGACAGGGATCAAAATGGGACCTTCTGCTTGGATGTACTACATACATGAAAAGCTCACATCTGCCATGAAGTCACTGGGTATCCTTGAGGATGCTACTATCTCTTACTGTCAGCCCCATTTCACTTTCAGGGTTGAGCAATAATGACCTACCTTTTGCAAGGCTTAGAAGTTTACACATGAGAACCACTTTGGACAATCAGACTAATACATAAGGGGGAAAGGTTGAAATCTGAAAAAATTAGGGGGGTATTTGTTTCTTCTTGCACCTTTCTGCACACAATTCCCTTCTCCCAGACTTAAATTCCTTCTCTGTTATCAACAACGACATGATATCAGTTGTATGATTCCTTGATAAGGTGTTAGGTATAAAATATATCCAAGGTCTGTCCCTTTGTGGAAGGAAGATTGAAAAATATAAATGACATTACAGGACTGACAGCAGAAACAATACTTATTTTCTCCCCTCTATACAATGTAAGTAAGGAACAGACACACAGGGAGAGTGCCTTAAAGAGGAGATCCTTCCGTGAATGTATAATGATGCTGGGTTGCTTAGGACAAATGTAACACTACTAACACTCCAGCTGCTGAAATATCTCTGTGCATAAATATTGCAAGCACATGTGTGTGTCTGGAATAAGCAAGCTGCTTGGGAAAACAAACTTCAATAGTATGGTAATACTATTGTACAAAATGGTAATAGTACAATTCTATATATGTTTACAGAGAAGTAAGGCCTATTGTTTTCAGTGCAGCTTGCTTGCATGTTTGAAAAGAATGTGGATAGGATTGCAACCTAATCTGCTTAGGTTGCAGTGAGTTATCAGCGCAGATCTTAAAAACTGTTCAAGTTAAAGTTATGAACCTCTACTTGTACAGATTAAAAGAGTTCACACAGAAAAACTGAACCTATAATGGTATGTAATAACACCAACTGTTAAAATGTCAATTATGCCCCAACTGATATTTTAAAAATAATATTCTTGTGATATTCTTCGTAAGTCTTAATAACTTCACTAAAGAAATTGAGAAATTCAACAGAGAAGCCTTATCCTATGGTGGGGGGGGGGGGGGGGGGAAGAAGGCACAGGTTCCTGCAGCGAATATTATCAAAAGAGAAAAGAGTTTCGCAGAAGAAGAAATGCTGCTATCTGATATCAAAGTCTAATGTGAGGCTGCTCAGATAAGCCAGGCCAGTAGAGCAACCAACTGGACTTCTCCCCTTCCTAAATCAAGGTGCAGTGTCGCTGGAGGCAGTCAAGTTATCTTGGCAAATGAGACTGAATCTCTCCTGCCCTTCCAACCCACGACTTCCTGGAACTAAGAACACAGCAGAAATAGAACAAATAATTAACAATTGACTGCCCTTTCATGATGTCCCAAAGCAATGGCCTGCTGCAAATGCCTCAATCTGCCTAATGATTAGAGCAACCTTGCAGATTAACTACTTGGTTCAACAGCTCAAGAGTACAGCACAATATAAAATGAGGGCACTGCAGAGCAAGAATCTGTTTTCATATTCTTAAGAGTATTCATAGTTATTAAAAAAAACTATAAACAACAAAAAGATATGAAATAGACTAAAGGATGGTGCTGCATAAGAAAAAGAAAAATCTCAGCCAGGCAGTTCTCTTATTAGGAATAAGTGGAAGATAAAGACTTCTTGGTTTCCAACATGAACTTACCCTTTTTCTGAGAGTCTCTTTCCTCAGTCCCTCAACCTGCTTTTGTAACATGCTGCCTGAGGAAGAACTATGGAGATTGCCTGCCATTTTGTACATGATGGCCAGATCCTAATAATGGCATTGTCCAACTGTGTATTTTGGAATGAAAATTTAGGAACATACTTTACCTGATCTGACAGGATAGCGGCCTGTCAAGAAAGCAGCCCTGCTTGGAGTACATAGAGGTGATGCAACTATATGATGAGTCAGTTTTGTTCCTTCTTTAGCCAACTTGTCAATATTGGGAGTTCTGAGGGGGGAAACAGCATTATTTCAAATATGAGTAAATGCAGACAATTTAAAATGTTCATGATATTCACCTAGCTTAGGCTTATCCAACTGGTTGTTCTCCATATAGTTTTAATTGTGGCTCTTACTGGCCTGAGACAACATGCTATGGTTAGGGATGATGGGATTTGTTGTCCAAAACTTCTGGAGACTATCATGTTAAGGAAGCCTGCTCTAGGTTATGACTTGTACAATACATACAATATATCAGAAGAGCTGGTTGGCTAGAACTACACCACAGTGTGTGTGCATGCGTGCACACCTGCATGTGTGAGCGAGAGAAAGATGATAATGATGGTGATGATTAGCATACTATATCAAGTAAATAAAGATTTGAAGGAATGTATGCTTTGAAACCACTAGTTGATCATATATATCCTTTACTCAAATTTATTTGCACTCTTAGTCTGTGCTTAAATATGGAGGGAGATATTTTCAGTTCATGTTTTTTCTCTTCTCAGTCTACATAAATCATAACATTCCAAAGAAGGATAAGTGTATAAGCAAGAGAATATATCCCGCCCTTTGCAGACTCCGTAGCTCTCAAAACTGCCAACATCCTTTCTCCTTGGGCAATAATGCTTAGCCTCCATTGCTCAGGGGAAGCAATGGTGACAACTACTATGTCAGTGGGGCTCCTCATCTATGGCAGCTTTTCTTTTCAGCTTTGTAGGAGCTATCTGTGATGCTGATCTCCATCTGAAGAATAGGGTCACTATCCTGAAGCACCATGGATAGCTTTTATAGAGCTGAAAAGGAAAACTTCAATGGATAACATACCTGCTGGCCACAGGAGTTACCAGAATACCCCCCCACCACCACCACCACCATTATTCATGACTTAGTAACTTCCAGAACATTGTATATGGAGCTTCATGGGCAGATTGGAAAGGTCTCCTAGGCTTCACATGGAAACATATGTGGTTATTGTTTAAAAACACAACACATGCTCCCATTCTAATTTTGGGCATGTGCTGTCAATTATCTTTAAAGCATTGAAAATCTTGGGGCATGGGTGATAAGCTGGCCACTTACAAAGCACCAGTAGATGAGGTGACATGACTTTTCATCAAATTTGGACCATCTGCACGTATTTTTTAATGTGCACTCATGAAAAATTATAGTAAATCTTCCTATTTACTATAATTTGAAGGAAGTAGGAAAACCAGTGGAAAAACAGTTGGAAAAACAGTGAGCAGGTAGCCTGTATACCAGTTCAGTCCACTACCCAGGTGGTAATTGTTGACAGGCAAATTCTTGCTCTGTCATGCGGACTTGGACTGGACAGTCCTTTAAATAGTGGATAACTCAAACAGAAGGCTGTTCTCTGACTGTGCTGCATGCTCTGATACTAAGACTGGAGGTATCATGTCTTCCCATACAAGCCTGCCTGTACACCAAGCTAATCTTTGGAAGTCCTCTTCTAGGAAGCCCATCAAACATCAGGAACGTGATGATAGGAGAAAGGAGACTTCATAGGATTGGCAGTCCACCTGCAGAAGTTACAGGAAGCATGCCAGGTGCCTTCTCCAGAATATTTCACTGCTACAGGTTTACATTTTTATTATTCCAGACCTTTCACATTGTGCATGATAATTATATTATGCCATTTGTGGCTGCTATCCTTTCCATTATACTATTGTTTTCTTATGTGTTTTATTGTTTTCTTTCTGAATTGTTTCAGAAATATTTCCAGTGAAGGGAACATAGAGATTTGTAAAATAAATATATAAACCAGGCTACACAATGCTATATATGTGTGCCTGGTAGTAAGTCATGGGGCAGATTCACTTCAATGTAGATGTGTACAGGATTGTGTAGTTGATATATCTAGGGGATTTGTGGGGGAATTGAGCCATAAAACAGTTGCTATGGAACATGCAGTGAACAGCATATGCCATACAATATTGTAAATAATTTTCATTGTAATTATTTACAATATCTTTATTGTAAATAATTGCAAAATTATCACTGCTGTTTGTTGCAATTTTTATGGAAATGGCTATTCTCCTTTCTTGCTTATTACAATCAGTCCTCCATAGCATTTATTTATTAGTTTTGCTCACAATCTTTCTAACAAGACAGTACACAACATAACTTACAATCACAAATAAAACTTGATTAGAACAAGAATAAAATATTAAAATAAATTAAAATGCAGCAAGAAAAAGCAGCATCTAAACCAACAGAACCACTTACACACTTGAAAAAAGACATCTTTTCCTGATGGAAGATGGACAACAGAGAGAATGAACCAAGCTATTCTTGGTTCCATTGTCTGAGAGTAGCTACTGTGAAGTATTCCCATGTCTCACCACCAATTATGCCTCTGAAGGTATCAAAAGAAGATCTTCCAAAGATCTCAAAATCTGGGTGGACTTGAATGGGATAACACAGCCTTTCAAGCAGCCTGGTCCTAAGCTACTGAGGGGAATCTAGGTCCTAATCAACACTTTGGATTGCTCCCAGAAATAGGCTGGTAGGCAGGAAAGCTGTTGTAATAAAGGGGTCATGTGTTCCTATAAACTGCCCCATTCAACCCTCTGGCCACAGCATTGTGGATGAGCTGAAGTTTAGGAACAGTTTCAAAGACAGCCCCATGTACAGCATATTACAGTGGGCTAAACAAAATGTAACTATGGCATGCATGATGTGCCTGGATCAGGCATCTTTAGGAATGGACACAGTTCACCCAGTAGCCTTTGCTGTTCAAAACATACTCCTGGGTGTTGCCAAAAGTTGAGCATCCATTTCAAGTGCTATCTTGTTGCTGAAAGTAAGAGGTCTTCCAGAAGAATGGAGAATGCAGTTCAGCACTGCAGATATTATTGAATGTAGATTAAAAGACAAACTTTTAAGAGCTAAGCATTTGACGGTTCTGCTTGATTGGGCAAATCTGTCACAGTCACATTCTTTCACTTTCACATTAAAAAAAATATGGTTCTTTCCATTCACCTTGCTCAGATGCCGTGACAATCCACCATGGGCACCCATCTATGGTAGGTTGTTTTGTATGAACCTGGCATAGTTTCTGCAGGGTTGCTTATTTTTCATGAACAGGCGGCAGAATCAATCCTTAGTTTTTATCTACCCCTCTGTTGCCTCACAAATAGATTCCAGGAACGCATTCTCCCTGGGGCTGCCCTCAAAGCAGGATCCATGGCTCATGCAGAATGCACAGCATGTCTCGATACGGATGTGAATAGACATGAGCATGGTCAGCCAGTATTACATTCTCTTTTCACTTTGCCTCCTGGCTTTCTGGCAGGGTTTTAGGAAATCTTTTTGTGAGTTAGAAAATCATGAGTCTTTGGGATACCTGAGTTTAATGCTATAAAATAGCTTTGACTGTTTTTCTTTTTTAGCTTTGCTTTTTTATTTTAGAAATACTATTTCTATTGCTTCACAATGTTGTTGTAGTGTACATTGAAGGTTTTTGTGTTTGGGGAGTATGGTAGGATTGAATAAAAAGCATACTATGTAAAAATTCTATTTTTTCTGTCCTTCCAAGACTATGAATTCCTGTTTAATGGACTTGTTTAATTAAACAATTGTATATAGTGAATGCTGATGAGGATGAGCTAATGCCTTGAGGAACCTTGGACAACCTGGTCAGTGCCAGCTCTAGGTTTTTGAGAGCCCATGGAAAAGACACAGTCTCCCCCAGTAAGTCTACCTTCCCACAACCTTTGTGACCAGTTGCTACAAATCTTCATCCTCTTTCTCCTCATTCTTTTTACTTAGTTACTTGATAGGCGGAGAACTAGTTATTAGGTAATAACATTTGCTCCTCCTTCTCACCACTGCAGTTGCCTGAGCCTGAACAAGAGACAGGTAAATAAGCAGGTTACAAGGCTGAATAGGAGAAGCAATTCCAGTCAGCAGGCCCCTGCTGAAATATGGTCCATAAACAGTTGCCCAGCTGTGCAGATTCTTGACAGTGGCCCTGTTCTTTATGAAGTTCCTACTCTGTCAGAAGACCGTAGCACATTTACATGTATGGCATCTCATTCTTGACATGAGAATTATAGATAAATTTGACAGTGCTTCAAATACAGTTGGATCTAGCCACACTTTCTCATGGCAATTGTGGGAATTCAAAGGATAGCCAGACCTACTCATGCCAGTACTTTAAATGTAGGGTCATAAAAAGAAATAAAATAAAGAAAAAACGGGGGGAAAATCAGCCATGAGCCTTATGAGGGTGGCAGGTTCCGAAGGATGCTCAAGGATGCCATTAAAAATAGTTTTTGTCTCTTACTAGAAGAAGCAAATCAAGGTCATCCAAACAGAAGAATGCATTTTTCCCAATCAAAAAAGCAGCCACAACCAACTTGAAGTTGTGCTGTGTTGATTTTGATCTTCCACAAATGCTCTGACCAGAAGACCCCTTCTGTAGTGGCATGCATCAGGCTGAAAATCATTACAGTTGAAGTATTTCGAGTATATATTTAAATAAATCATGCACACAGATCACCAAGAATGTTAACAAACCTTAGAGTTGTGTTTCCATAGCATCCCAAATCTCCAATGCCAAGGTCATCTACCATGAATAAGACTATGTTCGGCTTTGAAATTCTTCCATTTATTGCATTGCTTGTTTGCCACAGATAAAACATCATCTGAAAAAGGATCATCATTCTTGCACTTTAATTGCTGGATTGCTTCAAAGATACCTGTTTCATAAAGGAATGTTGTTTTATGCACTAATTCTTTTCAAAATTTCCATAATAATTTGACCTTGCAGTTATAATGAAAACAATACCCAAAGGACGAAAGTTCCTTGTGAATCTAAAAAATTATTCATATTATCAGTTTAGAAGAAGTATTTTGAGTTAGACCTTTCATATTTTAAATAGTTTATAATGCCTGTATTTTTCCAACAAATGAAATGAAAAAGAAAAGCCAAATTTTAACAAACAATGGAAGCCTTCCTTTCATATATTTAATAATGTTCAATGACTTTTAAGTACATTGTACCATAATTTCATAGTAAGCCAAACACAGAATCAAAAGAATTACTATCCAGAATAAATACATATTCAAAGTTCCATCTGGATGAATGGGAAGGCATGAAAACGGAGGGGAAAAACATGGTACCCATATAGAGTATTGGAGATTGATTTATTAGCTCTATATCACACCTTTTTATTCTTAAAACAATTCAAAGTAGCTTACATCACTCTTTTCTCCTGTTCTCCATCTTATCCCCACAACAATAACCCTGTGAGGTATTTTTTAAAAAATAATTTATTTTAGCTGCCTTATTACAACATGCCATATCTTCAAAGACCATGAATGAGTAACTTTTACTTTAGAACATGACGCTGTTTGGCATTACACAACAGAAACTGCTATTAAGTTCTTTATTTTGTAGAATTCTAGGTGCAGTCATGCTATAGGCTGAGTTAAATTTTCACCTTGCACTTGGAAAGTTGCTGATCCAATACAAGGACTGTGTTCATATCTACCTCTCGTCAGACTGTTGACCTTCCATTATTGAATGTGCAGCACCTCAGACACGTACAGTGAAGCATAGTCTTGCTAGGACACCAGATGCCTTGTCTAGTTAGAGGAAGCTTTTCTGTGTATAGGGAACCCATGTTAAACCCCCATCACAAGTGTTCCAGCTAATGTGGAAGTTTACATGAACTGATGGACTTGCCCCATTCAGATATCCATGGAAAATGAGCAGATGTATACGGACAATGAGTTTATGTTGGAATAAAGGCTAAAGGTTGCATAATACATGGTAATGTTTGAAATGACCTTCTGATGGTGGCTGAAATGAGGGATATAACATGGCTGGTAGATCATGCCATAATCTGATTTCTGAAAGGCACGCTGCCCTTGTGCCTGGTTTGGAAGCTGCAGCAAGTACAGAGTGAAGCAGCAAGTGTAGCACCTTTGCACACACTGTTTGTACATCTGAGCTAAGGAACCGGACTGACTACCTATTACTGAGTCATTTTCAAAATAATGTTGCTGACATATGAAACTCTTAATAACTTGGGACTGGGATACCTACCAAGACACTTTATGAAGAACAAAGGTAAGCTGTGAGTATGTGATGTTCCTTAAAAATAAACTAACAAGTACACTTAATGAAAGAAAATGATGTTTGAAAAGCACAGCAGTCTTCGCTGAGTTTGCTTCAAGAAAAAGGGTTTGCCCATCTAATTAAATATAATGGGCATGTTAAGCAATATGAAGACTAAGCAAGCAAAAACATTAATAATTAGCTTCGCTAATGACAGGAACTTTTTGAGTATCAATGGTTTAATGGTAAATGTTGCACTGAAAGTAGCGTCATGATACTCCCCGTAGGCACACCCACAAGGAGACGATGGCATTGATGATGGTAACAATTAAATAGAATCGAAGCTCTCTGGGTGGTTCACAAGAGCATCTCAAAAGTGCAGACAGCTGTGTTGATCCTAGCAACAAACCAATTCTAGCTGTCTTCATCTCCAACAAGAACAGGTATTTTGCAAAGCTAATGGGTCTTAATTATCCAGCAAAGCGTTTGCTTTATAGCAGGAGACAATGTATTGTTTCTGGGAAATTTAATCTCTACCCAACTATGGTGGGTTTGCCTCAAAGTTTAGAGGGAACAGCAAATTGCCAGGGGACATCTGCATCCCAGGTAACTGGGAAGTGCCAGTGCTGAACCCTGTCTTGACAATGCTGCTGTTGGTATTCAGCTCATGGGGAGCTCTCTTCTTGGAACAGGCAAAGCAGCCACTACTCTATGTTGCTTTCACACCTCCTGGATAATGTGCAAGACTTATGAGGCATAGTCATGCCAAGGCCAAGGTTGGTAACCACAGCTTTCCTCCATGCATGTACTGCTTGTAAATTACAGAATTACTGAACAGGGATTTTGTGTGTGCATGGGCGAAATCACATTCCAAAAGGCCAATCAATCATATAACAATAGATGAAACAAGTGCATTCTTATTTTGAATGATCTTATCCCTGAAAAAAAAATCTACAGTTGCATTATTAACTCAGTGATAAGCATATCAATCCTTATCTAGTATGGTCAGATCTGCTACCTTCGAGATGGTCTATGGGCATGTAATTTACATGAACCTTGAAGATAGTTCAGAAACATTAATTGGTACAATATATAGCCATCCAAGTGGCTCATGTCAGCTGGAAAACTGAAACATGGTCTTCCTGCAATTCTATTGGTTGCTGGTACATTTCTGGGCCCAATCAAATGTGCTGGTCTAATGGTTTAGAAACTGATTAACAAAAGGACCACCTTCACACATACATCAATATCTGCATTGGAGGCCTTACACAAGTGATTTCCAGTAAGGTTTACTAGGTTGTTTGGCACAAAAGACAGACCATTCTTGGTGGTGGTCCCTCGAGTATGGAATTCATTTCCATATGAAATGCACTTGACCTTATTCAGCTCAGGATCTCCAAGAAGGGCTTAAAATTCAACCTCTTCAATGCTGCCCAATGTTCTTCAGTGCAACTCCCCTAGAATATAAATGTTTTGAGTAGTTAGGAACTGCTTTCAGATACCTATAAATGAACATTTGGTCTATCTGATGTGTCTCTGTTATTGTTTATTGTCATGCATGTGACTTTGCAAGAATTTGGCCTGAAAAGTGCCCAGAAATAAATATAAGCATCCCAAATGATGTGGCAAAGAGACAGAGAAGCATGCAGTAAGTTATTGTACCCTGTTTAATATGCTTCAGTGACAATAAATACCATGTCAGCCTGATCTCACTGCTCAATCCTAACACTGGTTATCCTTTCTAAGTGCCCCTTTTTGATAGAGATTACACTTGATTCAATATAGCACAAAACATAGGAGATGCTACATAGACAATGCAATGTGCTCAAAAATGTAGCAAGCAGAAGTATATTAACTGTTCACAAAAAGCCACTCATATTTTTTCTGCCTAACCATGTCCAGAGATTGCCTTTGTCATATGACACCCTATCTTCTGTATGGCACATTGCAGAATCTCCTCCCCGTTACGACGATTTATCTAATATTTGCTATTTTTCTGCTCCCCTCTGGTCTTCTACACAATAAATTGACACTTGACGAGTAGCTGCAATCTTGTACACAGACTTTCACAGAAAAAGTAGAAAGTTCAGTCTTCTCACCTATTAGCTACTTGTCATCACCTGATCATTCTAGAAACACATAGCAGATGTAGCACAGTTTGTTTCGAAGAATCTTCCAATCCATTTTCACTTCCTAACACATTTTCAAAGCATGACTAACTGGCTGATCTTCACGATATTTCTTTAATTCAACATGTCATGAAAATGTTTCAGAAACACTGCCTATGCTTTCTTGTACAGTATAAAAAAAAGTTTATACAGATAATGAATGTGCAGAGGGAGTCTTCAACATACAACACAGTGATTAACATGGGAACCTAATTGTTTCAAGGAGTTAACAATATTTATTAAAGGCAAGTATTAAATCCATCAGATTTGACAAAGTAAAAGGCAAGGCAATGCTAGGATTATAACTATAACTAAATTATGAACCAAGGATAAGGTCCAAACTGCATGTCCAGTTATTTACTTATCCATTTATTTATTTATTTATTTATTTATTTATTTATTTACTTATACGTGTATTTATGGGCCATCTAAAACTTCTAATGCCTTCCTAGGTGGCTTACAATACATAACATATATTAACAAAATAAAACACATTAAATCCAATTTAAACGCAACAAATTAAAACATCAATGAAAGCAGTATAAAAATGGCCACAGCATTCAGAATAAGTGTTAAAAAATTTCCTAAAAGGGTATGTCTTTACCTAGCGCTGAAAGGAAAATAAGAATGACGCCAGGAGAATTTCCCTAGGGAGGGAGTTCCAAAGATGGGGAGTGGCAATGGAAAAGGCCTTTGCCAAGTTGTCACTCCTCTCATCTCCCTGAGGGGTGGTTCCTATAGAAGAGCCTCCTGAGCTGATCTAAGTGGGTGGGTAGGTATATATGGGTGTAGACAGTCCTTTAGATCTCATAGATGTAGCTAACTCCATCTGTCTGGCTTTAGACTTCAGTAGTTTATATGTTAACTAGAGTAAGTGGTGATGGTTGCTTCCAAAAGTATTTGGAAGCCTGTGGGTATCACTCACAACCTACAGCATCCTGTGGGTACCCCCCACTGGTAATATATGAATGTTATTACTCCTTAAGCTCATAAAATCAGATGGTCATATGGTTTTTCTTTTTTGGGGGGGGGGAGCAAGAATCATGCCACACCAGGAAATAATCAATGGATTTTCCCCATTGTGTGATAAAATACAGGAAAAGTGGGGAAAACACACACAGCATGACTGTAAGAGACTAGTGACATTGTGTAGGCAGTCTGAAAATTCCTACAAAGAAGGCACACAGATTTTATCCTTAACACTCCAATCTGGAATAGAGGAAGAAGAGAGAGTATGAAGCAGTGTTATTTTTAAGGATAACAATGGATTTGCTATGCCAGAATACAATACACAGGCAAGACAGCTAGCAGCCAGAGTACTAACAGCTGCTGGTAACTTGTAACTCTTCTTTTCCAACAAGAACTAGGAGCAGGTGTTCTGTGGGTGGCTGCAAAAGGTCCCTGACAATTTTGTAGATGTTTAAAAATGTTTTTTCTAGTTAATTCAATTTCTTTGTTCTTTATCTTGCCTCTTTTCAAACAATACAAATTGTATAAATTCGGAGCCCAGAACATTAGGAATAGGCTGAGATAGAAATCAAAATCAAGAGATGAATAAATAAAGAATATGTATATCAGATTATGTGAAGAATTGTATGTCTGGATTCATCCCTAGAAAAATAATAGCTATCTAGTATAGCCATTTCATCTTTGATTAAATCATATAAAATTGTAGGTTAATTAATATCAAACAAATAAACCCAAGATTACCATTTCAGTATGGTAGACAAGTAATTAATTTTATGAATTTAGACTATACTTCTTTGAGAAAGAGTCAATAAGTCTATCAAAAAATCCAGGAAACCAAGGATAGATGAGCTTAAAACGGAAACGGTCTCTTTAATTTTGTTGTGGCTTATGGCCCAAAACAAATAGAATATTTATGAAGTGTTCATATATTTCAGAAAACCATGTACATAATATTTAATCAGGGCTAATCCAAGACATTTTGCTCCTTGAGGCAGAGGAACAAGCCTGTTCTCTCAAGTCACAATGCACCATATATTTAAACCTAAGCAGCAAGATGCTGATGTTAAACTTAATTCTTCAAAATCTCAGGCTGATGTCTCATACCCGCGGAGACTTGATCTCTCATAGGATTTCCACAAATATGCAGGTAATGTTCAGTGTTCTCTCAGTCTTGTCATACTGACATGCTGAAAGAGTGGGAAATTATCTAGCTTTTGCAAAGAGAATCAATCTTACTTTGAGAAGGCTGTCTCTGTATGCAGTCTGTCATTTAGTCCACTGTAGAAATTCTATAGGTGGGACACGGCTTGAATTCTGAAAACTGCCAGGCACTGAAGATTGTTCCTGTTGTTTTCAAGGATGTTCTTCTTTACTCTAATTTCTTTCCTCCCAGCTGAAATGACATTCTGATGTTGGCCTGTTCTACCTGTTTCCACCCAGTCACAGTGATCTATGAAATGTCCTCACTTTGTGAGCAGTTACTGATACTAATCCTAACAATGTTTGTGTCAGATTGGGCACAACCACTTGATTTGTGTCTCTTAACTGGGCATAACTTCAGGATAGAAGCATGGTACTGTACTGGAAATACTTGTAAATTATTCCTATTTTAAAAAGGATTAAGTGCTTAATGAACCCATGACACAGAAGCTAATTGAACTTTCATGAACCTACTCAGGTTCCAAGCTATATGGAAATTGCTAGACCTAATTTATCCTGTTTGGAACCAGTACTACTAGCCTTTCAGGCTGATTCAAATCACAATATCTTGGTCATAAAAGATGCAATAGAACATTTTATGCTATTTTAAATTAAACTTATAAATGTAATGAGAATTAGACCACTTCTGATGTTGTAACTTGCATGGAAAACAGGAGAAATAATCCATGTTCCCCTAACTTCATGCAGATATCTTCAGCTACCTTGTCAGCCTACACAACAGTACTGTCTGTGGCATTAGTTTGCTTGAAAAACTCCAGATCAGTGCAGACTGAAATAATTTCTGTCTAGTCCTCCTAATATTTAAGGGCAGCTTTTTTGCTGGTGAATGGCTTTGATGCAAAACATAAATGAAATCCCCTTCCCAGAAATAAAACCCATGCCTACCACAGTACCAAAGGAATATTATCTTGGGGCACATTTCTAACAAAGTAAACAGCTAAACACAATTCCACCACACTTATTTAGAATACAGATTACTCTTGGGTGGAGAACTGGATACAACAGAGAAGGCGTAAACTCTCTAGCCTCTGCTAAGAAATTACTCATTTCTTGTATTGTCAAAATAAATTAAAAGTGAATCTAAATCTTATTTACATCTAATGAATTTTAATTAAATTTCCTGTCAACATCCTGATACTACTTACATGTTTTAAATGTTTGCTATGGTAGCCAAACCATATTAGCAAAGGCATAGTTAATTACCTGAAGATCCAGGATTAATACATACATTTGGAAACAGGTTAATGTTTTACATTATAGGATTTGTTCAAGGAAGAAATAATTGTGAAACATTTTATCAGTCTTTACTATGTAAATGAGTAACTATACAATGCTTGCATATTTCAGGAAAATATCATTAAAGTTTGTCTCCTAATAATCACCATGTCACTTTAAGGACATAAGACTTGTTCTGGATCCTTCAAAATACAGATTAAATGGACTATATATTCTGTATTCTGAAGCTATAGAAACTTTGAAAGAAATAAATTAGTTGGTTTTATTCTCTCATACAGTTAAATGACTGAATATATTTAACCAAACAATACATTAACCAAATAAAACTGAAAAATAATAGGATTAGGAAAAGTAACTCAAGGATTAAAGTATTAAAGTCTTTAAGATAATAAATTTTACAAGTAAAGAATCAGAAGATAGACAAGAGCCCACATAAATATTGCTGGGACTGAAAAAAAGGTCTAATAAAATGTCTTTTAAAACAGTGCTTGCTCTCTCTATCTCTCTCTCTCTCACACACACACACACACACAAATTCTATCTATGCACAGGCCCTATCTTCAGATTATTAAGATTTGCACATTATTGGAAGATCTGGGACAGGAAATCCATTTCTTCTTCTATTATCTCATTCACTGGTTTTCCTGAGTCAACAACTGAATTTTAAAATTTCCATACAGTGGCAGAACAGCCTGGTCCTCCAAACCAGGGCACAGAGAGTTTCCCAAAAAGCCACTGTGAATGCATTGGTGATGGCAGAGTATGGGGAGAAAACACCATACACCTGTATAGCTGGCCCTCTGATATGTTCCACATTCACATTCCATTCTTGCAACCTTATCCCATGTCAAAAACTGCACTGATGCCTGTAGATACCTCCATCTGTGTCTTGTCCTAATAACTTGCCTTCCCCTGCTTTTGGTTCCCTTAGCAGCTCCTGGCAAATCTCTACTTGCTTAGCCAATGGTCAGATATGCTGAGACGTGAAGTTCAAAAACTCTGGAAATCTTAACTTCCACCTACCCCTGCATGTACTCAGAAATCCTCGGTTATGCCTATCTATATTTTTGTCCCTGTTTACTCATTAATTTGTTTTATTATATCCACTAATGGACAGTGTTTAAATATACCTTCTTACCTTCCATTAACCACAGCAGGTTTCTCTGCAAGAAAGATTATTGAAAGAACTGTTCAAATTCCACAAGCCATGCAGGTAATGTGACTAGCTAAATATCTATTTCCTCTTCGTAACTAGAATACTGAGCTAGATTTCATTGCAAATCTATGTTGTGTAACATATTTGTCCAAGGAACCTGATCTGAAACTTCAAGTTTGCTGAAGAGAGTATTTTAGAAAAGGTTATTACAATGCACTAGCTTTCACATTGTGGAAAAACAATCCCCAAGTAAAAATTACACATTTCTTGAATATAACTCTTCTGAGAATGCAATGGCTTAAATGTCAGGAAAGAAATCTGTATTTCACAGCAGGGAAATGCTATTCTTAGGAATCCCACTGCTTCCCATAGATTGTCACTGGTATCACACTCAGAGTTCTAAAAGGCTTTTATGCACAAGAAAACTGATTGTCCAGTATTGGAATCTTAGGAGAGAAGTCTGAGGACTACACACACGCAAACACACACTCACCACAAGATCAACGGGCAGACTCTGTTTCAGGGTTACTAGGATAGTGGCAGATAAAGCCACCTATTCCTGACGCAATGTCATGCTCTCTAGGGGTAGTGGAAGTGATTGTCCTTAGCAATGTCTAAGCAGAGATGCTCAGCTGCTGCAGAGTGTTGGGAAAATTTGGATAAATCCTGTCTGAAAAGCATTACTTGTGTGTGCTTTTGCATTGTGGGATCAAAGCCTGTACTCCTTCTCAAAACCAAGCTATGTCACTGTTTAAAATGGCATTCCCCCGCTCCTTTCTCTCACCTTTAGCTGTAGCTACAGTAGACAGGCCATTTAGTCCAAATATACATTGTTAAATAATCATTGTTGGAATTCACAGTTTACAAGGAAGTATCTTCCTAGCCCAGAGGGCTTCATGTGCCCTGGTCATTCAGAATGTCTAGAGTCTAGATAAGGATTTGAGTTCATAGTTTCTCAGTAGCTTGAATTTACATGTCTAAACAGACCTGGAGATGGGTTCAAGTTACTCAACTAAAGCCGCCCCGAGGTTTCGGCAAGGGGCGGCATAGAAATGTTATAATAATAATAATAATAATAATAATAATAATAATAATAATAAAGTGTCAATACACTGCAATCAGAATATTGTAATCTCATTGTCTCTGTATGATTCACTGATATTCCTGACAGAGCAAGGGGAAGGATTCAACAGCCACATGGAGGACATAGGGGGATCATACCACATGTGTCTGGAGATGGCAGATTGTACACCCTTGCTTTCAAACAATGCAGTGGGTATACCTACTTTTTCATAGAATCTTTTTTGGGTAGGCATATGAACAACACCTTTTACTGCATTTATTTTCTTGGGAAAACTATCCTTGAACACCCTCACCAATGGGGCCTCAACCACCTCCTGTGGAAGCCCATTCCATACCTTCGGGGTCCTAACTGTCAGGAAGTACTTCCTGGCATCCAAATTGAACCTTGGTTTTGCATACAGCCTTTCCACAAAAGGTATCCCAAACAGATAACATATAATCCCATACATTCTACTCAGGAGTAAATTCCATTGACTTTAAGGAGGCCTTATTTTTAGATAATTACATAAAGGTTTCATGGGGTAATGGAGAATTCAAAGATAATCTAGAATCTTCCTAGTGGATGGGAAAGGAAGTAAAATGGGAGTGCCCCATGATTCAAACCAAAACAGGGAATCTAGAAGACCAACATTCACAGTATGGGTGGAGAACGTGTAGCTTTCCAAACATTTTGTCCCACAAGTCCTGTGATTCTTTATCATTAACTATGCTGGCTAGACATTGGTAATTATAGGCCAAAGCATCTGGAGGATCACAAGTGCAAGGCCCTGGTAGAGTATTAAAAGTGGCCAGAAAGTCCAGAAGAATCAAGAAGACACTGATCTTTAAAGGGAACTGTATTAATCTTCTGTTTAAAAACAAATAAAACAAATTCTGAAGATACTATGAAGAATTTATTATCTGAAAATGAGTATCTGACAAATTTTGATTTATGTTCTCTTTGTAGAGAGAGAGAGAAATCTTATAAAATGGCTTAGGAAGTTATTCCAGTGAGTTAGAAGAAAGAAATGAATAGTGATCAAAACAGTGATTAACAGTTTAAACGAATCAGTAATCATATGCACCAGCCTACACAACTCCCAACTATGCTGATCTAATACCAGGAGTTACGTTGCAACAGACCTGGAGGGCATCACATTTGAGAAGGCTGTTATTATATGATACTTAAAAACAATTTCTGCTGAGGTCAGAGAACCTGAAACCATGGTAAGTATAAGACTTAACAACAGAAACAAAATGCATATTTCAGAAATATTTTATAAACCAAACTTTGTGCCAACAACATAAAAAATGTTCAGTCACCATCCCATTCACTAGCCAGGGCAGTAGCCACTGATGACGTCTTCCTTCTCCATGTCCTCGTCCAAGCCCCTTTTAAAGCCATTCAAATTGATGGCCAGCACTACTTTCTGAAGCAGTGGGTTCCATTTTTTAGCTAAGTGTTGTGTGAAGAAATGCTTCCTTTTATCTGTCCTAATCCTCCCACCAATCAGCTTCATAGATAACTCTGGGCCCTAATGTTATAGGAGAGGGAGAAAATCAAATTTCACATTAAAGGAATAAAGGATTAAAAGAGCATATCCAAAATGCATCCATTTATTTAGCATAGTAGTATGTGATAAGTATTGATACTTCAAGTGGCATAAAAATAAAGCAAGCCTGTTTTTTCTGAAATGTAAACTCCTTTTTATTTCACTGTAGAAAGTCACTGCTATCTCCCCCCCACCCCCAATCTCTTACTGGGAAGAAGTAAATTTTCTACTCTACCCAAATCCAGGTGATAAGTTTGGAGGGAAATGCATTAGCCAAACTCTCTGTCTTTCTTTTCATAAAAACATTAAGAATAGCCGTTCAGGATGAAAGCAGGGCTCCATCAGGTACAGCACTCCTTTCACACAGTGGCAAAATAGCTGTCCACAAGTTCCCTCAAGCAGGATGGGTCTAAGACCTCCAAGCTTCTCTGCCATCCATGTATGTAGGCAAGCTGCCTCTGGCAATGGAGGTACATAGCCAACCACTGACAGCCTCCACTTTCATGTATCTGTCCAAACTCCATTTAAAGTCATCCAATTTAGTAGCCATCACCACTTCCCATGGCAGTGAATTCCATAGTTCAACTATGCATTATGTGAAAAAGGGCTTCCTTTTATCCATCCTAAACCTTCCACCGATCATTTTCATGGGATAACTCTGGGTTCAAGTGTAAAGGGGGAGAGAAAAAAATGTCATCTTCTCTACTTTCTAAGCATTTTCCTCTCAAACCTTTTCTAATCTAAACAGTCCTAGTAGTTGTAGGCACCCTTCATAGGAGATTTGCTCTGTCCCGTTAATGCTTTTTGTTGTCTTTCTTTGTTTCCCTGGTATAGTTTTTTGGACTGGGAAGGAAGCTTTATACCACCCACAAGCATAGGAAGTGTACTTTCCTGTCAACAACTGGGATTAAAAATTACAGAATCCTTGAAAAACTCACAGTCTGTAGGCCTTGGAGGACATCCTCCTCCACATGATTACAAATGCATGAATAAGACCATAGGAGACACCTACATGGCATGCTTGTATGATTTAAAAATCTGCACAATGATGGTGAAGAGCCAAAAGGCAGTGGTGTTAATGAGGACAACAGAGTGGAAGTGGAACCAAGGCAAGTAAAATTCACCTATCTGTATTCTCCTGTAGCCCTTCCTTGCCATCTGTCCTTAATTTTTTCCCCTCTCTGATTTTGATTCTGAGATACTTGGCAAGAAAGTTGATGAACATGTGTTTCCCAGCTTTTGCACAAATCCCCCAAACTGGACTTTCTCCGTGGCTGTATTTTCACTGCCTATTCACCCATTTTCCACCTTGCTCTATGTGCCAAGCTATTTGGAATTCCTGTATAAGACTTTGGCATAGGGCGTTCTTCCAGCTTTCTTTTGAAGGCTTTCGTGTGTTAGACCTCTGGAGAAGAGTTGCCCATGTTACTCTAGCAGTGCAGGTATCAAAGCTCTGGTTCAACTGTCATCACTATAGGAGCTGGATTTTTCTTTGAGAGTAG
Organism: Varanus komodoensis; assembly: GCF_004798865.1. Taxonomy (NCBI): domain Eukaryota; kingdom Metazoa; phylum Chordata; class Lepidosauria; order Squamata; family Varanidae; genus Varanus; species Varanus komodoensis. The sequence continues at coordinate 80,908,148 of NW_025335268.1, forward strand.
TCAGCTGTGCAGTTCAGCAGTAGAGTTGATATATGCTAGTTGTTGTGTTCAGCGCTGTGCTGAAGCTAAGAATGTATACAGATACTTCAGCTGTGAGTTAGTTGGTAGAAAGCTGGAAGGTGATGGATATGGATAAAAGAAACAATGGTTCATAATAGAAGCAACTGTGCGTACCTTGACAGCTCGTGCATGGGCTGGAATACTTATGGTGACTTTATTCAGAGTGTGACAGCAGGCTTGGTTGCTAAAGAGTTCCTCCAATCCTTTAAATAGGCTCTTAACCCCACCATGGCAGTCATATATACAAACAGTATAGGTTTACTGATTTTTTTTCTCCCCTAGCAGCTGCTCCTGTTGAATTTGTGTCATGCAGCAATTAACCTCTGTCAGGAAGGTCCTTAGAGTCACTGGGGATAGGGGACATTTCTCCAATGATTATAGCCTGAAGAATTTCATCAGACATGTCTTTTCCCATCACAATAATGTTGTGATGACAGGAAAAGTCATATTTAATGGAATTTTACCTTGTGTGCAACTCATCATCGGTAACTTTTAAATTAAGGATACATTTTAAAGTAAAATACATTTTAAATATTATATTCTTTCTGTAATTGCCTTCAAAATATGATTGAAGGGGGTATAAGAATACTTATAAATAAACTATGTATTTAAAATTTTAAAAAAATCCAGAAGGCACTAGATCAGGGGTCTCAAACTCAACTTACCTGGGGGCCGCTGTAAGTAGAGTCTGGGTGAAGCTGGGCCATATCAAGTATTCCACAAAAAAAGGATTTCAAGTATTCCAAAAAAAGTACAACTGATCCAATCTTCTCAATCTTTACTAATAATAATTCAGAACATGAACGGTTCTTCAGAACATAGGCTTCTCTTACTTCCTCCTGCTCCTTGCTGCCAGAGACCTGACAGCGCTTCCTCTTACACAGCTGAGCCACATTTGGCTTGAGGGAGAAAGCAACTGAGACCCTCAGTATGGCTTGAAGATGCTCATCAGTAAGTTTGGACCTGAACTTTGACTTATTAAAGTTCATGGTGGAGAAGAGCTTTTCACACAGATAGGTGCTCCCAAAAAGGCACAGTCCGCTTGAACATCCTGGAAAGCTCAGGGAAGGTAAGGGGCAATTCTCTCAAAAATTGTCCAAGCTTGTCTGCTTTTCCACTCACCTCCCTGAACTTGGCTTTGAGTTCAGAATTGCACTGCAGATCAATTAGCTCCATTTGAAGCACAGGGGGGCATCTTCCACATCGAAGGAGAAGGGGTCAGCAAAAATTTGAAAAGTGGCTCTGTGTGTCTTGAAATCTGCAAACCTGTGATCAAATTCTTCCTGTAGCTTTACAATGGCATCAGCATACTTCTCACCACTGAATGGTGTGCCAGAATCCATGAGTGCCTTGCATGCTGGGAAATGGCAGAGGTTTGTCTGAGAAAGCTGGGCTTTCCATAACACAAGTTTTGTGGAGAATGCTCTGACATTGTCATAGGCAGCACTGACAAGCTGCCCCTGGCCTTGTAATTTATTTATTTATTTATTAAAACATTTTTATGCCGCCCCATTCGCCGAAGCCTCGGGGCGGCTTACAACATAATTTCTTGTTCAGTACATTCAGCTCCTGTGTGATGTCAACAAGAAAAGCTAAGTCCATGAGCCATTTGGGATCACTTAGTACAGGAACAGCCATCCCATCTTTCTCCATGAAGGTTTTCACCTCTGCTCTCAACTCAAAAAACCTCTTCAAGACGTTTCCCCTGCTAAGCCAACGTATCTCGGTGTAGTAGAGCACATCCTCATATGCTGACTCTATTTCCTCTAAAAAGGCGCGGAACTGCCGGTGCTTTAAGCCCCTGGATCTGATATGGTTGATGCATTTCACAACGTCAGACATCACATTTTCAAACTTCAGGCATTTGCTGCAAAGGGCCTGCTGATGGATAATGCATTCCAGAGCAATGGCCTCTTCCACAGCCTCTTCTTCCAATTTTCTTTGAACAAGTGCCATGACTCCATTTCTCCTCCCTGTCATTGATGGCGCTCCGTCAGTTATTATTCCAGCAAAACTCTTCCATAGTAAGCCGGCATCTGGAATGGCATCACACAGCTGGCAGAATATCTCCTGAGCGGTGGTCTGGCCATGCATTGGAATCACTGTGAGTAACTCCTCCATCACTTCAAAATTGTCGTCAACACCACAGACATATATTGCGAGCTGCGCAGTGTCAGTGACGTCTGTGCTCTCATCAAGAGCGACTGAGTATGCATGAAAATGTTTAGCTTTCTCACGCAGTTGATCGTAAATGTTACCTGACAGGTCAGAAATGTGTTCTGCCACTGTGTTGACTGAGAGGCTGATGTTGCTAAACTGACCCTTTTTTTCCGGGCAGACTATACTTGCAGCCTGTAACATGCACTTTTTGATGAACTCGCCATCTTTAAATGGCTTTCCTGCCTTAGCAATCATCTCAATCACTACGTAGCTGGCTTCGACTGCCGCATTACTCTCTTCACTTGCTTTCTTGAAAAAATCTTGTTGCCTCAGTAGACATGTTTTAAGTTTGACGACATGGTCCTCTCTCTCATCTCCCTGGTATTTTGCCTACTCCTCAGCATGTCTAGTTGAGTAATGACATCTGATGTTGTACTCCTTGTGCACCGCAACTTTCTCTGTGCATATAAGACATGTGGGGATGTCCCTGTGCTCAACAAAAAAATATTCCGTCTGCCACTTCTCCTGAAATTGTCTGTGCTCATCGCCAACCTTTCTCTTCATGGCAGGTTTTGAGAAAGAAATGACTGGGGCTGGGTGACAAAAAAAAGTATTTGTACTGGGTGACAGGATATATTTTCCCTTCACTCGGTGACACTCCCAAATCACGTTTCAAGTGACTAACATTGTAAATTTGCGTTGCTGTCACGATCCTGAGCTATGGTAGTCCACAGGTGACAAAAAATATAAAACGCCCAGGCAATGTTCCCTCTAAGCTGCGCGCCGGGTGGTGGTGGGCCGCTCATCCTGCATGGCTCCCAGAGGCTGGCCTGGGTGCCGCCGGTGCTTTGAAGGCTGCAGGGCCCCTCCCCTGATCCCTGCCCGTCCCGGTGCACAGCTTAGAGGGAACATTGCGCCCAGGGTAACGACTCACGCAGGTGCGTGTGAGAAAAACGCGCGGGCCGCACTATCACTAAACTTTGATATCGAGTGGGGGCCATAAATATCGTCCCATGGGCCACAATTAGCCCGTGGGTCGCAAGTTTGAGACCCCTGCACTAGATTAAAATAACCATAGAATGCAATCCACTTTCTGCATACAGAAAACAGAAATTTCCCTTTTTGGAATGTACCACTTCAGTATAGAATATAAAATGTTCTTTTGGCACTTGATTGTGAAGGTTCCTTTTGTCTGTGAAGTTTGTCTAACTCTCAACAAACTTTATAGCTCTCTTTGCCCCTGGAGCTTCTTAAACTTATGACCCACGCCAGATGAGGCTGCAAGGGGCATGGGCAAACAAGTGCTGAAAACATGGCCATGAAGAAACCCTTGTGTGATTCTGCCAGGCTTGGCTTACAGTACATGCCATTCCCAAGCATGATGTTTGAAAATGCATGTTCAAAGTGTATATTGAACCAACCACAAGTGTGAAAGCTTCACAGATTGTCAGTTCACAGTGATTACAAGAACCTTGGCTATGGGATGGTATAAAAATGAAACAAACAGACAAACAAACAATTGGCAATCCGAATCTACATTAGGTCCTAAGATCATGCTCCACAAGAAACACAAAAAGCACATTCATACTTCAAATTGTGAAACCCATAGAGAAGGAGTGGGGGATGTGCAGCTCTCCAGATGTTGCTGCAACAGGTTTACAAGATGCCTTTGGTGGAAGCCAAATGAATTTTATAAACCTAACTGCTGCAAGGGCAAGGGAGAATAAATTGGATTTTAACTGGAAAAGAGAAGGTTAATTCTGTCCACCTAGCTATTACTTTTTCCTTGAAAATTACCTACTTGCTGTAAGTAGCCTTGGGAAAAATCCTTCATTGTCCTTATTACATTTTTATACCACTCATTGCTGAAGCTCTCTGGAAGGTTCACAACATTTAAGTCACCCATCCAGACTTTCAACCAGGTGTGACCCTGCTTACCTTTAAAAATTATGCAGGAACAAGCACTTCAGGCTATATGGAAGTTGCTGGAGGGATTTCCCAAGTCTAATTACATTAGGGGAAGTGGATAGTCTTGTTAGGGGAGTGTTCAGAGAAAGAGAGAGACAGACACACACAGAGAATATGTACCTGAATGCATTGGTGCCAATAAATGTATTTGTGCAATGTATGAAAATGGCTGTGTCAGCCACCTTCCCAATGGTTAGACTTAAGGAGTGGAGCCTCTGAGCCAAAAGATCCTACTGCCTCGTCAACAATATGGATTCAGCTCCACTGCTATGAGCCCACATTTTCCACGATATTGCAAACCTGTCAGAGCTTCTTTAAGCAATGGCAAAACAATTCTGAGATGAGCTACTAGCTTAACTTGTGACATGATGAAATGATTATACAAACATGTCACTGTGTGCTAAATTCCGCACAGACCTGCACTCCCAGCATGACACTATGGCCATGTGATGCTGGAAAAACAATATTTTGGGAAGCAGAGAGACTTGAAGGCAGAGTTAAGCAGGAATTGCCGCTTGCCAGTTTCACTCTGGTACAGAGGTTTTGCAGATTTTTAATTGTCTCAAACAAACAAACAAACAAACCTGCAGATCCCTTTTAAGCAAAATAAAGTTGGACAAAAGAAATCCATGTTTATCATAAAGTATAGGAAGGAAACGCTTGGACTATTCTTAAAAACCATTTTCATTTTTTCAAAACCTGTAGCACTGCATTCCATGGGAAAAGTGCCTGTTTTCCTGATGCAACGTGTCTCCTATTTCATATATTTCCTGACATCTCTACTTCCATCAAGTAACAAACAAAGCTATTCCGCTCTTGACAGAAAGAGGAGCTCCTTTTCCCAGTGGAGATGACACTCATTGCCACTGCATCCCAGTTGATTTCTCCAAGCCTATAATCAGATCACATACAGCAGCAGGGATGCTGTCTTGAGGATTCTTCCAAGATGCTTTGCAGACCTGAATGGTGAACCTAACAACTAGGATTTGAGGTTTTACACTGCCGGCATATGGCTTCCCCCATGGGAATACAAACCCTGGGTATTCCAGATTGGCTATGACGTATATCAAAGAACAAGGCAATGACCCTTGATGGATTTGCTATATGCAAGTCCCAAACGGGGTTAAAAACTAAAATTAATCTGTAGCCAAAACTGAACCCTTATAAATTTATTGACAAGGATAATAGATCAGAGGCAATTGCATCAACTTCTGAATGAAAACCAAAGACAATTTCACTTCCCCCCACCCCCCGGCATGTGCCTTGGAGAACTGTAAGACAGACATAATTTGATTGTGTGAAACTTACAGTAATTGGAAAAAACATTATATTATTGTTGGTTATTGTCCCCTGCTGTGGACAGGGGTGGTCAAGCTGTTGGCCCACCAGATGTTTTGGCTTACAGTTCCTCATGCTTCTCACCATTGGCTATATTGACTATGGCTGATGAGAAGAGTAGGGCAAAATATTGGTAGGGTCACAAGTCATATGGAAGGACAGCCTGGCATAAGTGGTGTAAGCCAAAAAATATCTGGTAACCATGTAGCAAGCCCCTGATTTGGTCTGGTGTTTCCTTTCCAAAGACCTGGTTTTCCTAGTTATTAGTAGCTTGTAAGATAAAAAAAGGATCATCATTATATAAAATATTGGCCTCAGGAAAGTACTTTTTGCCTAATTAGGAACATACATCAATATTAAGCATGAATATTTTATTATTTAATATATCTTTATAAAATTGAATTAACCTAATTTGTTCCTAGTCCAGACAAGGGCATAGTTGTTAAACTAAAACATTTAATTGAAAACTATTATGCTGGACCATGGAAGCAAGCTGTCAAACTTTGTTGTTAACACAACAATAATTTGTTACAGATTCTGGTAAGGACCGATTTAAATGGCATGTCTAACATTTATAAAATAATTGTACAACAAATCATTCTGTAATAGCTCTGTGTGCGTGTTTCAGATAGCTGCATCATGATATTGATGATGAATTCATTAATCATATTTGATGCTTCGATGAATTCTTTTATATTTCATATTAAGTGCTTGGTTAACTGTGATCACTTTTAACAAGGAGTCATATTTAATTAATAATTTTAATTACCATGGTAGTTAGCCATAAAAATTAGCAGCATCAGAAGATACACTGTCACTTATAATTTGTGGGAAGACTTGGTATAGAGAATGTCCACCTTGTGCTGGTAACTGCTCTAGCCATAGACATTAATCTTCCTTAAGAAGTTCTAGATCATGCTTTAAAAAGTTTGTGTGGGGGGGGTCCTCCTAAATAACAATCCCATCATATCTGGATAGGTAGGCCCTGAGGGTAGGACCTTAGCTTATCATGGGAAGAAAGAAATAAAGAAGGAACGGCATTCCCTTCCTTCATAACTGTGCATCCACTGGTGGGACAGGTACAAATCATCTGTTCTCCTGGAGCCACTTGCTCTTTGATTCTAGCAGGTGGTTGTGGTGCCCCTGTCATAAATTATAGCTATTGCAGATCCTGACTGAGAGCTGAGAGCAGTAGCAGGAAACAGCCACTTTCAGAGGTTCTAGCAACTCCTGGTAAATAAAAGAATAGCTGAGCTGAGCTGAGCTTAGAGATGGTTGGGGCTTCTTGCTACCTGCAATATCCCAGGGATCCTGATGGAAGGAGGGAAACAAAGGAATTTTCCCACAAACATTCCTTTTTCAGCGTCTTGGCTTTGGGCATGTCTATGCATTTATGTCATCTGTACTTGGAAAAACAAGGGCAGCCTAGGAGTATATAAACACACCACCAAAACCCCTAGAAGATTCTACTACAAAGGTGTTTTCCATTCACCCCCAACTTTAAAAAATGCTAGGAAAAAAGTCTGCAGTGGATTATGGTTTCCACTATACAGAGAAGTGTCAAAATTGCAACTTTTTACCTCTGGTTATCCTTGGAAGGCACCTCCAGCATGCTGCAAATGGTATGTCAAGGTGTGGCCACCACTGAAAGGCTCACTTTGGCGCAGGGGACATCTCAATACTCCTTCAGTGTCCCTTGAGATACTGTGGAAAGACTGTGGATAGAAAAGGTGTGAGGAGAACAAACACCACCCCCGCTGTGCCTGATCATCTGTCCCACACAGTACATGGTTAAAATCCCCAAATTATCATCAAATTATCACCCGGAGCTGTTCAGTGCCAATTACCTCTGCGCCGCCCCCTTTGCTGACTGAATCTATTTACCATGAATGTACTTCCAGAGGCACATGACCCAGTACTGGCAAATCCAGCAATGATTTTATTCTTTGTGAAAACACCACAAGTCTTTCACTTCTTGTTTTAGATCTCTCTCTCAGTGTATCAAGTTTAAACAGGCTTTTTTTGCTCCTGTCTATGCGCTGGTGCTGCTGGGTAATTACCTCTTGTGCTTTTGAGGTGGGCACTCTGCCATGATAACCTGGTGCCTGGGTGATCTAGAAAGAGCCTGCAGCAGGGAGTAATTGCTATGCGGCAGGGATACGGCATGATGATGTCTCAGGTCCTCTGGGATCCCACACTTTAATGTCACAGCATGATTAGCGCAGGGCACTCGGAGCTGTTGCTGAGATGCTTCCTGGAAATTTACATGGTGCATCACTCTCCGGTTGCGGTTTCACTGGCAGCCATTTGATTTTTAAGCATAACTCAAAATGCATAACTCAAAATGCAGACTGACTTTTAAAAATCAGTCTGGCCATTTTCACATAAGGAGTCTTTCCATATGAATCCATATTCCTTAATGAAAAGATAATGTAAAGCAGCACTGCCCCATGTATCATTGGAATAAATGGTGAGGTATGAATTTCTTTTCCTGTTTTTCTTGTTTTTGATACTAATTTACCCAAACTTTGCCATGAGAAGAACATTTAATTTTATTTTTAATTTATTTTAATAGAATGTAGGAAAAACGGGAACTGACAAATTTGTCCACTCAGATCTAAGGCTCATTCTTAACGTATTTATTCTTAAAAATCTGTCTTTGCATTTCTGTGGATTCACCTATGTTAGTGCTGAAATCCACTTTTTTTTCTGACAAGCTTCTCACCTTTAGCAGCAATTTGACAGGAAGACACAACATATTCTATTCCATGCTGGAACAAAACTGTATCAATCAAAGCTGTCCAATGCATTGGTGGCATAAGGTTCAAATACAATCGAGATATGTTAAAGATTATAAAATGTGGGGTTTTTATAAGGAGTTAACAACATTTGACCAAGTGATCTTAAAATCAGATGAGAAAATGATTAAAAGACTGTATAATGGGAGAATGGAAGATGACCAAGTTACGGAAACTATGATAACATGGGCACAAAATTTTGGATATAATATTCAAATACTATAATATTCTCATATAACCCAGTCCTCTATCAGCTCCACTGGCCTCCCAACGAAGTCCGGGCTCAATTCAAGGTGCTAGTTATTACCTATAGAGCCCTAAACGGTTCGGGACTTGGATACCTAAAGGAACGCCTTCTTTCCTATTTGCCCTCCCGCCCCCTGAGATCGGCAGCAGAAGCCCTCCTCTGGGAATCTGCTGTGAAAGAAATTAGGAGGCAGAGCACCCGGAGGAGGGCCTTCTCTGTGGTGGTGCCCCATCTATGGAATGTGCTCCACAAAGAGATCCGCCTGGCACCGTCATTATATGTTTTTCGGTGCCAGGTTAAGACCTTTTTATTTCATCAATAGTCTAATAAGTTTTAATATGGTATTTTAATATTATATTTTTAACTGCAGCCAGAGTGGGTCAATTTGTTCATGTTGATTTTTATGTTGACATTATGTTATCATTTAGTTTTATTGATATTTGTATTTTATTATGTAAGCCGTCCTGAGGCTTTTGCAATAGGATGGCATATAAATATCACAAATAAACAAACAAACAAACAAATAAATATTGAGTTACAGAAATGGCAAAAGTTGTGGGAAAGAAATATCAAGGTAACTTTAGCAACCTCATATAAAGAAAATCTTTATAAAATGTTTTATAGATGGTACCTATCACCAAATAGATTAGCAAAGATGTTTCCAAATATGTCAAATGGATGTTGGAAATGCAAACATAAACCGGGTACTTTTTATCATATGTGGTGGACTTGTGATAAGGCAAAAAAAAATATTGGGCTAAAATGCATAAATGGCTTGAGGAAATGTTACAAAAATCTTCAATATTTAAGCCTGAAGTCTTCTTACTAGGCATTGTACCTGATGATGCTGATAAACAAGCAATGTTTTTGATTCTACATGTAATTACTGTGGCAAGGATTGTATTTGCCCAACATTGGAAGAGTGAAGAACTACCCACTGATGAACTGATTTTAAAAAAGATTCTGGACTGTGCTGAAATGGACAGACTGACTTTGTATCTGAAGGAGAAAGAGGATACTTCTATCAAACTTGGAACTCTTTTTATTATTGGCTAGAGAAACGGGACTATGCGTAGATTTGAATATTTCTACGGATTGCTCTAAAAAAAAATAGGGGGCTGACCCAGTAGGTCTAATTTTTCTGATGACTGATGTTTTTTAGTTTCTTTTTTTTAGTTTGTAGAAAATAATAATAAAATTTACTTTAAAAAAAGTTGTCCAATGCAAATTGGTGGTAATTGCATTTCAGTTTCTAGTACAAATTTATCAAATGTCACAAATGTGTCTTTGTAGTTGGTAGTTATTTGCCAAGTTTCTTCATTATTCCATATGGAATGAACTTGAGATTTAAGACATGAAATCTTAAATGAGGGAGAAAGCAAATCCAACAGATGTGTCCACTCCTAGGTAGATAATTTCTTATTGTGATGAAATCCGAACAGTGGTGTTTTCAGGGACCTAGTAAATTGCATTCAAGAGATGCAGACCAAGTTCAGGGTCTTAACAGTGCAATTCTATGAAAGTTTTGACAGAAAAAAGTCCTTTAACACCCAGAGTTCCCCAGGCAGTCATGCTAACTGGGCAATTTCTACGAGTTATGGAAGTTTGTTTTTTGCTTCAATTTGTATTGGATTGCTCAGTTAGAATATTTGGAAGGCTCACGAATAATTCACCTCAGTAGTTGTATCTCCCAAGGAGTCCCACTGAGTTCAATGATACTTACTTCTAGGTAAGTGGGGACCCTACAGCTTCAGAGAAGGTCCCAAATAAATATCCAGAAGTGGAATGTAAAGAAGCTTTTTACCCTTCAAGGTACCAAGCAACTTTGTCTGCCTACACCCATAAGATCATGGTGCAACCTTTTCCAACCTGGTTTGCACAATTTGTTCTAAGTACATGTGACAGGATAATAAAATCAAATTGTCTTACTTTAAAAATGATAGTTTTAAAGTACTTCAAACATGCCATGAAATATAAATGTAGATGTGGCCTGCCTTCAGAGACTAACTACAGGATGATATTTCTGATGCTCATGTCCATCGATCTCACTGAACACACAAGAGGTAAAGGGTTTTGCCTCATTAGCCATAGCTCGTTAGGTATCATTCTACTTTTTTACCTACACAGAATGTTCCCACAACTGTTATTCAAACAGGTCATGCCTCATTATATCCCAAGGAAAAGTTTTCTGTATTTGTATCACATTATCTAGTTGGAGCTATTCTTCCATTGAAACCTAAGTGACATATTCAGTATTGCTTGGACATACAGAAATGGGGATTTGTCTTTTCTTTAGCGAAGGACCAGGTCCAGGATTCCTTTGTTACGCAGCTGAATTTGTTCATGTGTGGGACACCTCTTCTACTGTAGCTGTCCTCTGTGAAAGTAAGTAATGAGCACACTTTGAAGTTCTATTAAGTTAATTATCTAGTCTCTTCTGTGAAAACAGCCCCACTCAACCAAGCCTAAATGTCCAGACCAGTGGAAACCAATTGAATTCCATTTTATTTGTTTTGACAAGGCATCCCTATTCAGAGGAATGGATGACAAGAGATTACATGAATAAGGTTCTAATATATCATTAATTCAGAGGATAACAGCCACATTTAAAAAGACTTCTCACAGAAGAAAAGAAATAGGAATAATACAGTGGTTCAAGTTAATGCTCATATCCTAATTTGACAACACCATAAATTTAGTGGTTTTTATAATTGGTCATAGAACAGCTAGAAATTGAGGTGGAGTGTTCCAGTGATGATAGCAATGAAAAGTGTCACTGTTGTTTCTCTGGATGAAAGCCAGTATTCAAAAGGTGTAACTGTATGGCAAGCAGTATAAATCCCAAAACATGTTTATACCCTTTTATACACCATCGCATTTATCCCAGGTTGTTTTTCCCCAATAAGTGAGAACAGAACCACCAAGTAAGCATTTTCAGCACAGATTTGTGTTTTGCAGACTTTCAAAGAGACTGTATTTCTCAAATGTACAGAATGTATTTGCTATTTGTTTCTTATTATTAATTTCATTGCCATCACCCCACTACTTTTTATTAATACTTTTTTAAAGCAGCTGGGATTGCTTCAAAGCAAACTAAGTGTTTATAGGTGCTGCCATCTTCATTTTCAGTTAATGTTTCTAGATCACATAGGGGCTTAAGACGTTCTTAGAAAATGAGGGTGGTGGCTTGCTGGAGGACAGCTCTAGCCACCAAGCAGAAGAAGGGACTTCTGATCTACTTCTCAAGGCAGCCCTTTTGTGATGTCATCCAGAAAAATTTGTCAATGTGCCATAGTTGTCCGCAGGCCTAAAAGGTTGCCTACCTCTCAATTAGACTAAGAGCTTTTACCTAGAGCATTGAGTTTTATGGCAAGACAGAAATATGGGTTCAGTTCCATCTGGCACTCACTTTTGCCTGCCTCTCAACATAAAAGTCCATCCATCCTCAACAGATGCAGTTCAGGTTGTATGATGTTACAAATCCCTTTTATTATTTATTCTTATGTTGTCAACATTCTCATCTTTGGTATGTCAACATCATTCTGTAGATTCTCAGAAAAACTGTATCCACTTTGTGCACTTTATTAAACTGTAATTGCTACTATCATTAAAGTCACATACAAAGTTGCACAAATAAACAATCAAAGCCCTATGATCCAAGCCGGGTTGTCTCCAGTTTGTTGTTTATTGAAGGTCTGCCATTTAAATTAGTTCCTACCAAAAATAACTTCTGATTGTCAACCTTGTGAACATCCTTCAGACTGTTGGATAAATGATGTTTAGTACACTAAATGAATATTTTTTATATTTGTAGTTCTCAAATTTTCAGAAATCACTGAACTGCAATCTCATGTACACTTATTTGGGAGTAAATGCCAATGGCATCAGTGGGATTTACTTCTCAGCCAGAATCAACTTGCAACAAAAGCTAATTTGTTGTAGCTAAAGCTTTCAAAGACTAGAAAATATTGCATCTGCTACTTTAAGTAGACTTTAATCCACAAAAGCATATCAAGTAGTGTGAGCCTTTAAGGTGCCAATAATTCTTCCCACTCCCTACCCCCAGCCATCCATGAAATCTTGGTGCTCAAGGAAAGCCTATAGTAGCTTTCCTTCTACATCTGGTACCTTCCAGATGTTTTGGACCAACACCAAGCAAACCCAGTCAATATGGTCAGGAGTGATGGGAACTGACATCTAGAACATCTATGGTTATATTCAGATGGATGTTGGATCAACTGCATTGACAGAAGTGGACTTTACCACCTTCTCCTTCCCACGGCATCTTCCCAATAGCTTCCTGATCTCCCCAAATTCAGCAGTGAGTATTCCACAAGCAAACCCCTTCATCTTATAGAAGGGATATCCTGGATCCCTCTTCTAGGGGAGCATTGAGAAGGTTTTTCTATTAGCTGCAGACCGTTGTATAAATAAAAGGACGTTGTGGTGGGATTTATGTGGTAGGGTTTATATTTCTGTATTAAGTATAGGGAAATTTAATAATTTGCAGTGACACAATGAGAATGGGCACAATGAGAAATTAAACACATGGGCACACATGTGAGGTTGGGATATAGGGAGTCAGCTACTTGATGCAAATGTGGATGCAAACAGCAGAACAAATGTAAAATTCACTGGGCATCTTATAGCTTATTCCTAGGCAGAAGTAAACCCCATTGAGTTCAATGAGAATTACTGATGAGAATGATTAAGAGTATAAACTTGACATATTTTAGCACCTATGTTACACGGACAAATGAAGCCGTGTAATCTCTGTATAATGATCTTGAAATCCTTGGAGCAAAAAGTATATTCAAGGATATCTGTGTGACAAAGGGATAAAGCCGAGAAATGGTTGGCTAGGCACATGGGTAAAAGCATGAGAAGTTCTTCCAAAGTATGTTTATTTGGAATTTAATCTCAGTGTGTTCAGTGAGGTTTACTGCCCCTTAGTAAGTGTAGCTAGAACTTCAACCTTGATTTCATCTATACAGAAGTTAGTTACGGCTGCAAGTGCTTATTCCCTTTTACCTGGTAGTAAGTTCCACTTCATTGAGTGAAGCTTATTTCTGACTAGAAATGTATATGGGTTGAGCTTAGTAAAGGTGGCAACCCTAAGCTGAAAAAAGACATGATAGTCTCTCTTCCATTTTTATTGTGTGCTGCCTGTTTCACAATGCACAGCCATATGGCATTGTGTAACTAAAGCACTTCCATAAGGTCAAATGCCAGGCTTAAATGAGGCTGTGGAAGTGCCTAGCTCATTGGCACAGTGCAGCTTTTGCATTTGAAACAAACGATGCAGCAAGATTCCCAGGTAAAGGAGGAACACGCACATCTTTAAAAGAAATAACAGACTAGCTTTTTCCAGCCTTGCAGTATTTATGTTTTTGACTTCAATTCCCATCAGGCCCAGCAAGCAGAAACCATGGTCAACCTGAGCATTGTTAACTAAAATGTGGAAGACACGAGGCTGGAAAAGACTGCTGCAAATAAGTTTGCCAAATGTCTGATCCCAATTCTCCATTCCTGTAAGAAATGCCTCCTCTCCCCATATGCACTATTAACATTCTCTAGCTGCCTATAAATGGAACCTGCCTGCCTAAGCAAATCTATATGGAAGTTAGCGGATCTTAAAACATGCCACCTGCTGCTATCCCTCCCCCAACCCCACCTCAACTCCTGTTATTGATCAGGCTCCCTGGAGCTACTCTACCCACTCCCCACCCCAAAATTAAGACGTTTTTGCAAGGTAGGGTGCAATTCTATGTGAGTTTAGACAGAAAAAGTCTTACAACTTGCAGTGTGCTGGAAATTCTTTATTGCAGGATTATTTTTCCCTGTCTAAAATGCATGGGTTTGTAGCCTTGAAGTAGCATCTGCTTTGATCCTCTATAGCAGACCTGGGCATCGTACGGCCCACGGGCCACATCCGGCCCGATGGCTGACCCTGACTGGCCCGCATGAGCTCACTGGCTATTTAAAAGCCAATGCAAATATATATCATCGTAATATAGATGCAAGCAATACAACTGCACTGCTTTTATTTTGAAGGATCTGCTAAATTGAATATATTGCTTTTCATGTAATGTTAATACTAATGAATATTGTGAATATTCATTAGTGTTGTTCTGTGCTCCACATTTTCATTGTATCATTGTAATGTTTCATTTACTGTTTTTAGAGACACATATTGAGCAGAGCTGTAAGTGTACTGGTCCGGCCCTTAACAACTGTCAAAGTTTCTCATGTGGCCCCATACGAAAATTAATTGCCCACCCCTGCTCTATAGGATCGCGCTGTTATTTCAAAAGAGCAGCCCCGGTTCCTTAAGAAGTGTGCGAGGAGAATCCCCATTCCCCACAGTGCAGCGAGGAATAGACAGACTTCAGCTACTCCTTCCATGGCTCGAAATACAATTGCAACTGCCGGCCCTCGCTCCTTACTCCACGGAGGTGCTAACAGCTGCATTTCGCGCATGAGCACACACTTGACTTGCCCCAACAACCCCCCCCCCCGCCATTCCCGCAGTAATGCTGGCATCCCTGCGATCGACTGCACACCTCTGCCCCGCACCCAGAGACAAGAGACGGGCTGCCCCGGCGCATGCGCAGAAAGCGCGGTGCGACCGCCTCTTCGCGAAATAGGAAGGAGCTAATTATCTGAGGCGCGTGCGCAATAAAAGCCTCGCCCGACACCCAGCCTCCGCTTTCGCCAGGGCCATCTTAGGCTCCGCCTCCTTCGTCCAAGGGAGGGGTCGGCGCTGTGGTGCGCGCGCACGACTCGGGCTCTTTGCCCCGAGTCCAGGTTGCGCTGCGGCTGGTTAGTGGCGCTGTTGCAGCACCATGGCCGAGCCCTCGTTGCGGCCGACATCGCTGCGACCCGTCACTCACCTCATCTTTGACATGGACGGCCTCCTCCTGGGTGTGTAGCGTGCTTCCCGTGCTCCGATCTCTGCTGGAGAGTATGCCTCGGGCAGGGGACGGCAGAGGCGGCCGTTTCCCCCGGGCTGCCCTCGCTTGTGGGGTCGCTGCGCAAAAGGCGGAGGTTCTGTATGTGCGGTTCAGCTTTTCTCCTCCTCTTTCTTCCCCTCCCCACCAATTCCCCTTTGATAGCAAACGTCGAGGTGACACGTGCTTAGAAAGGCGAAAACTCACTTTGTTTTGCTGTTCTGGAAAAGGGAGCAGAAGGGGAAAGCAGGCAGCCGTGTTTGCTTCTGGCTGCCCTACTTTCGGAAGTGATCCGTTCACTTGCCTGCTTTAAATTCCACGTTTCGCCATAATGATCTTCCCCTGGTCACCACCACGTGCATGATTTGAACGTCCGCACAGGGTGTATAGGAAAGGAAGGTATGGGGAACGCCGCGCAACGTAGGCATGGCACTAAGTGTGGCTTTTCTGGACGTAAAAATAAGATGATTGCTTTAAGGGTAGACAACCTGGACTATAGTTCTAATGAAACACCATTATGGCCAGTGTTAGAGATTATGAGAATTGTATCCTGAAACATCTGGAGGGTCCCAGGTTGCTTTTGCAGTTGTACTAAAATGAATTGACTGCAGTCATGTGACCTGGGTTGCGACTGATGCCAGAGATCTGTTCTTGCTTTCTTTGAATTAAGTGCCATTGAATTCGGTGACACTGATCCACAACACACAGTTGATCTGCATCAGCCACATGCTACCTAAGTTTGTTCAGAAGCATGTCCTTATTGATTTCAGTAGGACTCTGTTCTAAGTAAGTTTTATAAAACAGGTTAGGATAAGGAATGAATAGAATGGGAATAACAAGATACTAGTAGTAGGAGGTTCAGATACATTAAAATAGGCAAATAATTTCAGTTCAGGATATTAAAGATGACAATGTTACAGACAGATCACAGATTTGTAAGCACTGCAGTGACAATTACATTATAAAGCTTTTGTAGGCAGTTGCTGGAATACTGAGGAAGCCCATCTTTCATCAAATTATATTTTACTCAGGATCCAGGTAATGGGTCTGTTTGCATGTAATGGCAGAAAATGTAGATTAATTAATCCATGATCCAGGAGACTTCATCTGTTCACATGAACATAGGAAGCTGCTTCATACTTAAACAGCTCCTTGCTCCAGCTAGATGAGCACTGTTGTCCTGGAGTAGCCATGCCGAAAGCATTTTACATAGAGAGTTTGTGTGCCCTGCCTGGAGATGCTGGTGACTGTCCACTGTATGTGTTATAGTTCTGAGCTATGGCAATGAGAATGTGCAGTATTTACCATGCTAGTGCACATTTCATTAAAAACAAGTAGATGGCTTGTTATCTGCTAGATAGTGATCAAAGTTTCCTTGACATTTTTGGAGGTACAAATGCATGGCCTTGTGAATCACAGTATTAAGCAAGGCCTTGGTTTCCACTTGCCATGGAATATTTGTGTAATGGATTGCTACATGAATTTGTGTAGGAACTGTATGTCATGCTGCTTATGTTGACTAGTGTGAAAATGAGTTTTCAAAATATGTGTGGAAATATTGGAGAAACTATTTTTGAAAAATGTAATCTTTGTATGATAAATATTTGTCAGCATGACATTAACATGTATTGTTGAAAGTTGCTTCTTGTACTTGGCTATTGGGAATATTTTTGGATTGTCCCTCCGTTAAAGGAATTGGCTATATAAACCAGTAAAAGAGTAACAAACATAGATAAGCAAGAGTAATACACACAGATAACTATTTCAGGATTGGTAGAAGAATATTCCACTGTTAAGCTGTCTAAAGGATAGTAAAGAACAAACAAGCTAAACTCTAGATTGGAGACTTAACAATTGGGGTGCTGCTACACAAAAGGCCCTGTTTTGTGTATCAGTGAACCATATTTCTCTAGGAGGTGGGACTTTGATGAGGTCTTAGCTCACCTTATCAGTTTTTCTAAAGAACAGCTGCAATAGGCCTGACCTTTTGTACCTACTACAGTGCATGTGTATTTTTAGCTTAAATATTAACTATGCAACCTATTTGGCATTTAGAATTTAAACAGGTTCAGAACAGTAGCTTAATTTAACACACATTGTTTTCACAGTAATTTCAACTTGCATCTTTTTATTGCAGGCTTGTGTGATATGTGATTCACCAACATCCAACACAGCCCTCTCCCCTTGTTTCAGTAAATAGGCAGCATTTTGTTAGTTGCCTAAAATTGTAAGGTATTTTAGACAATATTGCAGCTACTGTTGTCTTGTGAATCCTCTCTAAGAAGACAAGTTGTATTCAAAGATGCAGTAATTTGAAGTATATGCTATAAAGTATTAAACCCATTCCACTTAGAGAAATTCTTGAGAGCCGCTTTCTAGTGGTGGCAGGGCTGAAGGCAAAGGGGGCATATCGGAATTGCTAGCAGCAGGAGATGTATTTCAGCATTTTAGAATGGGGAAAAAGGCACAAAAATGGAAAAGGAGCATGATCAGTAGATCCAGGAAGGGCAGGACTGGGATTTGACTGAGGTTCTGTAATGGTGTTTCTGGAATGACATATTGCTTGGCTGCCCCTTTCATTGTGCAAAGTTCAGAAAACACAGCATATTCTCTCTTTCCTGTTCCCACCCCACTTTCCTAGCTGACTTTTTACTGAAAGCCTGAATAGTTAATTAATTGCAGTACAAGTTTATCGGAATTGTAATGGGCTGTACTAAAATTCTTTTCAGAGTCTGATTTCTGTAATACATATGTAACAAGATTTAGTTAGGCAGCTTAAAAATGGAACATTCTTTACTGTGAAGCGCATCCCTGAGGGAATAGGAATAACTACATTTTAATTTTTGAAGTATTACTAGATAGTTAAGATGTATAGGTGATTTTGCATGTGTGGCAGACAAAGAAAAGGTGAACATTTGATTCTTAACACATCCTTTTACAGCTTGATTTTTGTAACTTGAGAAGAATGCTAGCACTGCTACAATTAATTCATTTGATTTGTACACTATTTTTTCTTCTAAAAGCTAGTTCTCAATCAACCTACATAGATTAAAATTATGTATTAAAATACAATCAAACTGCAATGGTTACACACAAAAAAGGAAAAGAAAAAGCAAAGGTTCAACAACCAACAACCGCTTTTCTTGAATGAATCAGAATTTGCCTGCAGGCAAAACAACAGCAGAGAGGAGTATACCTAGGTTCTATTGGGAAGGCTTTCACCATAGGTTGCATGAATAAACAAAATCCCAAATGAATGCTGGAGCTTTCAAAGGCTTGTTCCTAGCTATTCTTTTTTCTTCTCTCTAGCCAATGCTGTCATTTGAAAACCTCTGCGAGACTGACTCTAGCACTTTGAATACAGAGTTGTACAGTAAAATGATGTTTTGTTTTCCATATTTGTTGGCATAACAATGGCCCACAGATTGGAAACAGTATACAGTATACATTCCAGGCCTCAAGAAGAGATGTGAAAGAGTGTAGCAACTGTAGGACTGTTGCATTAATTTTTCATGCAAGCAAAGCTGATGCTCAGGGTGTTGCAACAAAAAATATCACCTTACAAGAAGCAACAAAGGCCTGGCATTCAGGTAGGATTACAAATATACATTGGCTACTGGAGTGCGCCAAGAAAAAAAAAATCAGTGAATGCTATATAGACCGCAGCTAAGCCTTTGTGTGGATCACAAGAAGCTATGGATGACCCTGAAAGAAATGGGTGTGCCTCAGCACTTGATTGTCCTGAAGTGTAAAACTGACTTCTGGGCAAGAAGATAGTGCTGGGTCAGAATAAGAACGGTTTCTCCTAGGCAAAGGTGTCAGACAAAGCTGTGTTTTATCTTCTATGTTCATTGTGTATTCAGAGCATATCACAAGAAAACCTGGGTTAGAATAAGAGGAAAATGTGCAAATTGGTGGAAGACAAATGATAATTTAAGATTCGTAGATACCATATTACTGGCAGAAAGCAAAAATGAAGTGAAATGAGTGATGATGAAAAAGAAAGCCGAGCATGCAACAGCTGGATTGCAGCTGACTATTAAGACAATGATTACAGAAGAATTACAGATCTTTATTGTTAGAAATAAATTATAATTATGAAAGATTCTATATATATCGGCTCAATCATCTGTTTAAATGGAGACTGTAGCCAAGAAATTCAGAGAAGATTGACCCTTGGAAAGGCAGAAGTGAAGGAACTAGAAAAGATATTAAAATACAAGGACATTTCACTGAAGACCAAGGTCAGGATACATCCACACTACTGTATTCCAGATCAATCTGTGCGCATGTGAAAGGTAGACAGGAAGACAAGTGATGTATTGAAACATGTTATTGGAGGAGACTTACCCTCGACTTCTAGATAGACAAGGAAGTGGGTCCTAGATCAAATCAAACCAGAGCTTTCCCTAGAAGCAAATCTGGCAAAATTTAGACTGTCACACTTTGGCCATGTCATGAGAAGGCAAAATTCCCTGGAGAAGACACTCTTTATGGAAAGTTGAAGGCAGAACTAGAAAAAGAAGGCCAAATATGAAGCCGCAGCCTGGAATTTACAAGATCTGAACAGGGCTGCCATGAATAAGATATTCTGGAGACCTTTTATTCAGTAGCTCACCATAAGTTGAAAACAACTTGATGGCACATAACAACAAAACAACATAATATAAAATGTTTTATGTTATGAAATTCTAAAAAGGCTTATAAACTGTCATAGCACTTGTTGAAGATTTTTTTAGCAGGAAAAAGAATGCTATAGATTTATTCTGCAGCATAGCTAAATGAATTAAGATAAATTTCATTATGTAGGATGTCAGGGAACCATCTGAAATGTATTGCCTTTCAATCCAGTGCCAAACTTGGGTGATTAGTTTTATAATTGTGAAGAAAGCATAGTGTAAAATGTTTGGTACCATTATACATACACACTTGGAATTCAGAATGCAATGGTTCATATGAGGACTAGAAAAACTAAAGGGAAGTAGTTTGCTTTTCATTGGTAGTTTTACCATCTGGCAATAACATCTTTAGATTGTTGTTTTGAATGAAGTTATATGCCCTTTACTGTGCAGAGACATTTGAAAAATACACAACATCTGGCAGCATCTATTTGGTCAAGTAATCATAAACCATTTTTGGAGTTCCAATTAGGACAATTGAGCCATTTACTTTGAATGTATATTCAGCAGTACCAAAAATAGGTGTGTGTTTCTTTCGTAAAAGAAAAAAAAAAGGAAAAAAATCTTCCAAAAAGTTTCACTCTGTTGATAATAGGATTATATTTATGTATGTGAAAGCTTTCACAGTGACTGCATTCTAGGGCCTTCCACATAGTGCTAGACTAAAGCAATACTTACACTGATGCTGTAAGAACTGTGGTGTCCGTGACAATAAATCTGTGATACCAGCAAGGTGTTTTGGGAAGTGTGCTTTGTTTTCAAGCAGAGTAGCCTCCTTTTTAGCTCTGCAGAATGTGCCATTGTGCTAGCACGTGCTAATGATATCATGCAAGTGTGGTTTACACTGTCAGTAGTATTAGCGCATTGACTCCTGCTGGGGTTACTCCTTAAGCTGTATGGAAGTCACTCAAGTAATATCTGTGGTGGGAATGGGATCTCTCTCATTCTACAAGTCCTTTCTAACCCAGCCCAAGTGAGGTAAGGCTGCATCTACTTTCATTGTCTTTTGCACATACTAGAGGGGACTTGAAGAGTTTATAAGCTGATAGTATCCAAAAAATAATTAGATAATCCAATATGTGTGGTCACTTGTACTGAGAAATGCATCAGTCTTATGAACTATGTTACAGTCTTTCTCCCCAAAATGTGCAAGTGCTGCTTAGGCCAGCTTGGAACTGAACCCATGGATTGGATATGTTATCTCACATTTGTTGGTACAATTAATATGAATATAACCATAGTGGAAGAACTACTTAAAGACAGAAATTGCAGGAATTCAGTCCCTTCTACATTCAAGTACCAATTTGAATTCTACTTATTTTTATAGACATACTATTTCTATAGTATTGTTGTTAATATTCTGTGAAAATGGAATATTAAAGAATTAATATTAAATTTGGTAACAGCAGCAAAATTGATAATAGTGAAGAACTGGAGGGAGAAACTGGTTCTTTAGTTAATTGAAAGAAGTTTGGAATGTAACTGTTAATGATAAATTGATGTGTGGGGTTAGGGTGAAAAAGCACTGATAAAGAAGAATGGTTTTAACAATATATGGGGTTATTGAAAATTAATAAGAGGGGAGGGTATGCAATGCATTTTTGGATGAAAGAAGATATTCCTGAAAGAGCAGAAATATCAAGGGAAAAAATATACAAAAATGGTCCTGGTGGAGGCGTGCACTTAGTGTGATTTTTAAAAATACTTTCTTTGGTTCTTTTTCACAGACACACATTTTTAAGTGTATTTTGCTATTTCCTTTTATTGTATTTGTAACCTTTTAAAAATAAAATATAAAAAAGATATTCTATTTGTTTATTCTCTTTGACTCAAAAGTGATGAATTACTTTGTGCATTTTGCTTTTGCATGCTTGCGCTGGAGGCTTTTATAAAAAAATAAGTGAAACATGGTCACATACATTTTTGTACCATGAAGAAAATGGTAGAGAAATTTTGTCCTCAGTAATAACAAATGCACCAATTTAGTTTCATCTCAGTTTTCTATTTACTTTACTATGGCTTTAATATGAGAATTAATCAATTAAACAAATTGTTTGCCTTATTATTCTATTCAAATAGTTGAATTACAATTGTGCCAAGTAACTATTTTCTGACTCCCTTGTCCCTGCAGGTGTATCATTTTGCTTGTGTTCTAATGAATATCTGCTGTGTTCTGCTAATGATGTAATCCAACTTTTATCTTCTAAGGAGTAAATGCTATAGCATATATTGGGAGTTACTTCTGACTAACTTGCTTTAGAATTCTTTTACACAGCATATGCATGACTGAAAAAAAAGCTTTATTTATCCCAGTCTTTCTTTTACTGAAGAGGAAAAACAGCCCTGAGTCAATAACCTGTAGTTTGTGCAGCTGATATTGATATAATGTTCTGCATTTGCTCTCAGGTCCTGTTTTGATCTTAAATACTTCCAGCTTCTATAATTATAAGGGATATGCTTGTTTGAAGTAACATTGTAAGACTGATTTTGTGTAGTCTTTATTTTCTTATAGTGAAGGCAGATAATTCTGGATTCTGGGGTATATTTCCCTAGTATCTTCAGAGTGGGTTCAGCTGTCTGCCGTAATGGCTGATGATAAATTCAGAAATAGCTTTAGGATTACTCTTACAAAAAAAGTAACAATTCATCTATCTGTTCTGACTTGCATATCACAAGGTGGTAGAACTGGCAAGAGATATGCTTCAATTATAATTGTGGACAAACAACTGGTTAAAATAGATGCAGTGTTCTAAAAAGAAAAAAAAAAACCCTTGTTTTTAAGAGCAATAGCTGTGGAGCCCAAATACTTGATAGCAGATGTCTGGGTGTTACTAGGGATATAAAGGATATGAGTAGGGTAAAGCCTTGTCCAGTATACCCCTCATTCACACTTAAATAGGTATCAGTAATTTGCTATTGCTATTATCTTGAGTTTGCTTACCTTCGTAGAAACTAAACTAAAAATAGGTGATTAAAGCAATAATGAAACATCTATAGTTAAGACAAGGTTCAAATCAGAACAATGACAATAAAATCACCACTCAGGCCAACAGACATAGTTAGCATATTATCAGTTTTCTATAGACTGAAATCAGTATTGTTGTAAACATGCTTTGGAAACTTATAATTTGGGGTCATTAAGTTTAAAGTTTGTGGTCATCTAAGGGAGAGGCTATGCCAGCAAATTTAGATAACTCAACAGTGGCCACAGGATTGGAAAAGGTCAGTTTACATTCTGATCCCAAAGAAGGGCAATGCCAAAGAATGTTCAAACTACCGCACCGTTGCACTCATTTCTCATGCTAGCAAAGTTATGCTCAAAATCCTATAAGCTAGGCTCCAGCAGTAAGTGGACCGAGAACTACCAGAAGTACAGGCAGGATTTCGAAGAGGGAGAGGAACTAGAGATCAAATTGCCAACATATGCTGGATCATGGAGAAAGCTAGGGAGTTCCGGAAAAACATCTACTTCTGCTTCATTGACTATGCTAAAGCCTTTGATTGTGTGGATCACAACAAATTGTGGCAAGTTCTTAAAGAGATGGGAGTCCCAGACCATCTTATTTGTCTCTTGAGAAACCTATATGTGAGTCAGAAGCAACAGTGAGAACTGGACACGGAACCACTGATTGGTTCAAAATTGAGAAAGGAGTTCGGCAAGGCTGTATACTGTCGCCCTGCCCATTTAACTTACATGCAGAGCACATCATGAGAAAGGCTGGGCTAGATGAATCACCAGTTGGAATTAAGATTGCTGGGAGAAATAACAACCTCAGATATGCAGATGATACCACTCTCATGGCAGAAAGTGAAGAGGAACTAAAGAGCCTCTTGATGCGGGTGAAGGAAGAGAGCGCAAAAGTTGGCTTGAAACTCAACAGTAAGAAAACTAAGATAATGGCATCCAGTCCTCTCACTTCCTGGCAAATAGATGGGGAGTTAGTGACAGATTTTATTTTCCTGGGCTCCAAGATCACCACAGACGGGGACTGCAGCCAAGAAATTAAAAGACACTTGCTCCTGGGAAGGAAAGCTATGGCAAATCTAGACAGCATACTCAAAAGCAGAGACATCACCCTTCCAACAAAAGTGCATATAGTCAAGGCTATGGTTTTCCCAGTTGCAGTGTATGGCTGTGAAAGCTGGACCATAAGGATGACTGAGCGCAAAAGGATTGAGGCCTTTGAATTGTGGTGCTGGAGGAGACTCCTGCGAGCCCCTTGGACCGCAAGGCGATCAAACCGGTCAGTCCTAGAGGAGATCAACCCTGACTGCTCTTTAGAAGGCCAGATACTGAAGATGAAACTCAAATACTTTGGCCACCTAATGAGAAGAAAGGACTCCCTGGAGAAGAGTCTAATGCTGGGAACAATAGATGGCAAAAGAAGTGGACGGCAGAGGATGAGGTGGCTAGATAGAGTCACTGAAGCAGTTGGTGTGAGCTTGGGTGGACTCCGGGAGATGGTGGAGGACAGGAGGGCCTGGAGGAATGTTGTCCATGGAGTCAGGATGGGTCGGAAATGACTTCGCGACTAACAACAACAACAGCAAGAGAGAAGCTAATTAGTTACAATATTTTATAATCTTGCTGCTATATGTAATGTAATTTTTCATTAACAAAATGATGATGTGTGTTTGTTGCATTACTTTGAGTTTTAAGTGTTTTTTGATCTGGCTTTTATTGATATTGTACATAATTCAAAAGTTTAATTAAGGATTAATTTTACACCAAAGTAGCTGAAGGGATAGGAAACTGGAAAAAAACTTAGAAAATATAGTGAAAAATGTTGAATATATAGAATTTATATGGTGGCTGGTTACAAAATTGCAGTGAAGCTAATCTGAATAGAGAAAAAAGTTCAGTTGTTAAACACAAGAAATAAAGTCTGAAAGGTTTTAGTGTAGGGCAGCACAATGTTAATTTTGGATAATATAGTTTCTCTTGCGGAACATTCATTTAAATAAGTAACATCACAAATTTGAATATAACTAAATCATTGTATATGTGGAAAGGTTGATTGGGCACTTCAAATCTGTTCTAAATGGGCAGATTTTATTCATAGCATATAATTGCCACTGCAGTGCATGGTGTTTTGTTGGTTTGCTTCTTTATTTGGAAGATTCATGTTTCCCTGTGCATGAAATACAAATACAGTTAATTTGGATATGTGTGCAAACAGAGTTAGGTAGTTCTAAACCTGAGCAAATTAATAACTGAAGGCATGTGTGTGCTGGGTTTAAACTTAGATTCCTGGGAAAAAAGTCATTAAGTGTGAGAGGGAGAACCGAGGAGAGGCATCTTGGTACACAAGCATGTTCAGGATGCTCCCCACTACCTGCTACTATGAATTTGTGGATTATAAGTCTGTTGCACTTCCTACGTATTTTGTTGTTGTTGAAAAGTGTGCATTAATTCAAGCATGACCTTAATTTTTCATTAATGCCTTTTGATTTTCATGGAGGGGGATTACTATGTCTGATCCCCTTACTGTAAGTTGGAGGTGAGGCAGTTGGGAACTATTGGGATGACCAGAACGTTTGATCCAAATGTGGCTTTCTCCAAGTACAGCTATTCCTCACCTTCAGCCACAGCAGGTCAAGGGTGCCAGTTTATCTGGAAGAATCTGGCTGCCCTTCTCTCTGACCAAACACATCAACAGCCTTTTGTCTCATAACTTTTCAAGTTAGCAAGTTTTGCTTTCCAAAGCACATCTTATGTAATAAAATCTAATTGTAATGCAGAAGTCCCAACAGTTTTAAGCCCAAAATAGTGTTGAAGTTGAATGAAAAAGAAAGTCACAGCATTTTGACTTTGTAACCGTTTTTTTGTTTGAGTAGCTCTAATTTTATGAAGCGGTAAATTGAAAGGGTCAGAGTACTATGACCACCAGGCTTTAGTCTCTCCTGGCTTTAAAGGGCAAAGGTGCTGTTTCCACTGGCTCAATACAGCCAGCAGGGAGTGTGCACAAGCACCATAATGTTTCCTTCCGTTTTCGCATCTGTCTAAGCTGTCTGTCCTGACTCGGAGCACTTAATCTGATAATCTAAATTGTATACCAGCATTGGAAGGCAGAGAGCAATTTGGCCACTTACCTGGAAACAATTACAGTCTGGTTCATACAAACAGTGATGTTTTTATTTTGAAGAAACTGGTGAACTATCTGTTCGCCTGGACATTGCTACCCGCATTTAAGTGTCTGTGGTCTGGTTTATGATGATATCTTTAGATGATGACTTTTTGAAACTTAAAAAAAAATGTTGAGGAATTCTGAAATATCTCTTAGAGGTGAATTATTTCTTAGAAGTGATACCCACACTGTATGTCATTACATTTTGTTAAATGCAGATCACTTCAGAAATCGTGCATTAGGAGTACCTCTGTAAAAATATTGTTAAAATAAAGATAAAGCATCAGGCTGTTCAGATGGCCGCCAATATTTATCATTAATTTGCTCAGTTATTTTTCCTCTCAAAACTTGAATAGTACAATGTGATGTTTTTGCAGTAACTCCTATACAGTGTGACTTGAGCCCTGAATCAAACTCCTGTTGAGATAAGCACCTGCTAAATCAGGACTGCAAATAGGATCCCTTTTGTTTCTTTGCTGTACTAAAAATGTAGCAGTAGCAGAAATACATAGTTTTGTGAACTAACTTCTATGGAATTCCACTTTGTATTCTATTCCTGTTACTTAGTAATAAAAGTTTTGATACAATAGCAGTTTATAAAGGACTTGCTGACCTAACATAAAAAATGAAACTGCTTTAATGATAAATGGAACTTTTATTATAGGAAGTCCAATTAATATGGAACAAAGTGGAACCTGTTGTTGATACTTTATATTTTAATGTAAATCTTGCACAATCGTATATAGTTGATTTGAAGTGATTGAAAAACTAGTTTTGAAAACTATAATTATTTTCTTTACAAGCCTCAACAAAGTACTGATTGATAGAAAAATAAAAGTCTTTGCTTTTTGGGAAATCTGCCAGGTTATGATGTTATATTTGTTTAAGATCCCTTAGCATTCGTTCCCTTTTTTCTTTTCTGATTTCTTTGTATTTTATTCTTTAAGAAAGTACTAAAAATTATTGACTGTGTAACTCATCTTAGAAGGTTTGACCAAGATAAAAATATTCTTACACATGGCAGTAGAAACATGAAAATTGAGGTTTTTCTTCTTTTAAACTAAAAATAGGCCTACATTGTGTAGAATATATTAGTATTGTCCATAGTTGCCATTGCCATACCAAACAACTTTTTCAATGGGAGGTATTATAATTATTTTG
The DNA here is from genome assembly GCF_004798865.1 of Varanus komodoensis. Taxonomy (NCBI): domain Eukaryota; kingdom Metazoa; phylum Chordata; class Lepidosauria; order Squamata; family Varanidae; genus Varanus; species Varanus komodoensis. The sequence continues at coordinate 80,935,637 of NW_025335268.1, forward strand.
ATCCTCGGTTTCCTATTTGTCTTTGAAAATTGTTGTCTAGAGACCTAATTAATGGAAGTTGATGGCTTATTGGATATTGCCTTGTTGAAGTGAGGTCAGTAAAAGCTCTGCATGCTTGTATTTCAAGATACTTCCTCCTCCCCATGTCAACAGTTTTCATTTCTTGACCAATTTTTGGAAATTGATGTTTTTCTCTCATACTATGCTGTAGCTATTTGCAATATGAAGAATACATAAAATATATCCAGAATATTCATTTGACATCTGCAGCGGAATGTTACTTTAAAAAGTCTATTGCATGAAGTTGGACCCAGGGTCTTAGCAGTGCTCTTTTTATGGCATTGCTTCCTATAACACTATTTGAAGTAACTGCAGTATCTGCAAAACCTTTTGCCTTTTCTTCATTAGCTGGATACTTATTGAGAATCTGTGATGTTTACCATACTGTCCCTTCTAAAATCTTGGAGATAAAGGACTTTCCTTTGCTGAAGCCATGCTGATTTTGTTTCTCCCAACAAGGCTTTCTCATTTCTGTGTCACTACTTATAATTTTCTTCCAATTTATCCAAGACTGAGAATAGGTTGTCTAGCACTTTTTAAATAGTGTTATTACATATGTATTTTTATGAAATGTACAGCAATTTCATATTTGAGTTGGTCAACTACCCTATTTCATTTTAATTTTGCTGTTCAAGCAGTCCCTTCCTCAGTTGATTCACCTTTATTTTAAATATGAAAACCACAAAATGCAAAACATTTTATAAAAATAATGTAAGCAGCAGTGAAATAAACTAAGCGATCTGTAAAATTAGTTCAAGCCATATCTGAAGCATTTGGGCACAAAAAAACCCTAAAAATGTTGGGTGAATGTCATTTAGCTCTAGGCATTTGATGATTTGTATTTTGCTAATTAGCTCTCAAACTTTATCTTTCCTCATCTCTGTTTGATATAGTTCTACAGATGTTGTCTCTTCCTAAGAGTAGTTACAATGTTGATATTTTTCCAACTGCCAATATGAAGACATTTGCATTAGATTCATTTTGGATTTGCTGATCCCTCTGGGTTTGTTTCCCTGTGCACACAGCACTAAGCAATGATGTGAAGGAATAGAACTGTCTTCCTTTTTTAATTTAATTTGAGCTTGGAATATTATGAGAATTAGTTTTTTTATTGGTCAGTTTCAGCCAAATGGTCAGATGTTTAGTTATTTCATAAGAATCATGACCTGCTTAGGAGTCCAAAAATTTGCAGAAGGCTGAAGTCGGAGGTTTGGTTGGAGGAAAAAGAAGAGAAAGATGCAGTTAAAATCAGAAGAAGAGCTTAGAGTAAAAGGAAGTTAGGGCAAAGTGAATCAAAACAAACAACTACTGTTTTGCTTGATTAGAGTTGGGGAGGGAAAAGACTAAGCAAAATCAGAGAGGTTTGCTTGCTCAGTTCAAGTCACAGAGGCTTATTTGAATTTTGGCATGCACAGGAAATAATTTCCATCCTTACAAGGCATGGTTTGTCATATGATCTGCATCTGAACAGGTGTGGTAAGGCTTCTCAGAAGGGAAACCCCTCCAGTAATCAGTGGGCTGTTGAAGCTTATCGGAGAGTATTGAGCAATGCTGCTGGATACCAGAGACACAAGAAGCATTGTGGAACTTGCTCCAGGTATGGCCCACAGTTTAAATAAGGGGTGGTGGCTTATTTTGATAATGAGAACCAGGTAAGAGTGAAGGCAGGCTGGCCGGCCGGCAAGCAAGGATCAGAACTTCAGGAATTGTGGAACTGATTGAATGCTGGGCTTACGCAGCTTGAATAAGAGCACTGTGTGGAGATGGTGCTGAGCTTTTTCACAATACAGCTTTTCCAGCAAGACAGTTCAGATGTTCATAAAAAGGGTAGAGGGGAGGAGTTGGCAGGTGACTCTGCTTAACCTCTTGACTCTAAGTCAGAATTAACGAGCAAGATTAGTCAGACAGTGCTTGAGGACCAAACTGTCTTGGGCATGGAGGGAGGTACTGTAAAACTAGCGATGAGGAGGAAAAGTAAATTCCTAGACCATTGGAACAGTGCCAGGCCAAGGGGGCATACTATTTATGTAACATCAGGTGTTTCTCACTGTTTGGTTTACATGCAATATGGTCCGCCCGGAAGGTGGACTCCAAGCTTGGGGAAAACAAGAGGAAGAGGGGACTCGGTCATTTTGGAAGCAGCTCTTCACTTGGGTAGAAGCCTTTCACAGATTTGCTTCATGCAATTCTTGCAAATTCATTTATGCAATTTGTTAACAAGTTTCATAGAAAACTCCCTATATCATGACAAAACCTGTTAGGCCGCAATAATGGACCATATTTTTTAAGTGTATAAATTATGCTCTGCTGGAAAGGAAAAAGAGAAACCCTGGAAAACAGTCCGGTTAGCTTACCAGACACAGTCTAGTTAGGTTATCGGGTTATGTTTATCCGTGACTTTTTTGTTAAGTTGTTGTTTATATGATGTTATATATGCAATATCTTTATGCCATTGCACTGAAAGTACAACCATTATATACTTAATCATGTTCAGAGTAATTTTCAAGTGATATGAAAGTGTCTCAACTCTGAAAATATACTGGTAATAGTTTGTTGCTTTTCTGTGGTACCTATAATTTGCCTTTTGCCCTTGCATGAATCAAATGCTCATGCAAGAAATGCCTTCAATGGAATGCACTAGTCAGCCTTCTCAGATTGACTTTTTACCATATAAATTGTCCTTTAGGGTGGTGGTATGAAGATTATCATATATTGAAAAACCCATGTGCCTTTATGCGATCGCATTGGTGGTTATTTCTTGTGTGCATGCAGACAAATTTAAATCAAAAGATGAGCCTTATTAGTATAATGATGCTAGTTTAGGAATTGCCAAATGATACGCTCTCCAGGTTGAGGAAGTAAGGGAAAAAAATAGAAAAATGACCTATTCTGCTTTTAGGGATGAACCTAAGCGTACCTGCTTGATTTAGCCAAAGACCACTGTTAAAGGTAAACTTGCTAAAATGAAGTATTTGCATATTACTTGCATTGGAACTATGGCACTTATGCTTTTTAGGTAGTAATTATTTTCTTAAGAAAAGTTGTCCCTACTGTGTCCCTGAATTTATTCCTGAACCTTCTGGTGGTAACAATTTGTGAGAGTGCTCTTTAACTGGGGGTGGTCTTTCATTCTTGCAATAATGATTTCTATTCTTAATAATTGAAGAATCAAGCCAGGAGCAATTATTTTTCTTGGCTGTAATGAGGCACGCATTTACAGCAAGCTACATTGTAGCATACAGAATATCAATTTATAGCAGGTACTTATGCTTTCTGTGTAATATGGCAGGATAAAACTTATTTTCAGTAGCTAAAGCTTTAAAGAATGGAGTGTCTGCTCCCCATTAGGATGAGTTATTGATAATTGTATTGAATTATGCAAAGTGTTAATCAAAAAACTTAATTTCAAATCATCACTGAGTTAAATTAGCAGCAATTGGAGGTTCTTGGCAATCACAAGAATATTTCTTTTTCTTACTCACTGAATATTTTTTAAAGTACTAGTAATCTACCCTTCTCTTTCGTATATACATTTCTATTTGTGGTATGCTCTGGAAAGCTTTCAGATTTTTTTAAATATATGCATAATATAGATCATTAGGTTATCACTTATACCACCGAGGAGAGGTAAGGCTATGTTCTTCTTGTAAATCAGCAAGAAAAGTTGGTTGTTTTGAAGATTTTGTTGCAGAAGAAAGGGACTGGAAAACGGTAGAACTGTGGAGATTCACTTATTTCCTCCCTTTTCTGCACTCCTTACTGTCCCAGTGCATTCTCCAGAGGAGACTCCACAGGGGAAGATGGAAGAGTAAAAGCTCTGCCCCTTCCCTTCTAGCTGTGGGACAGTCACATGAATGGAACACAACTCAAAGGATGCTTCCTCCAGTGGAAGCAAACTCAGGATCTGAGCTATTATATTTATTACCGTATTTTGCTCTAGTATTGCAAAGTGTACCAATTGATAGAATTTATTTTCCCCTGTCTTTAAATGGCTCAGTAATTCTTTTAGATGGAAGCAACAGTTTCTCAACACTTGAGAAACAGAATTCAGAGTGAGCCATCTTCATCAGGCTGCCAGTTCCCCTGCTCATGTGCTTGCTGAGAGCATCATGTAGGAGAGCCAAGTGAACAGGGGTGTGGGAATTTTGCTTTTTCCATCCTCAGGCTATCAACCTTGGCATCTTTCAGAGTCCCTAGCATTTGTGCTGACGGAAAGAAGCATTGTGATATATAACCTGTGTTATTTTGAGGGGCCCATGATTACAATGGAAAGATGCTTAACTTTTCCCCTGAATCTCTCCTGACCCTTATGTTACTTGCAGTATATGGATCATCCTGTCATTTAACAATATAAAATTGACCTGATGCTGACATGGCCTTAGATTGATATAAAGTATAGCTGAGTTCAGGTCAGTGATACAAATCCAGAGATTTTGAGCTGGAAGCTGCTTGGGAGAATGCCCACAATGTTGAAAGCTTGCCTCGGATAAACAAGTGGTGTTTATGCATTTTTATGCTGATGGATTAAAAATGCACATTTTACTAGCTATGAAGGCACAGTCTGGATGAAGCAATTTTTGAGTGATATGGTAGAATATGGACATATATTTATCTTTCTACTCTGAGCTATGGTTATCTGAATAAACTGACCAAGTTATTTGTGTTATCTTTATCCTTGTCTGCATGTTTTGCTTTTTCATATGAGGAGAAGGAAGCATAAGCATATGCTTGCAGCTTAGGCCCCTAGACCATAAACTTGTGTCATTTTGTAACAGTATTTATCTTATACTGCCAAAAAAGAGCTTCAGTTTTGGTGAGCGATTAGTTGGGTAGCAAGAGTCACAGGGAATCGGAATTAGAAATATAGTGTTTCACCTAATCTGTGTATTTCAGTTGTATGTCACGAACATTCAAGTTAATTTATGTTCACTTGGCAGAAGCCAAGGTGCATTACTGGCTATGCATTTCTTCCATAATAGCATAATTTTTGACCTCTAAAAACTCAAGTACAATACAAAATCTCCTGAATTGTCTCTGTAGTTGTGATGGCTAGAAATTTTAAATTGAATTCATACAGAAGTCTATATGTTACACAGAGTGTTCTGAAATGCTAGCTATAGATATATTTTACTCATCTGTCAATGAACTTTTGTATGGATTTTCTAACAAATTACTTCCTCACCTATTCTGTATTCGATCCACAACACGTCAGCTTCTTGTTTCCCTAAGTAAGCTGTAATTGACCATATTAAAATAACAACTTTTAAGTTCTTTAAGGCATGCAGTGGTTTAAAGCAATCTCTGCCCAGAGTTTCACATTACTGATAGGGCTGATACAGAAGAAACATATATTGGGAGGCAAGAAAATGGATATTATATTAGTTAGATATATGTTTATTGGCCAAATGAATTGGCCACTGGGGAAGATAGTAGTAGAAAAGAAGGAGCGAAATGGCAGTTGGTCCCAGCCAACTGGAATGACTGCTCATTCATGAATTTGGCATGTTACAGTTTGTAGACAATGTGTCTTTGTTCCAGAGAAATATAGGAGAAGTCTACATTGTTCATTCATTTATCAGCATTCAGAGCAATGGAATCCCCTGGTGTCACAAGTACCATGTTTGCAGAACTGGAGACTTACTAGTTGCTATGGTGGAAAAGAATCATTAGCAGAAGGTTAAAAATTATGCTGGAAGAATAGCAAGAACTGAATAAATTTGGTCTGGGGCACCATCAAACAAAAGGTAGACAAAATCAAACTGATAGCCTCAGACCTGTCCGTCTCTGGACTTTACCAGTTTCCAATCTCTCCTTCGTGGTCTCTGTACATCACACCTATGGGCTCTGCAGTACTGGATGCCTTCTGGCAGCTTGTGTTGTACTGACTGGCCTGAAGCCTTGGAGCCAAGGATAGTTTTAGTGTGCTGATTTCTAGTGAAAGCCTATGCCAGCTCTGTTCTTGAGCTTTCCTGAGGCTCCAAAGAGATAAGTAGATAATTTTCCTGCTCCTTTGTATGGTGAAATTTGTCATGATGATGGATAGATGGAGATTCCATGTGAAGATCAGTGGCAATGCACCATTATCCATTTGTATAGTGGACTTTGATTTAAAAAATGGAAGAGATAGTATCAATAGTCCTTCTGATTCAAACCAACTTCAAGAAGTGCTTGCAAACCAACCTTTCTTTGTTTTTCCCCCTTTTAAACAGCCTCAGAAAAATCGTATTACTGTACATATGTTTGCTTGTCTCTTTTTAAAATTAATAAATTCAGAGGAAGTTTTGATATGCATGAATGTGGCCTGAAGATAACTTACTCTTAAACCCCCTTGATTATAGGTTATAGGGTTGTAATGGAAGTAAAATCAGATGTAAGTATACTAGTGCCACTGGCACTGTAATGAAAACTGTGGTGTCTTTTGAAGAACGTATAAAGGCTTGTTCAAAGGCTTGAAAAATAAATTTATAGTTTAAATAGAATATGTAATGACATCCCTTGAGTACCAGATTTCCCTCTTCATTTGTCATCTACAGTTTCATGATAAAGATCATCTCCCAATTAAGGCAATGTTTTGCTTGCACACATGCGGTTAGATATGAACGACACTTAAAACCCATCATTGTATATTGCAGCCCACAATAGTGTGTTTTAATTTGTAATTAATATTAATTTTAATATTAATTTTGATTAATATGGTTCAGTCACCTTCCCCAGCCCACTAGGAATTATGCTACAGCAAACCATTGCACTGTTTCCGTGCAGTCTTGTGTCTGAAATTGCAAAGGGACTTACTGGGCTATGGAGGAAAGTAGTGGCAAAGTTATTTTTCCTCTTAAGAATCTTGGGTCATTTTATTGAAAGGTAAGCTTTCCCTCACCTAAAGTGTCTTGGATTTTTCTTCAGTCCAATTGAGTTGGGGGGATTTTGGCTCTCCCCTGAAATACCTTCCAAATTTACTAATCCTATATGTGTAAGTAAATTTAACTTTATGTCTGCGTTAGAGAAAATGTTATCATCCTTGTTACTTCTCTGTTATAAAATTGATATAATATTGGTCTGGTTCACACATTGTAACAATTCATGGGTGAACATTCTTGATTCTAGCGGTCCTAGCTGTAGCAATGTAAGTGTGGTAGCTATATGTAGCAATTAGTACAAATGGGGTACCATTTGTTGATGATGTGAGAGGTGGGTTTTTCTATTTCTTCAGAAAGAAAGCACACATAAAGTACTATTTTTGTAAGCCTGAATTTGCTGCTTTAAGCTTCAGATCTTCTTTGCAAAATGCTGCTGCTTACATTTGAATTTCCTGGATTTGGGGATCTTGGTTTAGTTGTTCAATGTTTTGAAATCTGAGTGATAAAACACCAGTGGCATAAAGTTACTAATTCTGCTGTCTGTCTGTCTGTCTTTTAGATACTGAACATCTTTATACTGTTGTGTACCAAGAAATTTGTGACCGCTTTGGAAAGACCTACACCTGGGATGTGAAATCCTTAGTTATGGGTAAAAAAACATTGGAAGCAGCAGAGATAATCCGAGATGCCCTAGACCTTCCAATAACCAAAGAGGAATTAGTGTATGAAGGTGAAATTAAGCTACAAGAAATATTTCCCACAGCTGCATTGATGCCAGGTTTGTAATTTGTTAGATTTGTGCATATCAAATTAAATCCTGGTAGTCTTAATTCTAATTGTTCGTTTCACAAAATAGCATTTTTCATGTGCTGGTTGTTTTCCTAATGCCTTGGAAGTTTGAAGAAAATTGTCATTAAAAAAGAATTACTGAGATTTCTTCCAAGAACCGAAGAATAAATATGATGCACTTTTCAGCAGTTCCATCTGTTGTCTTCTGAACATGGCAGTTAGATTAAGAGGAAGAAAAATAATATTTTCTTCTTGACAACTCTGAATATTTTCATGGTTAGTTACAACATATTTTAAGCTATTCCTTGATCATTTCTTCGCACTGCACAAATCCTGTTATCACAAGTGAATGCCTCATTCTGTCTGACTGCCTGGGCCACAAATGCCCATGAACAATTTTTCCTTCCCCTCAGCAAATTATAGTGTTAGGTAGAAAGGTAAGTTCCTCCTGCCAGGTTATCTGGGTAGACTTTGAGACAAGAGTCAACCTTTCAGTTTTTGCTAGGCTTTCTTGAAAGGACACTGTGAAGTAACAGAAAGGACCTTTTGAGTCTCCAGGTTGGTTGAATTTGATCTAAAGATCTGAGGTTCAACACCCCTTGCAAAAAACACAAATGAATTTTCAGTGTAAATTAGTTCTTAATTCTTAAAAATGAATTAAGATTCATGGTATTCTTAAAATATTAAAATTGTGTGTGTGATATATCATGACTACATCTATATTAAGCATAGAGCAATGAAAGCTGATGGGATGGGAGCTATTTCTGTAAACAAGACTGCACTTTTGCCAGGCTATTGAATCATTGTTTTCTCATCCATGTCTTGTTCAAGTAAATGTTTTTTCCCCATTCATTTTCTAAAAATGGGGGGTGGGGGGTGGGTAACATAACCTTGGGATGAATTGATACCAATATCTTCAACTGGTAGTGATGTCATGAGTCCTTCTTACAGCAGACACAAAAGTATTAGCAATACTTCTTAAATTACCACTACATTTTTGGAGTTCTTTACTAGTTTCTTCTTTCAGAGTATAAACTATTTCTGGAGTTTGCCTTCACTCAGTAATTCACAGTTGCTAAAGTAATGTTTATGCTTTTTGAAAAAGTCAACACACAGTAATCTTCCATTTTTGAAATCGAAAGCTGTAATACTTAAAAAATAAAGAATCTCTGAGAAGCATTAACAGATTTCTGGGAATTATTATTTAAGGGCCAAAGAGTTTCAGATAGATCCTACTTTGCTGACAAGAAACAAATACATCATCCCACAGCTATACCTGAGTTGTGAGCATAATGGAGATTTGCTTTTTCCATCTTGAATATAAGCAATTACTTACAAACTCATTGGTTGGTAGAAATACCATGATTTACAGGGAAATACAATGTAAAATACACTGTCAGTTATGGTTTCTGCTGTTGCATTGTGTTCTGTTTTAGTTCCGAAACTACACAGTAGCATAAGAGAATCATTGCTCGCTGAATTTGCCATTGGGATTTATACTGTGTTTAAGACAGTTTCTTGTAATGTGACTACCAGATATGTATATTAATATCTGTCTAAATTTAAAATGTGGGTTCCCTTATATCCATCTTATATTCATACTGATTTGTACATGCTTGTTACATTTCAAGACTATGTATGTATGTATGTATGTATGTTAAGGAAACAAAAGAGATGTAATGAACTGTTTGCATTCCATCAATACGTCTATTATTTTTAATCGATAACAGCAGATTCTGCAGGTTTTAAAAATCCTTCCAAATCCTTGGGCTGTTGCGTCACCAAGACACCATTTGTCTTAAACATACGGATATGATTAAGACTATCATATACTACCTTATTTGGATTGCTTATTTTAGCAACTTCTAGAAATTTTGTCTGAAATGTAACACCCATAGGTATTATAAAAAAGTGTAACTGGTCAAGATAAAAGAACAAGATGGAAGCTGAGTACTTGAAAATCCTGTATACCTTTTACATCGCAATAAACAGGGTACCATCTACAGGAAATGTTGAGCTATTGCAGTTTCTTAATAAGACCTAATTATCGCTGTGATGGTAAAACTGAATCCCTATTTTTGCACTGCTAAAGTAGGAAGTCAAAAGACAACCAGAATAAGCTCTATGCAGTCAATAAAAACTAGACCAGGAGCTGACTGTGGCTCAGATCATGAGCTTCTGGTTGCAAAAGTTAGGCTTAAATTGAAGAAAGTAGGGAAAAGCAATAGGCCATGACCTGAATCATATCCCTGATGAATATACAGTAGAGGTGACAAATAGATTTAAGGAATTAGATCTGATAGGCAGAGTGCCTGAAGAACTAGAGATGGAGGTTCACAACTTTGTACAAGAGGTAGCAACTAAAACCATCCCAAAGAAAAGAAATGCAAGAAAGCAAACAGTGCTGGCTGTCTGAGGAAGCTTTACAAATAGCTGAGGAAAGAATACTGTCACCTCCACTAGCTTTGTTGTTGCTCAGACTTCCTAAGGTCCATTTGACTTCACATTCCAGGATGTCTGGCCGTCGTGGTTATCAGGGATGTTAAGCTCTTTCTTGTATAGTTCTTCTGTGTAATCTTGCCACCTCTTCTTAATCTCTTCTGCCTCTGTTAGGTCCCTGCCATTTTTGTCCTTTATCATGCCCATCTTTCCATGAAACGTTCTCTTCATATCTCCAATTTTCTTGAAGAGATCTCTTGGTCCTCCCTATTCTATTGTTTTCTTCTATTTTTTTGCACTGTTCATTTAAGAAGGCATTCTTATCTCTTCTAGCTAATCTTAAAAGACGATGCAGTAAAAGTGCTAAACTTAATATGCCAGCAAATTTGGAAAACTCAACAGTGGCCACAGGATTGGAAAAGGTCAGTTTACATTCCGATCCCAAAGAAGGGCAATGCCAAAGAATGTTCAAACTACTGCACCATTGCACTCATTTCACATGCTAGCAAAGTTATGCTCAAAATCCTACAAGCTAGGCTCCAGCAATATGTGGACCAAGAACTACCAGAGGTACAGGCAGGATTTCAAAGAGGGAGAGGAACTAGAGATCAAATTGCCAACATATGCTGGATCATGGAGAAAGCTAGGGAATTCCGGAAAAACTCATTGACTATGCTAAAGCCTTTGATTGTGTGGATAACAACAAATTGTGGCAAGTTCTCAAAGAGATGGGAGTACCAGACCATCTTATTTGTCTCTTGAGAAATCTATATGCGGGTCAAGTAGCAACAGTGAGAACTGGACACGGAACCACTGATTGGTTCAAAATTGAGAAAGGAGTTCGGCAAGGCTGTATACTGTCGCCCTGCCCATTTAACTTACATGCAGAGCACATCATGAGAAAGGCTGGGCTAGATGAATCACCAGTTGGAATTAAGATTGCTGGGAGAAATATCATCAACCTCAGATATGCAGATGATACCACTCTCATGGCAGAAAGTGAAGAGGAACTAAAGAGCCTCTTGATGCGGGTGAAGGAGGAGAGTGCAACAGTTGGCTTGAAACTCAACATTAAGAAAACTAAGATCATGGCATCTGGTCCTCTCACTTCCTGGCAAATAGATGGGGAAGAAATGGAGGTAGTGTGCAGTTTTTAACACCACCCACCTTTATGCTGATACTGTATTCATTTGAGGATTGGCTTGGTTAAAAATTGAATTATGAGAAATCTTTTAAAAGTCATAGTATGTTAGTGGGGATTGTGAGAAGTTCAGAAGCATGCATTTGTGCAGTTTTTAACACCACCCACCTTTATGCTGATACTGTATTCATTTGAGGATTGGCTTGGTTAAAAATTGAATTATGAGAAATCTTTTAAAAAGTCATAGTATATTTTATAAAGAGGTCTAAATATATCAAAGACATATTAAAGCTTTTTAAATAGATGGGTGAAAGGGAAAGGGAAATTTGGAAATATGACTTCGGGAGTCAAGTATTTCAAATTTAATATGATAGGCCATGTTGTATTTATTATGTTGGGTTTCCTTCTTGAATGAAGAACTGGCAAATCATCAGAGAAACTGGGATGCAGGAAATATGACCCTACATTTCACCAAAGACATCTTCTAAGGGCTCCTGAGATTATCTTGTAGTTCTGTTTTACATCTGCACCTGAAATCTGTAATATAATCAGTTATGAATATTTATGACTTTACTAAGCAAACAAGGCTATTCATTGTCAATCTCCTATTCCATCCAGTGACTCTTTTTGGAAAAACCTCTAGACCCTCACTTGGAAATGGAGTAAAGTTACTTAGTGTCCCTGAAGCTGTATAAAAAAAGACAAGCAGAAATCCATTAATTTCACAATTCTACAATCCCAACATGCCTTTATGCAGATATGTCTGCAGTGCAAAATACATGTGGGCTGCATGATCAAAGCTTTCCGATTATGCTCCTAGGTAGTATGCATGCTCTATTTAGTTGCAAATCAGTATGTTTTAATTTTAAAGCAACTTACTAGTATGCATGCTGGGTCAGGAAAGTATACTGTATGAGACTTCATTGAAATCACTCCATCCTGGTATTCATTACCTTTTATCTCCAGCATCTTCACAGAATATTCAGCTCTTTGAAAGTACCTTTTTTTGGATTTAATATAACGGAGGCCTGTTTGACAATTTAAATAAATTCTAAGCAATATGCACATTGCTCCATTTTTCAAGTATGACCCTTGGGCTTCCTGTAGCGCCATGTGAACAAACATATTTTTAATTTCACCTGGATTTCAGGGTTTCAGGTGAGAGGCTGATAAATATTTTCTAAACGGGTGTTTATTTCTAAACTGGTTAATAAAACTTCAACAGCTTTTCAGAATAGCGGTTCAAGTATAGACCAGGCAGTGTAATGACATTTATATACTCACAGTGAATTAAAAGTAACTTGACTTTTTTAGTATCCAGATATACAAGTGATTTTAAAGTGCTGTTACTGTGTTTGGAGGGTCCCAGGAAGCATACAAAATTAGTCACAGGGGTAGGTAGAAAAAAAACATTTGTAGTCAATGTTTTGACTATTTTGATATCATTATACATGATTAATACTTTATGGAGAACAAAATACATAAATAACAGAATCATGCTGCCAGAATAGTTATTGCCACCCCAGTTTCAGCCAACTCGAAAGAGGACAGACACCAAGGGGAATGATAAAAGAACAAAGAGAGAAGGGAAGAAAGAGGAGGAGGAGGAAAAGAAAAAAGTTTAATTTGTGAGATTTTGTCTTCTGTATTTTTAGAACTTTCAGATAGAAAATGCTGAATAGTTCCTTTTGAAAGCTTCTGTAGTCCCATGAGAGTTCATCCTGTCAGTTGTTTTTCCCCTATGTCTGTGTTCAGACTTCTTAATTTGACATGTGTGATTAATCATTGTTTAAAGTTGCTGAGGTTTAAACTTGTTCCTTCCAGCTTACTTTTCTATATAAAGCAAAATATGCACCTGTGCAAAAAAATAAAGTAAAAAACCTCTAGCTGAGGCCCCTTTTTTTGGGTGGCGGGGGAGTAATCCCACTGCTGTAGCTATCAATGATGGAGAAATATCCCTTTTCACTCGGACCATCCCACTGCTACTAACATCCGAATGAAGAAAATCCAACATTGTCTTGCCATTCTCTTCCACTGGCACCATAAAGCTACAAAGCTTTATTTAATGAACCCTTTTTGAAATTAGGGTTTTTATGTTACTCTTACCATTAATCCAGTTCTAAAAGCTATAGTTTCTAACTTTAATCAAAATTAAACCAATTCCCCTGTCAGGGTGCATACCAGTTAACACACATGCCTAGCAATCAGTGTCTGATGTTCTAGTAATACTTGATTTACACCCATTAACTTTAATGATGATTTACTAGACTTTCTTTGATCTGGTCCAGCAACTGGTCTGCCTTCAGATGGTCCCAACTGTCACCCAGGGCTTGTTACCCCTGGTACTTTGTTCTTTTAGGGTTCTTCTCCCCATACTTTCTGGCTTTTTTCTGTCTTGCCCATATTTACCTTAGCTACCCTGTCTAGCTGCTGCTATGCTATTGTCTTCCCCAAGTTCTCAGCCACTCCTGAAAACATTCTTCCATTGCTATTATTTTCTAGTGACACTCTAAAATTATCTGCCTCAGACACGTTTTTTCTCCCGAATGCCTTTCAGCAGCTGCTTTGTGCTTGCTTCTGGCAAATCCCACCAGCCACTCAGGTTGCTGTGGCCAATATTCCATCATACCATTGCTGCACTAACACAGGACCAATGTGGATCTTCAGAAAGTTTAGCTATACTCCTGTTAGATGGTACCAGTTTCAATCCTGCCATACTATATTCAGGACAGAACCACTGGTCTAATATTCTGTTCCCTTCGCAATGATACTCAAGTGTTGACTGTTCTTGAAATGTGATGTGTAAACCTAGCTATGTCACCAATCTAGAATTTGTAAATCATGAACAACCCATCAGAAACCCATGGTTTATTATTAGTTTTGAACTGCGAGTTGTTTGTACCTAGTAATTAGAACAGTGGAGTTCAGACAAAACACCAGTGATGGCAAACCAATGGCACGCATGCCACAGCAGGCACGCAGAGCCCTCTCAGCATTGCCGCAGCAGCCATACACATATTTGGAAAGAGTAACAGCGCCAGGCGACCACATCACTTATTAGCTGTGACTCGCTGCAAGAGGCAGCGTCGGACAGGTGGCCAGAGGCAGGTGCATCAGCTGCAGCAGGTGTGCCAGGAAGGGAATGGGCGAGCGGCGAGCGGGTGTGCCGAGCACTGGTGGTGGCACCCTCCTCCTGCCTCCGCCTCCCCCTCCTCCCGGCCTGCAGCATGTGAGCGGCCGCCCAAGCTGCCCTCCTCGCACAGTGGCGGGACCCTGCCGGCTCAGTAGCCACAGGCGCAGCCAGGCAGCCGCGTGCCCGCCTGCCCACACACCCCCTCTTGGGCTGGGCTCCTGCACCTGTGGCCACAGGTCGGGGGAAGCTGGGAGAAGGGAGTGAGTGACGGGGTCGAGTCAGTGGAGCAGCAGCTGGAGTGAGGGGGAGAGAGAGGGTGCCTGGGATTGATATGGTGCTTCCCTGTGAGGGAGGCCAAAACGAGGAAAAGTGGAGGCTGGAAGTGCTGTGAAGCGAGAGGAGTAGACGTGTGGCAGGTCTTCCCTCCCCTGCTGACCTCACCAAGACTTGGCAGCATCGTGGGGGGGGGGGCACCTCGAGGAAGATCTCAATGGAAGAGTGGAAGGGATCAGCGATAGCCTCTTCTCACCTTTAGTTTAGGTCTCTCTCCCCCGCATTCTGCCCATCCGGGAAACTTTCAAGCACCGCCAAAGCTCCTGTGGCATTCCCAGTAGCTGGTTTTGGGGCGAGGAGGGAGGGAGTGTGCACACCTGGGCGCAAGCAAGCCCGGTGTCCCCCGACTTGGGATCGCTGAACAGGAATATGACTCCTCCTCTCTGCTACTGTGTTTTTCTTTTAAGACAAAAGATGTTAATGTATGAGCTGTTTTTTTCTAAACTAAAACCTCAGTATTCAGGTTTTATTGCAGTATTGCCACTTTGTGATAAATAAGTGGGTTCTGGGTTGCAGTTTGGGCACTCAGTCTCTCAAAGGTTCACCATCACTGCAAGACACCAACAGCAACACATGTACAACCTGTACTCAATCTTGAGTATGAGTTGAGCTTTTCTAGGTAAAATGTAAAGCTGTAGCTCATGAAGTATATACAAGAAAGAGCAGTCTTTTTGGAAGTAGGACTGTAACTCAGTGGTGCAGCTTCTCATAGCAAAGGTCCCAGGCTCAATTTGTTTGGGCATGAAAGCTAGGCCTGCCTATGCTTGGTCAGATGTCCTACAGAAAGGTTTTTCTTATAAACGGATGTATGTAGAACTTCTCGACATACAAGGAGGTGGCCACCCCTCTCACATGGAAAAACTCCATCTGAATATCACCCATAGCACAAATGCTAGAGAAGCAATTCCTCTGCAGAAAGTATGGTTGTAGCACACTTCAGTGACAGAATTAGTCTCCTGCAAACCTGCCTAACTTATTTTGCTGTATGGCAATAGCGTCAATATTAACTTTACCATTATATTTATCCTTAAGGTACTATTTTTGGGATTCTATTTGAATATTTGCAGTTTGTCTGTATGTCACTTAAATGTATGTAATATAGGCAGAAACAACAATGTTGGTCTTGTCTATGCATTTAACCCCAAAAGTGCAGAAAAACTGACAGCGGGAAATATTGTGTATGACAGTATAGGACAGAACTGATAAACTGTTGTTTGTACAAGTGTATTTTAAAGGGTATACTTGTGTTTTACAGGAGTTGAAAAACTAATTCAGCATCTACATCGACACAATGTGCCCATAGCTGTTGCCACTAGCTCGTCTCGAGTGTCATTTGAAATGAAAACCGGTCGACACAAAGACTTCTTTAATTTGTTTCATCATATTGTATTGGGAGATGACCCTGAAGTGAAGAATGGCAAGCCAGAGCCTGATGTGTTTTTAGTCTGTGCAAAGAGGTTTAATCCACCTCCATCTCCAGAAAAGGTAGGAATAACAAAATAATAGTAGCAATATATAATCCAGGTCATGTTTTGATCTTCATGTGTTCTGGGAGAGATTTGATAGCAACTTTAAAAATGCATTTGGAAAGTATTGGCAGAGATTGCAATCTTCACTGTATATAATAGCTTGTAATGCAAATGTGTATTGATTTGCTTCTGCATAGTATAGTACACAGTAACAAGAATGTTTTAACTACTTCCAATATGTCTATAAATCTGAATGCTGAAGTTCACAAACATAGAATGTTCTCCATGCAACATTTGAGATCTTATACACAAGTTCATAAGTATTCTCCGTACGATATAGAAACTTCCATATCATTTTGTGTGTTGGATTCCAAGTAAGTATTTATTTACAATTTAACTTGCTGAATCTTTCGGTTGACACTAAATAATATCTTAATCATGAAGTAGAGTTATGTCTGTCTGCTTTCCCTACTCTCTTGCAAGTATGCATTACCCCAGTTCGGATTAGGACTATAGTATTTCCAGATGGGAGAGTTTAAGCTGCTCCATCCATTTTAAGAATTCCACACTCCTCATGGCCAAGGTGGGATTTTGTTAAAAGTGGGGAAACTCTCCATTGAATACACTTTTTTCCCCTTTTTAAATCCCCCAGTGGGGCAAGTGAGCAGAATTTTTGCATAAAAAACAGGTGTGGCAGAAGCTTACATTCCCTTCTCATAAAGCACTGTGGTCCTGATCTCAACAGGGGCTATGCGTCCTTGTAGGAGAGGAAGGAAAACAGTCATGCATATCCACTAAGCCTGATTAGGAAAACATTTACGTTTTTATTTTATTTTAATTATTACAAAACTCTCTGAGTGGTTCACAACATCTAAGCAACTTTTTTCCACAGGCCACCACACTGAAGAAGCCAGATGTTAAGCTTCAACTGCATTAATCATAACATTTTAAAGGTTGTGCAATGGACTGAATCTTAGCTGCTAAAGTGATTTATTTCCTCTTGGTTTCAGACATTGGAGTAGTCCTTTTACTACTACTACTACTACTACTACTACTACAAATGAGGAATCATGTGCCTGGTTTGTGTTTCTGGAAAATTCATTCCCTAGTCATATCTGATATGTTACAGAAGTAGGGAATATTTGCCCAGGCCATCCCTCCCTCCCTCGCTCACATGCACGCACATTCTCCCACCTGGCAGGCTTCTAGTACTGAAGTTGTCAGGGAGAGTTCTGAAGTTCTTGTACTGAAGTTCTCCCTGTCTCCTTGAGCTGTGGAACTTTGATGGCTAGGTCTGAGGATGTTACCCTTAGTCTTTCCAGCTACCTCCAAGTGTCCACCAGACTCTTCATACTGCATCTGGCTGATACTTAATTTCTAAGCCTTCATAGGACCCAACTCAACTTACCCTGGGACTATTTAATATAGACAATGATTCCACAGCCAGTACAAGTCCCGAGGGAGGCAGAGTATTTCTCTTGTTGCACGGTCTGCCAAAGAAGTACTAATGCGAAGTGGTGGGGTGAGGAATGAAGTTCATGCAGCCATTTCCGTTCACCCCTCCGCAGAGCCATAGAGTGCTGCAGCTATCCGCATACCTTGTTTCTTTGCAGGAAGCAGCATCCCAGATCTCTGCCGGTCCCCACCCTCTCTATGATGAAGAAGGGGTTAGATACTCCAGTCGTATCCCATAAGCTTTATGTAAATAAATCCATTGATGGTAGATTACCTTACTGCTTTTGCTTCCTTATTAACATATACATTTGATTCTTGGTGATTCAAAGAAAAACTCATTTTTAAGAGATACTTATCTTGCTATTATATGTACAGCCTTTTGAAATGGGCTAGAGAAGTGTTGAAGCAAGTTGCCATTAAAGGGTATAGCAGTAAATAAATTTGCTAATTTTCAAGGCAGGTCTTCCATTCCATAGAGCTCCTTTATTTATATGTCTCCGGGTGTTTGGTTTGCAGGCTGAGTATAATGGGCTAATTTGTGCTGCCCTAATGCAACTCCTGTTAGTTGTATCCATTAAAACTTACTGCCAATTACATTTGCCACTTTAAGCTCGAACTGAAAGGTTTAAAGCTCTAACTGTGCTTGGGGTTCTTTTGTACACAATGTTTTCTCCTTAGATTTTTCACTGCTATGTTACTGCTGACTGCATTATCGTGTACAAAGAGCCTATGTGTAGCAATGAAGAATATCAGAAATTATCAACCTGTAAACATGATGCACGTCCCTGCAAGGAGGAACTAATTGCCTGGTTGAGGAGGTAGTGGAATAGAAAGCTGCTTTTTCATTTGCTAGCTCATAATTCTTACCTTATTCGTATCCAGCATATTTTCCATTTTACACATAGGAACTAAAGCACTAAAGGAAAAATCTGGCTAGCAGCTACATCTTTTTTAATACTTTTATTTTAGAGTATGTGGAGGGCCCCTAATCTAGATCAAATCCCTAGCAATGGAAGATAGCGGAGTGATTAAGATATGGATCTCAATCTCCTTTTCCTGAGTCTGAATTTTTTAAGATGTATCTGCTAGACGGAGATTTAAAGTAATACCAGTTGTGTCCCTTAGCTCTACATGACATATAAAATAAAGTTTCTGAAATTCTTCAGTGACACCCAGTGCAGCTGGGAGCATGCTAAGAACCCAGGCAGGTTTTTGGAAACTTTTGAACCTTCTTGTTGCATCTGCTTTTTGATCCATTTGTGTAAGCCATGAGAGTCCTGTATATTATCACCTGCAAAAGAAGAACAGCAGTGTTGTTCCCCCACCATCCATCCTGGAAAGTTGTTTTGAACAGAAGGGGATTTGAACTGATGTACCTGGTTAAAAGAAGGTATTGGTAGTAGTCTAGCATACCTGCAGATAACACCTAGTTTGGCTCTCAACAGTAGTGCAATGAACTTTGCAAACCATGTTGCTTTGTTTTCTATAGAAGTCCAAAAGAAGGATTATTTCTGTGCAACTACAGACATTTTGTATCTTCTGCTGGCACCAGACTTTGCATGAAGTTTGCATTTCTTGAATTATTCTTGTTTATAATCCATGAAAGGGTGGGAACAGAGTACAGCTAGTACAAGTTACAACAAAACTAGGAGAAGATTGCAATAGCAAATAGAAGATTGCAATGGCTAGCATGTTTCCCAACATTGCTTATTCCTTCGTTTCCCAAATTTTGGCCATCTTTTGTTTTTACTTGTATTTGCGAAGGATATAAACAAAGCTAGACATTTAATTTTCCTTTCTGTCATAAGACTCGTGGCTAGCCGATTTCCTCATTTCTAGCTAGCCTGCTTTTTATATTATGTTTATGTTGAAATTAAGATGTCGCTGCATGCGTTGAAAGTAATTTAGCTATTCTGTGTGCCAGATGTCGGCAGTTTTTTTCTGCTATGTTTATTTGTGGATTGACTTGAGCTTCTTCCTATAGCTAAATAAGTCAAATATTTTAGAAGGGAAAGTCTAGTCAAGCCATCATGCCTTAGCTGCTGGTGAGGAATAAGGGAAGAACTGTCATAATTCTCTCGTATTCTTTGGGGTGTCCCTGTTTTTGTTTGCTGGGAGAAATGAATAGATTCACTTGTCTTGATAATATATCAAGGAGCTGGTTAAAGAAATGATGAAATATGAAGCAGGATGATAAACTGTATTTTGCAGCTCTATTTCCCTTTACTTGATGCTGATGTGAAAGCATGCAATATTGGTAAAAAGCATTATATTCAGATTAGCAGGTCACTGGGGATGTTCGACTAATTATTTTATGGAGCTTATTATAAGCATTGTAAGATATTATGCACAGGAAATGAGGATAATTTTTTTAAAAACTCTTTTTATGATGAAGTATTCATTGAGTTACATTTCTCCCTCTTTCAGGACAGTTGAGTAGTTTTGGTGATGTCAAGAACAACAATTGAATAGTTAGATTTAATTTAGAGGAATTCTTTCATAAAATGTTTTTAGATCTATTCTGGGTTCTGGCAAGCCATGAATAAATCCTCTTCTTAAAAAGATTCATCGTATTGATCGTTTCACTATAGTGGATGTTGTTCTTTTAATTACCCTGGTGCTTGTCATAACTGCACATCTTCATAGTCTTAGAACAGAGGACTACTAGAACAAGGACTTGCTTTGTTAGCATTATTTTTATTGTTCTGTAATTTATTATTCTAGAGGGACCCACATGATCCTCTGAAAGGCCTAATGTATTCCGTGCTGCTACTATAGCCTTTATTTTAAAGACATGTTTTCAGTATTGCCCACCCCCGCAAAAAAAAGCTTTTGAAAGTATTCCTATTTTATTTGCCACTTCTTAGTCCATGGGATGCATTTGTTGTTGCTGTTGTTGCAGCTGTTGCTGTTATGTATTGATGTACATAAAATGCCAACAAAGTGAATTACAGCTTATGCATGCAACTATTTATTTCATAAAAAGGGCAAAGTATCTCATACTAGTGTAAAGACCAGCAGCTATGAAATTAATGCAATCATAAGGTGATTGTAAATGGCAATTTATAGATCACTGTTTGGAAGCAAAGTGTATCTTAGGTTTCAATTTTATAAACATAAGAGATGGGAAATATAATTGAACTCTGCTGGTGTGGTGGTGGTGATATTTTTCCCCATTACTACCCTTTATAAATCACCAGCATTTAACCTTACTTACCACTATACTGGATGCATCAAGTATTTGGAAGCTCCATGTGGGTAGATAAATAAATACAGACTTACATTTCTATTTACCTATGTGCCTACTTTGCAAATGCTTCAGTAGTAGAAATTGCAAGGGAGGGTTAAAGTTTCCCTACTCCTGTGCAAGGGTTCCGATCTGATTTAGGGCCTCTGCATCTACACTCGAGTAAAGAAAAAACATGTCGGCTTTGGCCCTCTATTATCTCATGTTTAGCTGAGCTTTGTAGTCAACTGAAGTGGTGTGATAAACTGACACTGTTTTTCCTGCGTCAAAGCCCAGCGCAGTATGGAAAATCACCATCTTACTCACACACCCTAAGTCTGAAAATGTGGGAAATATTAGGAAAAGTCTCTTATGCTGTGCTAATCCATGGAAACTGTATGCATACGAGTGCTTCAATTTCCATGTGTATACCAGAGCAGCTGTGCCTGTTCCACAGCCTGTGCCATATGAGGGAACCTCCCATCTTCCAAATGGTCCTTCAGTATTAAGGCCATGTGGTATTGAGGATCTCAATAGGTCCTTCAGTACTGAGAAGGCATGGAAACTAGTGATCATTAAAGAGTTTGCTTACATTCTGGCTTTGCTGGATTAGTTTTCTGTTTTATAAAGAGTGATAAATTCTATAGAGCTGTTTCTTTTCTATCTGATACATTAAGATTTATGCAAGAAAGAAGAAAACAGAAAATGGATTAAACAAACTTTTTTTATGAACAATTGATTGTTTTGAATAATCCAACTGTAGTTTGTCAAAAGTTTGTTTCCTTTTTAGCCAGTCACCATGTGAAACTAGTTTGTGATATTTGGCTTTGTGTAAAACAATTACTGGAAAAGTGCTTCAGGCTCAACGCCATTCCAGGGATGAAGAAATTCATCTGTAAAAGTTTTATATTTTAATAAAAGGATTTCCCTTTGAGCACCAGACAAAACTGTCGTGTATAAGCTTGTTAGCTTAGGAACAGATCAGATGCCATGCATTAAAAACAAGGCATGGCTGCAATTCAATGAAATTGCTTAATATCCATGTCTAGTATTTTAAATACAGGGTACCAGTGTTCTCCAACCTGCAAACAAGCCAGAAAAAAGGTAACAAAAACGTTCAAGTGTCTGGAACAACTTTCCTGTCTGGAAAAATTACAGGTTTGGGGATGTTTAGCTTAGAAAATCAGTAAGCAGAAGGAGATAGGATACGGGTGTACAAAATTATGCATGGTGTGGAGAAAGTGGGTAGGAAGAAACCCTTCCTAAAGTCAGACCTCTAAATGCTAGAATCCTGGATCATCCCATGAAGCAGAATGGTCTCCGTTTTAGGACAAATATGTGCTTCTTACTCATACGCCGTTGAACTGTTGACTAGATAAAATTATTGATGATAAGATGTTGAAGGTGATGGTATTGCTATATAATATATTACCTTCAGTATTGGGGCAGTAAGCTGGTTGCTGTTCCATTTGTGTCCTACCTGCAGGTTTTCCATGATCATCTGGTAGGGCACTACACAAACAGAATGCAGGACTAGATGAGACCAGCTCTACTACAGAATTGTTTGGATTCTTGAGACCCAATCTTAGACATTTGAAGCGGATGTGTCTCATGTCACATCTGTGGTGTGATGTGATGTGAGGACATGAAAAGGGTCTCTTAGTTTTTTTGATTTCAGTTCCAGGAAGGTATGTTAAGGACCATTAATCTGCCTTGTAAATAGGCCTCTAAAATCAGAGTTGCTTTCTTTCCAAAATCAATTTCAACTGATTTTAATGTTCACCTTGTGTATTGCATTGTATTATTGTTGTTTTTGCATCTGCCTCTTTATCAGATTATTATTATTATTAGTGCAAGGATTAAAAGAAGGGTTTAATCCTTTTAAAGACAAGACTGGATGTTCTATTTATAGAGAAATGAATGTTCTAAAATGAACTGCAATTGTTTCTGTAGTAAAATTGTTTTTTGTTTTGACAGGTTAATAAATCTCAATAGAAAGTCTGAATGAGATATTAAAAGCTTGCATAGCCTGATGAAACAATTACCCTTTCTTTCCTTTTGTATTTCTTATAAGTACATTGTACAGTAACTTGGGTGCTTGTTTTATGTTTGTTTGGGTGGTGGTGGTGGTTTTTTCCCCCTCTCATTTTTAGTACAAGATCCAAATTGACTTAATTTACATCTCAGAAAAATGCTACATTGCTTGAACACCTATACCAGCTCAGACACAGTGCAGATGTTCAAGTGCTAGCTTTGTATTGACATTATAAGCTTTTTACAGGATCAGTTGTTTTATGAACTGTACAAATTTTAAATCTACCAACCTTCATGGATTTGACATTGCCTGCTCTAAGGATTTAGTTTGTCACTGTGTGCGCATTGGTATGGAATGGAAAGTTGACCAAGAGGCATTACTGAGATGGAGGAATATTTCAGCAGCACTATAGAGGTTGCTGCTGCTTTGGTGTCTAAGGAGGTTCATTGAACTACATTAACTGCTTCATTTATACAGAAAGTTTATTTAATTTGTACCCCAAATTTCCACCAAGAAAATGGCACCAAAGTTTGCCATTTGTTTGCAAAATAAATCATCATCATCTTAATTTCTATATATCCCAATAGCCAAAGCTCTCTGGGCAGTTCACAACAATTTATCAGAGTACAGAAATAAAGATAGATATGTAAGAAAAAACACAGAATAAAATTCTACTATACACAATATAGTTTAAACATTTCAGTAGAAAGCAGGCATGTTAAAACAGCTGAGATATCCCTTCATATAATTTTAAATGCCTGGATGGAAGGTAGTTTTAACCTGATGCTGAAAAGATGGCAGTGTTGGTGCCAGGTGTGGCTCAGGTGTACCTCAGCCAAAGCAAGCAGGCCAGAATTGTTTATATAACTTTGGACCTATGGGTCCCTGTTAGGATTCCAGCTGCTGCATTATGCTCAAGCTTTAGTTTCTGAACAGCTTTCAAGGGCAGCCCTGCATAGAATGCATTACAGTAGTTTGGACATTTTCAGAGTTAGTTTACTTGTGTGCCCTTTAATATCTATCTACACATGTACACAAGTGTGTGCGCATGCACATACCGACACTAGACAGGGAGAGGAACTAGGAATGTATAATGGCATGTTATGGCAAAATAGCTGACACCACCTTCTCACTGAATATTAGGTTTGTGTCAGGTATTTAATGTCATAAAAGCTTAAAACAGCATGAGTACTTCATGTGACCTAGACAGTTGTGCATCATCAAATGTTTTATACAGTAGTGTGATCTAATCACTACTTTAAAATACTACTTTCTGATTATATATATTTTATTGTATTTTATTATCTGTTTTATGAACTCTTGTAAACCATCCAGAGAGCTTTAGCTGTGGGGTGTTATGCGTAATCAGAAGTTGTATAAAGTGATGTGAACTAATCACTACTTTAAAATACTGCTTTCTGATTTTATATATTTATATGATATGCTATTATCTTTTTTATGGACTCTTGTAAACTACCCAGAGAGCTTTGCCTGTGAGGCAGTATAGAAATTAATACTACTAATAATACTAATAGGACACTTAAAATGTCAGGCAATGCAGGCAATTTATTTATTTACTAGATTTATATCTCTTCTTTGTTCTTTTTTAAAGAACTCAAAGTGGCTTACATCATTCTCCTCCTGCTTTCAGTTTTACCCCACAACAACCCTATGAGGTAGGTTGGGCTGAGAGTCTGTGACTGGCCCAAGTCACCCAATTGGCTCCATGGCTGAGCAAGGACTAGAATCCAGATTGCCCGAGTCCTAGACCTGAGCTTAGCCACTGCATCACACCAGCTATCCAGTTCTTCCTATACCAGGGAAATCCATCTGCAATGATGTGCTGACATCAAATATCTGAGATTGGGATTCCTTTAATTGGATACGATCGAGACCAAAGTACAGGGAACACTATTTCTTGTGGTTTTACTTTGTCAGAGCTCATTTGTAAGGTCAATGCTGCCTTTGACCAGTGAGAATGAACCTATGCATGCATAAATTCTGTAGCAGCTAAGTGTGGAAGGACTCCTTTCTTGATTAAAAAGACAATGTAGTCACTGTGGTCAAAGCTCATGTACCTTAAAGTGAAATAGTCTATTGACATACACCATTATATGTAAATCACACACAGGAAAGCTAGATGCTCTTTGATCAAGCCAAAGTTTCTGTGGGAGGAAGAAGAGGGAAAAGGGATATTCCCTTGCCTTTTTTCTTGGAGCCACATGCACCTCCCTTGCAATTGCAAAGAGCTCCAACCCAATCAAGAGAAAATCTGAGAGGACTTTACTCTTAAAGGTGGCTAGAGAATCCATAGAAATACATCTCTTCCACTTCTGAGAAGGCACTACAGGATTATGAGTCTTATGCAGTAGGAGGAACCACAACTGGAAACAAACCAGTAAATGTAAGCTATTCATAGCAGGAACAGAAGATGTTATCCAATGTGTAGAGTAACTCAGTTGAGGTGAATTGGTCATAAGTTACACTCACATGGGGGTCCATCCATTAGATACAACACAGAGCTCCATGCTGTTGCTTTGGCTTCCCAGAATTTAATGTATTACAATCTTGAGTGCAGTACAGAGGATCAAGAGTTGCTACTGGGAGAGACAAAGGGAGGATGGGACTTCAGGTGGTAGGCAAGAGTATTCATTCCAAAACCCAAAGGAGAATGAAATTAATGCAGCCACATTTGTTTTAAGGCAAAGGGAATGTAATGATGCAATTACCTTGAAATTGCAGCAATGTTCTTGTTTTTCCCTTTCACTTTTGTACAGTTGATCTGAAGTTTGGCAGGTACTTTTTCTGAAACACCAGCATCAAGTAGTTGCTTACTAATTCTACTATCATTGCTGTTTGTTTTTCTGTTTTGCTTTTGTGTGAATTATTTGCTTTTGTGTGATTATTAAAAATCACATAAAAATTAATACAAAATCAAGCATTTGCTTCCACTAAAGTCATATGCAAGGCTGTCACTACTTTTCCTAGATTAATTTCAAGCTCCGTATCTTTGAAAACCAGGCATAAGTTATTGATGTGTAAAATAGTATCTTAGTTTGGCATGGCAACCATTCTTCTCTTTTAGTTGCTCATTTGGTAGTGCTGACTGTTGCTTTGCAACACATTTTAGTTTTAAGGTATCAGATCACATTTACTGTACCCTGAGAATGTGCTTTGTATTGGTTTGCATTTTGTAAATAATCGATCTTAGTAGTGATCTTAGGTAGCATTGAGTTAACATTAGAATTGCTATGGAACCATCCTAACTGTAATTGATCTTCAGTATGTTCAATTTTAAAGAAAATATTAGCATTCTTCTGTTATATATTTATGCAGTTCTTCAATCATACAAAGAAGATTTGATTTTCCTTTGCATATGAATTTATTTAAATCAAGCTTGGGACAAAGTACCTTCCCAAAGAACTTCATAATGTCTCTGAAATTGCTGGAAGTGGTGCTGTTCTGCTTTTTCATGTTTGAACGTTCATAATTCCTTAGATATGTTTACTTATTCAGATTCCTTCCTGATTCTTTTGTATGGAATATCAACTAGATGCCATGGGGGCATCATCTACTTTTTTATGTAGGTTCACACAAAGGGTTGTGCATTTGCTGCCTTCTTTAAACAGCAGCTTTTGAATACTCCCCTTGGATTCAAAAGGAATCATCCATGCAAGCTTTGGGATTAATGGATGATAAATGCAAGTCTTAAACTTCATTCAACTTAGACAACAGGTTTTGTGGTGCCTTGTATCCTAGGCAGGAAATCTTGTGCATCATTTCTTTTTTTCTTCCTTTCTTCTGCAGCATATTTCTAGAATACTGCTGAGTTGGAGAATATTTCCTCGGCAGTATCACATTTTGGATGTCTTAAAATAAGGATACCTCATATTAATTCAGCCATGGTTTCTTTCATCAATTTTTGTATGCATCTACCAACCCTGATAGTTGATTTTTAAGGTGCTCTTCAGAAGTGTGTGTTGGTGTAACAGTTTCACTTGTAACTGTTAAAAATTTAGTCTCCACTTTCTTTCCCAGAAATCTGTTTACAGTTCAAAATCCTCAAGTTCATATGAGAACAGGGTTACAAAGCAGTCAGGTGTCCTTATTGTTTTTCCACCTCTTCTCATGGCCAGTAATATGGCAACTCCTTGTCCCCTTACAACCGTGCAGCTTTGTTATTGTGCACTGGTTGCTGATCTTCACTACCTACAAATGTAAGTGGATGATGACTGTTCAGCCCTAAGCATTTTGAATAGTAGGTTGTTTAAATCAGGGATGGGGACCTGGCCAGTGGAAGCTTCCTCTCAAGCCCAATCTCCTCTTCCAGCTCTAGAAAAAAAGAGCCAGTGGAGGTGGTGTAAGACCTCCAGTTTGTAGTGTGAACCTCCAAGGAGCTCCTCAAGGTGCTGAGTACAGCAGTCAGCACCATGGACAGTTCCTCTAACATTCTGCTTACGATCCAGAGTGGATGTACCACGGCATTGACATTAGATCCACTAGCCACCACTGAAGCCACCTTTTCACTGTTGCTGAGGCAGAAATGCGCTTTGAATTTGTGATCGGTAGACAGTCGTCTTTGTCCGTTGCTTGTTTCTTCCATTTGGTATTCAGTTGTCTCTGACTAGACTGTCTCATCACATAAAATGGTTTGTCATCCATTACCTAAGCATTTAAAGATCTTCCCTCCCCCCTTTCGGTTTTTCTCCTTTCCTGTAGCTTGCCTTTGCAAGTGTGTAAGGAAGCTTGTGTCCTTGATCCTGAAAGAAATGCACTTTGTGCCCCCTGTTAATGACTCACTGACTTCAAACTGGCCATAAAGGCAGCATAAAATAAATGCACCTATAAAAGAGAATAAGATTTTAATAATCCCCTGCAAGGGAGCAAATCTCTTTTCAGACAAGTAGCTAGGAAGGTCAATAAATAGACTTTGTAATACAGAAACCCGAAACATGGAATATAATTGTCATCTAAATGCTAGAAGTGTAAACTAATGAAATTATGCTGGGTTTTGGCACTACAACATTAAAGTGATATAGGAATTAACAGGAAAAATATTTGAAGGGCAGTCAATATATCTGTATGAAATTTCATGATTTCATTGCTGCAGCTTTAGATGCAGGCCTTCAGTTCTCCAAGGCCAATGTCCCCTTGTACAATAAAATTTCACATCCATAAAATGAAATACTATAGTTTGCTGTAATTACAGAAAGGCATTTAGATGCATCTGTTTCAAGGATTAGAAGATAAAATTTTAGAGGCATATAACTTCCTGAATGCATACAACTATTTAAACAATATTTCTTTTCTATGTAATCATTCTAATTATGCCTAAAAGGTTTGGTGTGGCAAACATAATAGCTGACATGTTTAGCAGTAAACAGTTTTGATAAGCACATTGTGATGAAGGGAGGGCATCTTCTATTTATAAATCTCGTATTAATACTAGCTCATATTTGTGCTGCTATAATTTGCTCCAAGCATAAGAGGATTCATCCTCAGCAGTTTTTATATGTGCTTATTCTGCTGGTATTTCCAGTTTTCAAGGATGTTTCAAGTTTCCCTATAGCAAGGTATGTTTATAGCAATTTTTACCATGCTAACATGGGGAATAATTTCAAAGAAACATGCAGAGATGTTTCCATGCAGTTGCATTTTCAGCAGCTACAAAGATGCAAAGTAGATGTGTAAAGAGGGCAATTAAGACGTGAAAGTTTTGAAACTTAAGCTGATCTAGTTGGCTATATTCTAGAAGCCTGGGAGAATGACGTGTGCATTATCAAAGGCTTATGTGTAATATGTTGTAATTCAAAAAATAGATGCACAGTCTTTCTTGAAAACAGGAGGGAGGAAGGGAAAAGTTCCACTCTGTGTGTGAGAAATGCAGACAATATCTGGATGCATATAATACCAGTTCTGGGCAATGTGAAGGATCCTCACATTGAAAATTTAGAACTTAGAAAAGGAGGATTAGGTGTTTTGTCTTTTGAACAGCCAACTGTCGTTCAGTTATAAACTGCTCAGCAAAGCTTCCTTCATTTGAAAAAGCAGCTTGCTATCTGGCATGAAGGACAATTCTTTTAAAAACAGAAGCAAAAGTTTATACAGGTATGTAGAATCTATTGCCTGGTTCTTAAGATTCCAGCCAGAAGACTGCAGGTAATGGAGAAATGCACAGTACATTTATGAAAAAGAAGACACATCAAAATAGAGAGCGCTTACAAGCACAGCAATTTCTAGTTCAATGTTAAATACCTAAAGTGGAAAAGTGTGAGTTACCTGAAGTACTGGGACCTCTGCCACTGAGGTACTGCTTTCCCTCTCCACTTTATGCAAGGCATGGGCAATTCCCGTTGGGCCTTGTTGTGGTTCCTTGTGAAGTGTTCAAGAACATACTCCTGTGCAAATATGCATTCTGAAGAAAGATCAATAACAGTGGGTAAGCTGTCTTTTGGGGAGCTGGTATACCTCATTAAACATCTTAGAAAGCCTTGTATTGATTGAAGCATAGCTTGAAAACTGCTGGTATTAAGTAATGTTGGATCAAAAAGGTATTTTTTGTAGGAATCATACCAGTTTGGTAGGAATCATACCTTACTAAGCCTAACAGGATTCCTAGCATGCTGTTCCCTAAGCATACAGGCCTCTTTTAAAAGAGCATGGCAGCCATTTGGAAGAATCAGGGTAACTTTACATGTACATAGGACTTTCTCATTACTTCAGATTCACATTGTCTCTATTCAGCTGCCTCTTACGAAAGTACTTGCTTTCACTTGAGAGCATCCTGAATAGATACGAGAAAGTAACCATTTCCTGTTTCATCTTTTCTGACTCCATTCTGAGGATATGCTTCAGAGAACCTTCTCTGATTTTTTTCCTGGCTTCAAAATGGAGTGGCAGTTATGCGACATCTAGTTTTGCAAGGTATTCCAGCGTACAGTTCACCAAAGAGCATTTAGTACAAACAAATCTAATGGTTTTTCAGTCTGTGCCAGTGACTCATTTACTTCAGAAAATACGCAAGTTAATCCTTGAACCTGTGTTGAAAACTTATTTAATGGAATCTCTCCATTCTGTAACAACAGTAACATACCATTAAGGTCAAAGGAATTATGTGTGCATGCTTTTCCTAATTCCCACCTTTACATAAACATTTGAATATCAGAGCAATTCAGCATTTACAAAATTGTAATGTCAGATATTGGTTAAACATTAAGCTGAAGCAGTGGGAATTTTTGTACTAGCCAGCTATCAGCTGGACATGTAAATATCTAATGGATTGGATGTAAATACCTGGCTGAAGCAAATCTTCAAGATCAGTTCTGTACATGGATATGAAGAGACACTGCCACCTGAATGGATAAGGTGTGCTTAGTGTCCGGGCAAAGGTGCCATGAAATCTATGAAACTTAACCATTTTTTATTCAAACCGCCCAACTTTTATATATTTGACTCCTTGTGGGCTTGGTATAGGAAGAGAGATTGCTGAGGGCCTTAATCAGATCCAGTGAAGGAAACTGGCTGAAATCTTTTTCTTGGATCCAACACAAGGATTCCACAGAGCTTTTCTTCAAAGCTGGGAAATTTCTTCAATCTTTATTTTCTTTTAAATTAGTTCAAGGACTCATTGAGATCTAAATCTTGCATTTCTGGATTACATTAATTGATGATACAGCTTTTTGGAAGATACTCCTGGAATCTGTCAGATCCTTGAGCATTTATGCGAAAAACTGTTCCCCACCCCACTAGTTTGAAGGGGCTAGTTCTGCACTGCCAAATTTTATTTATGGGGCTACATTTATTCCATGTCTTCTGATATTCTGTGTGCATGTTCAGATGTTTGAGAATATATTTCATCTTAGGATAACTGAAACTTGCATGGCTTTGCAGACAGCTTTTGTATAGTGAGAAGGAATGCTCGAACGCAAACACATAGCCCT
Organism: Varanus komodoensis; assembly: GCF_004798865.1. NCBI lineage: Eukaryota > Metazoa > Chordata > Lepidosauria > Squamata > Varanidae > Varanus > Varanus komodoensis. The sequence continues at coordinate 80,966,514 of NW_025335268.1, forward strand.
TGGAGAACCAAAATAAGCCATGTTTTTGTTCTTTTAAAAACCTAATTCTTCAGACAGTTTACACAGCAGGAGCCCAAAACTGCAAATATTGTAGCTATTTAAAATTCATTTATTCGTTAGTACTTCAATAGAGCTCCTGTTAAGTGGGTCAATCAAACACATTTCCCTTTTATTCTAGATATTTTGTATATCAAAAGCAGAAAAAAAAGAAAGCTCAAATAATGCAAAAGCTTTACTATGACACATTACTAAAATGGTGCATTTCTAATTTACATGTTATATTTCTTATAAAAATGTTATGCTATTTTAGTACATCTTGGTGTGTATCTGTACATTATTAAATGCAGACCTTAACGACTATCATAACTGTTACCTAAAACTCACGCTAGTCATATTTTGATGTACTATTATTTGTCTATAGTTGCATGAAGACAACCATTTACTCCGCTTGAAACATGTTGCGCTACATTTTGATCAAATGTAGTTGAGCAAAAGCAGCTTGTTGATATAGATACCTGTACCTATGGATACAGAAAAAGTACTAGAGTTTAGGAATGTGTATAGCTCTAATGTTAAAGAATGAATGCATATTATGGAAACATACAGAATCTATGAGTTCATGTATTATTCTTAGACAAATTAGTAAAGAATATTTGCTTTTTTCAAATAGCTTCATAAAAAATGTTAAACTGTATTTTTCTGATTCTATTTTAGGTATGAGCAATCTGTACTAGCAACTCACTAAAGACCAAACACAGCCTGAGTTATAGAGGACTGGCATTTTTTTTAAAAAAATGTGATTTTCACAGTGAATAGGAGATTAAATGAGTGGCTGTACACTGTTCCTTAGATGATTGCATATCCACACTTGCTAGTATTCATATAAACTTTTTAAAAAAACTATGAACAGCTGAACCCACAAACATCATTGTCTGTCAACTGGGCATAAGTATACAACCAAACTGGGATACTTTGCATGTGATACGCATCTTACAATGCAGTCCCATGCATTTAATTTCATTTTTCTTTTTATGTCCCTATACCAGCAAATAGCCAAAGTTGCTTCAGTGGTTTACAAAGGTAAAAATCCTAAAATATAGTGTTATATATGTCTACTCCATAGTAAGCCTGGGACTTGCGGCAGATAAGTAGCTATAGGATTGGAATCACAGGATGTAAGCAACATGCCATTTCAGTCTTATGGCTGGTATTAAACTATTCTTGATTTGACAGGTACAAAAATATGCTTCAATCCTCTCTTTTTTCTGTGTCAGAGTGGGTACAGCAGAAGGTACATAAACGGCTTTTACAATTTGATTTTAGCAGCACAACTAAAAGGCAGCTTTCACATTATATTTTGGCCATGTTTGCCATTAAGTTTGCAGTGCACCCAAAGCTAAATTGTAGTTCTGTGACTAGACCTGTACACTAGCTATACTTGCAAACACATTTTATTTATTTTCACATCTTAGGTGTATACCACAAAACAACTTAGATGTAACAAGTGATTACCCTGCAGAAAACATAATAATCACTATTAACTAGCCAGTACCAAACAGAATACTGTGCTAGTAGAATTGGGATTGACTATGACTGCGAATATTTATCAATCTTTCATACAGTACCAAAGGAATGCATCAGTAGAACAGCAAACATACTGCATTAGCAGGGCTGACGAACATGTTGTATTCTCCAGGCAGCAAATGAGATGTGCCTGATCTTGATATGAATGCAGTAATTTTATCTTGATACAGCATGAGATGCTTACCTGTTTAATCCATGAACTGCAATGCAGATTTTGAAGTTTAGCTGTGGATGGCACTGTGTCATGTGCTTTCTCAGTAGCTAGCTTAATACTTATTTCATTCTTTGCACAGTGTTAAAATTCATAAGGGCTTATTTCATTATGGTAAAAATGTTACACATTTCAGATCAGTGGCTACAATGACAAAAATAAATACTATTTTTATTTTATTTTCCATTACCTGAAATGGTAAGCAATTAATGAAACAAGCAGTCTTCTTATTTTATTCAACACATTTTAGCCACTTGAGCCAATGCTTAAATGAATCTTTTAAAAAGATGTCAGCGTATTTCAAATCACAGATTCAAGATCAGTTTTCATACATGGATCAGCAGGAAGGGCTTTTCCTGCTACCAACTAGCTTTGATTCAATAGTTCCAAAGTCCTGTAAAACTGCATAGATCTGTTCAGTGTGTCTGCACTCCTATTAAAAGCTTAATGAAAAGTGTTATATACTCTTGTGTTTGCTGGCCATTCATAAATGGCTTAATTTTAAAGGATTCTATGCAGAACAGTGTCATGTCCTTAGTAATCTCACTCTTAAATTATTTAATGTTTTGTAGACAAATGCTACCATATCCTGTAGTAAGGATAAACTTTGCTAACTTCATAACCCTCGGGCCATGTTATTGAGCTGAATGCATATTAGCAGCATACTACTACAGGATGCAGTTCAGATAAGAGGCAGAGGCTCCCCTTTCTGCCAAAGCAAATTCCAAAGTTTGATTCTTGTAGCTCAGCAGTGGTGTGATGCTTGCCACAAGCAGTGTTGCCAAAGAACTCTTCTATCCCTATGCAACTTCACCAGCCTTCCATTTAGATGCCTAGGCCTTTCCTAGAGCCTCCTTTAAATTATGGGAAAACTAGCTCTAGCATGTACTTTAGTAGGGCTAGTTCAAATTTAGCATTGCTAGCACAGTGTCTTATCCCTGCATAGTGAATGAACTGGAACCTCACTGCAGTTTGTACCCCCTTTTCCATGTTAACTTGAGCCTCTGTTTTCTCAATGTACATATTATGCATTCCAGTGCTAGTGGGAGATGTTGACATCCTAGACTTTTCCCTTCCCTTCCTTCCCTTCCCTTCCCTTCGCCAGTGGTGCTTGGAGGCAGTAGTCTTGCCAGACATCGTGGGGGGTTTTCTTCCACTTTTTAAAACAGTAGTGGAGTATTTCTTGCTGCAGTTTCACAGTGGGGAGCCCACAGTCATTAAATCAAAAACACCTTACTCTGAAATCGCAAAGAAGGTCAGTTTCAAAAAAAGGTGTTGTCGAGATCTGGAGCTGTGGTGCACTCTCTTGGTGATGAACAGCATGATTTACCCTGCAGGACCCAAAGCAGACTGTGGGTATTTGCAGTGATTGGAGTGCATGCAGCCATGTGCCAGAGCGGGGAGTTCTGAAAGGTTCAGAAAAGGGTTCCCTGTACCACTAAACTTCAAACAGCCACACAGGCCTTTTTGCGTCTCTGGCTTGTATCTGATCCTGCTGATAGTCTTGTTCACAGCCATGCCATGATTCCTGCCAGCCCCTGCTTGGGCCCTTGCCTTCAGTTGAACCCTGCCTTCCTAGTCCTCTCTGACCTTGCCTTGCTCCTGACGCTGTTTCTCTGTGCCCGTGTCTGGCCTCAATTTGCTCTGCACCTTGCCTTCTCTGTCCTACCATACCTTGTCAGTATCTGATCTTTTCCTCCTTCAACCGTGCCATTGCCTCTGGACCTGCTGTGCCTTGTTATTATCTGATCCTTGCCCCTTCCTGACGCTGCCTTCACTTTCTTCATTTTTGGTTCTGCCCTGTCTTGTCAGTACCTGACCTCACATCTTCCTGGCTCTGCCTTCACCTTTGGACCTGCCATGCTGTTTATCTGACCCTCAATGTTCCTTACTACACCTTTGTTTCTGGTCCTTCTGCATTCTGCTAAGACAGCTGTCCACCTCCATCATAGCCAGTCCTCTCAACTAGAATATTGGCAAGTTAGCTGTGATGTCTTTTTAGATAGATCAATTTCGAGCATGCTTTTTGTTCACGCAAAGTGTTGGGTGGCCAGTCATCCTGTTTGCTATGTAGGTGTATGATCATGGGATGACACCAGCAGCGCTTACTCATATACTTAACCATCTTAGCTGTCCCATTCATTGTTGATATACCTGAATTGCTTTTATACCCAAGTATTGTTGCATTAACTATTATTCTTAAAAAAAGGAGGAGGGTCATGTTGGGAGCCACAGTCTTGTAGTGGTTAAGAGTACAATTCTAGGACTCGGGAAATCAGGCTGCAGGTTCTAGTCCCCACTTGGCCATCGAGCCAACTGGGTGACTTTGGGTACATCACAGACTCTCAGCCCAACCTACCTCACAGGGTTGTTGTTGTGGGGATAAGATTGAAGGCAGCAGGATGAGAATGATATAAGCTGCCTTGAGTTCTTTAAAAAAAGAATAAAGCAGGATACAAGGCTAATAATTCTAATAATAAATAAAACTGATTGAGATACAGGGAAGTAAAAATACAGATAAAATTCTTACAAGCATATCTGTCTTTGGGGCTGGAAAAGTAATTCCAATTGTATTACAAACTGCTGAACAATCCTCATATCTTTAGATTTAGTGTATTAATAAGACGACATAACAGTCAGTCATCTCCCATTTTGTCAGTGATCACTTCCATTATTCAACTTTTGACTTTATTTTTCATATTCTATTTTATCCTGTACTGTATGCTTTCATGCTGAATCAGTTGCAATGGCTGTAGTTTTGTTGTTTTATGTTAATTTTTGTTAATCATTTTCAAACTTTGGTTAACCACTCAGTGAGCCTTGGCTATTGGGCGGTATAAAAATGAAATGAATAATAAACTCAAAATACTGCCAGGATGTTGGCAATAAATGTCAACCAATGAAAACTGAAGGAAGATTTAGTACATTTATTTGTTGTAATATTAAAACTAGTGTACTTATGGGTCATTTTCCAAGCTGACTTGGCAATGAAGAGTTTTAATTGCCTCCAGTTCCAAGGAATTAGTTAAGCCTTTCCATTATACTTACAGCATTCCATGGTCACTGTTGTTTTTCTCACAATAAGCTTAATGACATCATTGTAGTCAATAAGGTCTATCAAGGGAAGGTCAGAAGTACATTTATTTCTACAGTGTGCATTAAAGAAGAATTTCCTGAACAGCCTCGATGATGTGATTATGTACAATGCAGAAATATTTAAAGGTCATATATGTCAGAGTTGTTCCTTTCTCTGCTTTCTGAATGGAATGGGAAATTAAAAGACATGGGTTTATGACTCAAACTGACTCATATTGTCCACAAACCTGCACATAGGAGAGCTCCATTTTACAGCAGTTGCTCCAAAGCATAACAAAATTTGTTGGATCCTTATTTTTAGCAGTAGCAGTGGTCAGTAGTCTGTGACTGAAAGAGTATTAAGGCATTATCATGAGCAACACTTCAGTTATTTTCGGAGGTGTAGTGTGGAGGGCTGGGATTTGTGATTCAGATTAAAACCCTACGTTAGCTCAAATATGCATTTGGTTTTTAATTTTTTTCACTTCGTATAAAACATGAATATTTGCTATTAGCTCATTGAAGATTTTGAAAAGCATTCTGAGCATCAGATGTGAATGCTTTAATCTTCATCTCAAAATAAAAATTGAATGAAAGAATTTTGAGAACATGCAAAGATGATTTATAAAAGAGGAAGTTAAAAAGAATTCATGTTAGGTTTAAATCTTGGCCTATTATATTTCTGAAAAGACATCAATTAGATTAATATAGTTCAATCATTGTTCGCCAATATATTTATTTTCATAAGATACCTATTCCCCTATATGAAAAAGAAATCACACACAAAAATGACATGTTGCATTCAGGTCCTGTCCAAATACAGTTGACATTGGTATCTGGTTCATATACACTAGATACTTTGGAAATCTGAATATTAAATTTACCTGTCTGTAGACATGAACCAGCTCTCACCTTAGTCCTGGCCCTTTTCCCCTTACGTCTCTACATGTAGTCTGAGAAACAATAGTAGAAACAGCACTAGCACAGAAGTTCCGGGCAAGAACAGAAGAAGACTTAGGAGACATATGAAACAGAGAGCTGTTTTGGCTTGCTCAGAAGCAAATGAATTGGGATGGGAAGCCTAATCAGTTACTCTAGCAGTAGGATAACTGAGATGATACCACCCAGACTGTCCCTGAAGCAGTCCACCCCAAAAAGGTGTTGGATGATTGTAGGAAGTGGTAGCAAGCCACATCTCTATCTTTATTGCTCAGACTTCTCTTTATGCACACTTTTCCCAAGTGCCTACATAGGTTTTCACCAAACTTCTGGATCCAAGGCTAAAAGCATGTTCCATCAATGTGACAGATAGCTTTCAGATACTCTTACTAGGAAAGGACGTTCTTCACATTTTAGATGAGAATCTGAAATGCCATTGATCATATAATATCATAACCACCACATGATTATTTCAAAAACTGGAATTCCAACAATTGTGTTGTTTTTGTTTCAATGGTGGTAAAATGAAACCCTGTGAACTGTGCTACTCAATACCTATCAACTTTTATTTTTGAGTACATGGTGTTCTGTTGTACTGTTATGAATATTCATTTCTGTACAGGATTGGTCACACAGAACGATTGCCTCACATCTTTTTGTAGCCCTACTTTTATTTGTTTTGCTCATATTTTCAATTCTGCCAAACCTGGAGACATCTCAGGATTTACCATGAGAGCCTTCAATTCTGATCCATTGGTTAAGACATGCAAAATTAAAACTCAACTCTGCCACTAATTCCACTGGTATCCCTTAAAATCATTTTCTTAACATGAACTGGTCTTTCCTTTCTTCAAGCTTTAAGTTACTTTCTTCCTATATTTCATTTCCAGAAAAGCCAGAGCTGGGTAATGGAATCAGGCCATTAGTTGTTGTTTAGGGCAGATCTGTCTGAGTTAGTTTGGCAGACAGATTCTGTTTCTAATCTCTTAAGTATATAACCACCTAGGTTTGGGCAGTGTTGGTCCTGCTTCCTTATGCACGCCTACTGAGCATGTTGCAGGATCCATGCAGGAGAAGAATGTATGGTGCAAACCCATAGGAACTGTGTTATTAGGAACCTCCTGTGATGTAGCTTTGCTTCATAAGGATAGAAATCCTTTTGCACTAAGCAGCATAGGGCATGAAGAATCTTCAGTGGTAGGTGGTATCATTGTTTCATTACAGATACCATATTAGTCAATGTAAGTCAGAGGTGTAGCTTTCCTCTTTGGGAAAATGTTTTTTCAAATTACTTCCAGATACTAATCAGCATCCAAATATTCTCTTCTTTTTCTCTATGAATTTCTTATTTAGTTAATTAGTCAAATTTGCAACCTGCAAACTTTTAAAATCATTTATTCATAAAGGAGACAGTTTAAAGTCTGTACCCATTTCACGTATCTGCATCTTTAAGGTACTTCTGACTGTGGCACGTTCAGCTGTGATAATAAAAAGACAAATAGAGTTATCAAGAACAGAATACCCATTTAATGTATCATTGCATTGATATAGCAAATCATATTACACAAACACAGCTTGTGAACCTGAGTTTGACAGTAATCTTATGAAGGTCCATCAAGTTGCCATTGAATATTAGGGGGAAAAAATAAAGTTCCCCATTTAAAAAAAAATAAAGCAGGCACTGACTGATATATTTTATTAATATATTTCTCACCTTACATACATAGCATCTGACATAAGTACTTTGTTCTTTAAGCACGATAATCCCAGATTCCTTCTATTCTGTGAGCAAGAATATCTGCAGTCCTATTTAGCCATTAAAATAAGGTTTATTTTATATCACATATGCCTATATCACATTTCTTTTTCAGGCATCCAAATTTCCTCATGATTATCTGGGGTCAGGGTACCTTTGCCACTACAGCTGTAGACACCCTCTTTCTTCTCCTTTTTTCCTTCCTTCCTTCCATACTCACCTCATGCACAGATAACAGTGGGAGTGGGGCAGATACAATGCATGTGATGCTGTAGGGCAGACTACAGAGCACATCCCTGCTCCTTGTTCACATGCTGAGGCAAGCCAGATTTCATCTCATGTGTAACGTGCTTTATCTTTCTGAGATAACTTGCTTTCTGAGATAACTTTCATCTCATGTGTAGCATGCCCTTCTCCAAGTTGTCCAGGGCAATAGTCTTGTGGTTTATCCATCTCATCCACAAAGCGATCCAGTGGAGTAGCATACTGACTATAAATGTTCTGATTGTGAGCACAAGCCCATGTGCATCCAGCCGAGAATGCATATAATTGTCTTCAGACTTTCCACCCAATGTATGGAAGTTGTATGGAGTGAACAGGGACATGGACGTTGATGGGGGGACAGTTTTCAAGGCCCCATTTTTCTGTCCTTCCAAATATCTTTAAACTTATGGAGAATCTCTTTCTGAATAGGGATTCTGACACCTAAATTCAGCAGAATTTCCATATTTTCCAGCAACCATTTAGATGAAGAGGAAAGGAAAATGTATAGTGAAATTATGATTGTTTTTAAATATTGTTTGTTAATATAAAATGTGTTTCTCCTGAATGTAGTATGTAGATAGTATCCAAAACTGTAGCGTTAAAAAGCCATGTGTGTGTTACATTTTATATGAACTATGAGCTTGTATTTCCATTTTATAAATGTAAACACTTGGATTGTTTTATTCTGACCTTTGCTTTCTACAATACTAACAGATCATTTCAGACAAACTGGAGACCAACAGATTCTCTTTTGCAGATATAGAACTCTTACATTAATAACTAAAATAGGATAGTAGAAAGAATATAAAGAAGTGATATTCATTACTCATGAACTCATTTAATTTTCAAAATACAGGACTGATGTGTATTTATTGCATAAGAAAGAATTTGTTGCTTAATAAAGAGTAAGAATGGCTTAATAAAAGGTTTGTTTCTGGAATTTGTCTCAGACCAAGAACTGAGGCATACATAAGCAACAGTATAAAATATTTTGACTGTAACATGTTTAGTTTTTAATGACAACAGTAATGCATAGTTATAGCTGAAGCACTGTGCTAATATTACATGAAATAACTCTGTTCCTTTTTACTAGCTCAGATGTGTTCATAATGATAAGTACAACAAAACAGTGCCATTTTTAATTGTATTTAATGAGCATACCTTGTCCAAATTAATTCCTTAATTTGCTGAATGCATCCTACTGATCATGCTTTGTTCTTCTGAAGAATAACATCTTGGAAGTATAGAAAGGCATTTTTGAGCCCTGCTTTTTATGCTTTTGCCACTTCCAGATTTTTTTTTCTTCTATGTCTAGATACCCCATAAATAGTGCATTTGTTTAAAATAAATTCTAAATTTTCATTGCATGTGTGATTTTCCCTTCTGCTTACCCCATGTTACTGTTATGGCACGGGCGTATCATCCAGATAACAATACCTGTAAAACATAGAGATTCTTGTATAGAAGAGCGTGAAGCACTCCCATGTCCAGTATAATTAGATGGTGGCAGTATAGTGAGACTTTAATTTTTGCATTTTTGTTTTGATACAGGAGTTGCAGGGCAGGAAGTTGGGAGGGAGGCAGAATGTTTCCAAACCATCAGAAAGAGTCACTGGAATGTTATAGGTCTGGTAAAGATGTTGCATCTTCAATTGCATCCAGCATGCAATCACTAGATTCTGTTGAGCAAATAATACTAGATAAGTCTGGTGTACTTTAACATGTCTCTGGACCTGTCTGTTTTATTTAATTGTGCTTCTATAAGGCCTGTAACTTTAAATCTTACATGCCACTGTTCTAATATACCCATTAAAGCAATTCTTCAAATCTACCTAATAGAAGCAGTGTGTATTCGGCTCTTGACAAGATGTTACAACCAAACCAGATGTTTAAAAAATGCATTGGCAAACTGTTTATGGTAACTTCCTCCCCAAAGGCTAATGTCCTAGGAACTAAAGCCAAGTAATTATTATCTGCTGAATATACTGTTGTAACAGAATGATTTTCCACTTACTAATTTGCTTTTCTTTCTAATTCTCAGTGTCTTGTATTTGAAGATGCTCCCAATGGGGTCAAGGCATCACTGACAGCTGGGATGCAAGTGGTCATGATTCCAGATGAACACCTGAACAAAGATCTTACTAAAGAAGCAACTCTAGTACTCCAGTCTATGGTGGATTTCAAGCCAGAACTATTTGGTTTACCACCATTTGATTCATAACCATTTCATTTATTTTCATTGGTTTAATTCACCCATCTGGCAAACGGTTCCATTTTGACCATTTTGGTAATTACATTTTATCTGATAATTCTATTCAGTGGTAAGGTGATTTGTACCATATGAAGAATGTTGTAACATATCTCTCCAATTTTATTTTTTAAAACAATCTCGTGTGCTGTTGGACAATTTCCCCTTCAAACTTCAGAAAATATCTTTAATGAAGCACAAGGATCTGTTATCAGAGGAAAGATAGTGAAATACTTGACCTTGTAAGTTCCTTTGAATGCCTAAACAGTCTATGAATCATGTCTATTGCTGTCTTGTTTGACGTTTTAAGCAGAGCTATGCTGTATCAAACCAAGGGTCCATCTCATCCAGCATTGTGTTTACGCAGTAGTGGATGAACTACCTGCAGAAAACCCACAAGTAGGATGCAACTGTAACAGCACCCTGCTGATGATTTTCCCCAGCTGTTACGTAGGCACATTCCCTTTGATATCAGAGATGCCATATAATCATGAGAGTGAGAATTCATTGGTAGCCTCATCCTTTGTCTAATCATTTAAAGCCATCTAAATTGATGGCCACCACTCCATTTCATTGTAGCCAGTTTTGCAGTGTAACTATGGTTTACTTAGTTTAACTTGTTTCTCTAACTTTGTGTATTCATCTTGAATGTAAGTTGGTATAGTCTACAGTTTCTCAAACATGCTATTACAAATCCCTTGTTTGCCTGCATCAAACCAAGCAAATAGATAGAAGGCTGCAGGTTGGCCTTTTTAATTTTTACCTTTCTTCCGTGGTTTTCCCTGTTTTAAAAGTAATCAGTTCAGTAGGGTGATTTTTATAGAGCCAGTTGTTACCAGCTCAGCCAAGCATCTCTCTTGTTATTGCCTTTACTTATGCACAGGTGACAATTTTCTATTCTTATTTTCTTGGTGGTTTTGCCATTTTGCCTTTCCTTTCACTATCAGTGTTACAGAAAACATCTCTTGTTGGCTCTTGGGAACCCAGTGCTCTTGAAACTCTGCTATGTGGAGTCGCAATTTTTCTATTTCTCTTCTTCCTCCCAGCTTACCTTCTTTCTTGATCAACCCTTATCTGATGAAGCCATGACTGTCTCCTTTGTTTATAATCAACTCACTGAATGCTGTTTCCTTTGTTGTCTTTTCTGAAGTTTCAATGTAAACCTTTTAAGTATGTCTATATGCCTCATGATGGTATCTGCAACGTAACCTATGGAAATAGAATTGTCTATTCTTAGCACTGATTCACATCCAACTTCTGCCCCTGGGAAAACAATGTATTTTCAATAAATGTTGCTAGTTGATAAAGTTTGCATATGTTGTCTTTCTATGTTTAATTTTATTTCTACCAACTATAAAGGCTTAGCAGTATACTACATAGATTGGTGAAGGCCACCTGCTACATATCCTGTTGTAGCTTCTTAATGCTTCACTACACGCTGCCCATATGTTCTCATATTTATCTTAAAAGATGCGGGAATTGCAGAATGGAAAATGTTCTAATAACACACTCTATCGTTCTTGCCACAGAGCGCATTTCTGAGCATTTTCCTGCATTAGACCAAACTGACTCCTCATAGCTGAGGTACAGAAATAATTGGTACTGTCTGAGACTTCTGAAATCAGCCACTTTATCAGTAATTATGGAAGCTTTCTGGAATTCATCTCTTCTTTGGTATCCATTACCCATTCATTACCCAGTACGATTTGTCTTTATGTAGTTGTTTAGATCACAGTTTAGTGTAGCTGTATGTTCAATGTTTGGCATATTCATTCATTGGAGGTTGTATCTACACGCTCCTACCTATTCCTTTCTACTGAGGAAGCTCCAGCCTACTAATGCTAACAGAGATAGCCTTTTCTAACAGCTCCATATCAGGATGGAGATGTAACTCTTTATCATTAATACATCCTTGTGTTAAACAGTCCTGCAGTTCTGAAGGCGGTATGCAAGCCTCTCTCCTTTGAACAGCTTCTATTATCTTGTTTAATACAATATTCTATTCTAAAGTCAGCATGTTTGTTTTACCCTTCTCCGAAAATGATAAATACCTTCCTAGCCTAGAAGAGCCAATAGCCTTTTTCATGTTAAAATGGGTCTAGGCTACTTGCCTGTTCACCTGGGAGGGTGGGGGAAGCAAAAAAGCAGAAGTAAACCTGAAATGGATGCCCAGCAGAGATTTCAGTTGTAAATACCCCAATCCTTTTATGTTATTACATTTAGCTCATATGCGCTTGGTGCAGGTGCTCTTGACATCCATAGATCCACTCGCATTTTCCTGCCATTGCCAAATGTCACCATAGCTGGAGAGTCACTACAGTTGAAGACTGCTTTAATGTGTAAAATACTTACCTTTGGGGCTGTCCTTCTCTCATGATGCTCATAATTGTTGAATTCCACCTGGGAATTATTAGGTTGGATGAAGTCTAATAAGTCATAATTAGTATGTTTTTCAAAGCATATCTGCCATTTCATTTTACAAGAAATAAAAATGCCATGGCACATCTCACTGATAACCTTCTCCCAAAGGAATGGCAATGGAGCACTGGAAGTTTTATAGAAAGACACATTCATTTTATAAATGGTAGCTAACTATTGCAAACAAAGTAACATTATGTAATATTATATATGTGCTATAAACCATATTCCACTGCAGCCTTGTTTATGAAGCAGCTTTGCCTTTTCCAGAATTAGTACATACAAACTCAGCATGAAAGAATCTCTTCCTTTGCCCTCTCGCTCATAATATATTTAAAGAGAAAACAAATGCAGTTAGCCATCCACTTACCTCTGCTGATGGGCAATCTTCATAATTAATGTAGGAACAAATGGATCAGATCAATTTTGAAGAAAGCTGAATAGTTTTAAATCTGTATAGATACCAAATGACTTTAATTAGTATCAGTCTGACAGCCTAGTTAGCGTAAGAATATTCAGGTTATGTAAGAATATATACATAAGAAGCATTCATCTCTTTTTAACTTTTTCCATATGCTGTGTTACATATGCTGGAACTGAAATGGATTCATCTGGCCTTGTTACCACTTGATATATACAAGATACTCAACACCATGAATATGCAAAATATTTTTATTCTTGTACACAAGTTATGTAAACAAAACCAAACTGGCATTTTTTGGTTGCCTAAGTAATCACACACATACACCCAAGTCAATACTTAATAGAAACTTCCTTGATGGCAATTTCAGCCACATGTTGTCTTAGGTAAGCCTCTATCAGCTCTGAGCATCTGGATCCTGCAATGTTTGCCCATTTTTCATGGCTAAACTCTCAGGTTGTGTGGGGACCATTGCTTTACAGAAATCTTGCCAAACATTCTTAATGAGATTGAGGTCTAGCTTTTGACTGGGCCATTCTAAAACTTTCAAGTTCTTGTTTTGCAACTACTCCCATGTTATTTTGGCTGTATGTTTAGAATTATTGTCCTGCTGAAACGTGAACCTCCACCTAGACACAGGTGCCATGCAGACTGAAACAGTTTTTCCTCTAGAGTTGTTTTTGCCTCTCCACTTTCCCTTTCCTTAGAAATCAAAGCAAGAAGCTTCTAACTACTGTCCTTTATTGAGTTTTTCATTCTGGATTTGTAATACAGAGTAATATAAAAGTTGTGATAGGCCTAAATAATTCCTGTTAGCAACAACGTGGGTTGATGCTTATGCAGCCAGCAGCTGTTGGTTTGTTTTTCTTAATGTTTGTGTCATTATGAACATCACGTTAAATCCATTTCAATTCCAGGTTGTAACACAACAAACTGTAGAAAGGTCAAAGTGCAGTGAACAGTTTTTCAAGGTCCTGAGAATTCTGTGCTCATTGATGATTAGACATACTAGAGTGTTATCTGTGAAAACCCTCTCTCCATTTTCCCTTAAACAAAATTGTTCAAAATCCTGTAGGCCCTTTTAGGAAACCTTCTATTGCTGTCCATAGCAGCAGTATAGAAAGTATAGAATTACAGGTTATTTTATTACAGGTTAAACCAAAGCACCAAAGAATGTAATTGCTTCTAAATTGAAAGGCTAATGAGGTTGTAGCCACTAAATTATAAGGTTGAGTATACAATAACTTAAGAGACAGGCAACACGAAACAATTCTTGACAAGTCAATAATGATTTTTGTTTGATCTTATGTACCAACAGTCTATTTATTATACCAATAGAGTGCCCTAATCTTTTTAAAATCTTCACAGTGCAACCTGACCTGTGACACTAGATTGCAAGAGAATGCAAGAGAATTTAATTTATGGTCACATCCAATACCCAAGTGTTTGCTTTGGCTTCCATGAAGAGGACTCAGCACTCACTGACTCAAGTCAGTCTGCAGCCAGCCCACTCTTCTTTCATCCTGGAGGCTACATACTAAATGTACATCCCTGCTTAGCATTAAAACAGGGCTAAGGACACAGAACATCCTAAAAACTATTATTATTCATTATGTTCCTGTACCAAGAATGGCTTAGTTTCTCATGCTTTTGAGAAAAGAACTGTTGAATATTGCACTACAGCATCTCTTAGAAGGAAACGATATACTGTTCTTACATAAGCTACATATGTAGCCACAATAAATAGGTCTCCTGCCCTGAAAGGCAGCCAAGAATTATGTAAAATAAGTAAATATAGAAGAAATGCTTTCACACTTTTCTCACAATAGCCAATTTGCCGTTTATATTCTCTCTTTGTTTCTGTTTCTCTTTTTATTTCTCTTTCTCATTCTCTCAGGGTCAGAAATCCTACAGGAAAATGGGTGCTGCATTGATAGTTAAGAAAGCATTTAAAAATCATTGTAATAAAAAAAAGTTAATGAGTTATTGCACATTTTTAAGGCTACCTGCAAGAATATGTGGGTGGTTTGTTGCCTGAACACTTTATTGTAGAGAAAGACAAGCCCATCTGCCTAAGAATTAGTTGGGGATGCTTCTTTTTAAATTATTGATATTCCTTCCTTTCCTCCAGGGAAATGAGGATTTAGCATACACAGTGACTGCACTTTATGTATTTATTTATTAGATTTTTAGCCCGCCCCATTAGCCACATTGCTCCCTGGGTGGGTTACAGATGATCAAATCATATAATTGATTGCATAAAATGTTAAAACACAATATTAAACTGTTTATCATAAAACAATAAAAGCATACCCATGTCACATCTTAAGAGAACCTACAATTACATAAAAGACATAACCACACTCTGTATTAAAATATACCATCATTAAAACCAACCTAACAAAAAGCTGGTGAAAGAAAAAGGTCTTTGCCAGGCACCAAAAAGAATACAAAGAGGGTACCAGGTAAACCTCTCTGGGGAGCTCATTCAAAAGTCAGGGTTCCACTCCAAAAAGACCGTTCTTCTTGTAGCCACCCTTCTTATTTCCTCGGAAGGGGGTTCCTGCAGAAGTGCCTCAGATGACAATCAAAGGCAGCCTTCAGAGGCATTTGGACCACAACTCCCAGAATTCCCATCCAGCAGTGCCATTGACTGGGAATTCTGGATGTAACAGTCCAAACATGCTGGAAGGCACAAGGTTGGAGAAGGCTGATCTAAGGAGTTGGGTAGCTCATATGGGAAGAGGTGTTCCTTTAGACACGCCATCCCGAAACTATTTCGGACTTTAGACACTAATGTTAACATGTTGACCTGAGCACAGAGCTCTCTTCGCAACCAGTTAAGGTGGTACAGGACTGGCTTCGTATGATCATATCTGCCAGTCCACATAATCAGCCTGGCTGCCCTGTTCTGGACCAGTTGAAGTTTCCAGATCATCTTCAAGAGATGTCCCACATAAAGCACATTGCAATAATCCAGGCAAGAAGTTACCAGTGCGTGAATAACTGTTGCCAGGTCCAGTCTGTCCGGATAGGGATGCAGCTGATACATCAGTCTTAGCTGATAGAAGGTGCTCTTGGCCACCAAATATACCTGGAATTCCAGCAATAATTCAGAGTTCAAGAGCATACCCAAGCTACAAACCCAGTCCTTTAGGGGGATTGTAACCCTGTACAGGACAGGCAAGACATCACCCATATGAACAGACAGTGCCCCCACCAACAGTATCTGGATTAAATTTCAGTTTATTGGCCCTCATCCAATCCATTCAGAACAGCTACTGCCACACCTGTGTCAGATGAAAAAGAAAAGTAGAGCTGAGTGTCATCCGTGTACTAATGATATCAGCCCACACCTTCTGATGACCACTTCCAGCAGTTTCATGTAGATATTGAAGCATGGGGGAATAAGACAGAGCCCTGTGGGACTCCATGGTATAAATGTCAGAGTTCCCCAGCACCACCTTCTGGGCACGGCCAGTGAAACCACTGTAGAACAGTGCCTCCTATTCCCAGTTCTACCATCCTGTCCAGAAGGATACCATGGTTGATGGTATCGAAAGCCTCTGACAGGTTCAGGAGAACCAACTGGGTCTTTCTTCCAGCAAAGGTCATCCCACAGGGCAATCAAGGCAGTTTCTGTTCTGAATCTTGGGCTCAATTCCAACTGAAATGGATCAACATGGTCCATTTCATCCAAGAAAGCCTAGATTTGGCCAGCCACCACCCCCTTGAACAACTTACCCAAGAACGTATTAGTGACTAAGTTACAGTTGTTAACATCTCCCGGGTCCAGGTTGGCCTTCATGAGTGGTCTAATCACAGCTTCTTTTAACAAGGCTGGGACTGCTCCTCTCTTAATGAGGCATTCACAGACCCCTGGACCCAGTGGTGCACCCCCTCCTTACCTTGTGTGACCAGCCAAGATGGGCAAGGGATGAGCATACAGTTAGTAGGCCTAGAGTTAAAATCAAGCACCTTATCCCCATCCTTAAGTCTCAACTACTGAAACTCATCCAATAAACTCAGACCAGATGGTGCACTGGATGCCTCAGCCAAAAGAACCGCATCAACCAGGGAGTCCAACTTGCCCCTTCCCACTGTATTTTCTCAACACCACTGAGAGATAGGTTAGACAGGCAAAGAATGACTGACCAAGATGACTTGGTGTCTACCTGAACATAATCCAACAGCCTTAACTACAGTACCACAATTTCTTGGATTCGAATGTAGCTTGTGGGGGAAGGTATGCATCACAGCCTTGGGCATCTTGCTTTACTATACATTTATGCTATGCTATGCTATGCTATTCTGTACTCTGAATATACTGAGCATGTGTGCAGGCATATTTTGTGATAACAGTAGAAGAACTGATGGATTAATATAGTAGAATGGAACTGTGAGAAAAGTGAGCTAGTGCAACAGGCCTGTTAGTAATCTGCTCTCAAAAATGGCCAAACTGTGCTCTGGATATATATTTGCAGACGTTCTTTCTTGTTTCAAAAGAATTGTTCTTTCTTCTTGAGCCAACAGTACACAGTACACAAACATATAGTCCACAAAACCCTATGTGGCAGCTAGTGTACATTTAGAATAGCATCTGTTTTGGCCCTATCTTGTAGAGATGAGTGTTGAGACTGAGTGTTGGAAATGCAGAAATGTATGTATTTCTGAGCCATTGTGTGTTCATAACCACTGAAGTTGCTGTGTGGGTGAAATGCACCCTGTATATACTGTTCATAACGTTTTGGTGGAACAGCCCAATAACACTGAATACATAGGCACACTTGGCTATCAAAATGTTTCTAGGCTGTGATGAGGATGCCCAGTCCTGGCTATTCAACCCAGCAGTGTATGAGTTTGCGATTAAAAAAAGAAAAAGTTCCCTGCCACTGTTCTGAGCCAAACTCATCAGTTGTAGAACAGAGTTCAATAGCTAGATTCGGAATTTAATTTCATATTTCAGAAGAAAGTATAAAGAAGGTACCCTGAGGGAGATGCCTAAAGGTCAGAGCCATATATCATTGATGGTCTACTACTGAACCATCAACAATGAGGCTGGAGATCTTTCTGTTCATTTGCAGAGAATCCACATTTCTGAAAATATAACATCTAGAAATCATCCGGAGACAGATGCTGAGGCTTGTTTCACCTCCAGGTCTTACCTGGAAGATAATACAAGCCATTTATGTTCAGTAAATGCTGACATCTACAGCACCCAAATCAGGGGACATTGCAGTGTCCCTCTGGTTAGTGTCATGCTAGATTACATAACTTCCCTGCAGATAATGCACATACATTATATGATTAAATCATGACTACGTTAGCCTTGTAAGATCAGAACTTGTTTCTTCAAAAATGATCTGGAGACTTTAACAAACCCAAGGGTTCTGTTTTTAATTGGAAACAAATTTAATTATCTAGTTAAAATAGTTTCTTGTGAACATGACAAGTCTTAAAAAAAACAGAGATTCAGTGTGTATTACAGAGACCAGGGAGCTGGGAAGTGTTCCAACACTCCAGATGGTTAGAAAAGGACACCTAAATCCAGCAGAATACATGATTCAGTAAATTAGGATGCTCCATGTCTCTCATACTTGGTTTGTTTCTGCCCAGTAGTTCCACTCTAGTCACAGGACCATTTCTTTTCATGAATTACAAGATTTATAAAATAATGTATTTCTAAATTCTAAAGGCTTGGACCAGAATATATAAATGATGCAAAACAGGAATGATTGTTAGAACCAAAGTTATTTAACAAAGAGTCAGAATTAGTATAGAAGGGCTCTGTAAAAACTATTCACCATCCTCTGTTCTGGTTAACATATTTATAGAGGGTGGAATTAACAAAACAGAATAAATAGTAGACCCAGGATAAGTAAATTGGAAAGATTAAATGGTGATAATGGCAGATAAGAATGGAAAGTAACAGAACTTACTTGATGCAATTCATTTTTTTCAGAAAAATAGACCAAAAGTAAATGAGAAAAAGGAAATATATTAGTGACCATTATGTTGTAACAAATATGTCTATGTGTTGCAAATTAGGAAAGTAAAATAATTGAAATATCTGAGAAGCAATATAACAATTCACATAATAAGTCTAATGAAGCAGAATTTATATAAGAAAGAAACTGTGGCTCACTTAAAGAAAGCCCCTCCCAAAAAGTCCTGGAGGTGCTTACTAGATTGGGTTCAACAAAGCACTCTGTGCATGTTCATATATTCATTCTGAGTGATTTATGCTTTTGATCAATAAAGAACACTTTGAAGGGAAAGCACCCTGTGGCTTTGGAATGCCAGCTCACAACAGAACCTAACTGGAAGAGGAATAAGTTTTCCTCTGAAACATATTTATAGAAACATTCAGATAAAATTTAGTACCATATAGGTATGAATCATGAACAACAAATAAGAAAGAACAGGATCCTTTAAAAGGTGATACTGGAGGATAATGTATAAAGTGAATTGAATATAAAGAGAAGTACGCGAAGAAAGGTTGGGTAAGGATGAAGAGGCATTCAGTTCTGATAAGGGTACATTTGAAGAAATTGAGGACTTGCCCTCAAGAGAAGGAAGAAAAATGGAAGGAAGTTCTAGAGTGCATGGGCAAGGACACAAAACAGCTGTGGAAGACTAGATTCTATCCTAGTTTCAAGCATATAACACAAGTTAAATAAAGTAGAAGAAAAAGATTAAGATGCTTGCGGTCACTGATAGAAGATGCAACTCAGAACTTCCTTGTGAGTGGCAGTTGCTGGAGACTCTAGCACTAACAAATGGGAATCAAACTGCTAAGCAGAAGTTATATTGGGAAGGATCTGTGTACAACCCAGAAAGAAACCTTCACAGCCTGGCTCAGGCAGCCTGATAGGGCACACGTCTAACTACATTGCTGGCAACTCCGGGCGAAAGGAAAGAGGAACGGTATTTCTTCTGTTACAGAATTCCAACTCGCTAGAGGGTCTCCACGCCTCACCAACACTCGTAAGAGATGCACAGCACCTGACTGGGGTCAGTCCACAGGTTGATCCAAATGGCTGGGTTTTCTGTGAGCATCATGCCCTGTGCTGTTCTTGCTGTGGACTTATTTCTGATGGATAGGGTGGGGGGCAGAATTTGTAACAGGACAAATGGCCTTTCATCTTTCATTGAGCTTTGTGTCTGTAGTGACACAATAGGAATTTTTCCCTCTTGCTCTCCCTCTCCCTTCTCTCTCTCTGCAGGCAACAGGATGACTTAAGTTCACCTTTTGTTTTTCTCATGTGTCTTACAGACACAAAATTGTCTTTTATTTTAGAAAAAACTCTCTCTCTCTCTCCCCCCCCCCCCCCCCCCTTTCTCTCACATTAGCAGGAATGGTCTATTTTCATCACTGTTACATGTGCACTACATTTTCTTTTAAAGTTCTAAACCAACCGTCTGAAAACATTGTGAATTTGCTACCCTCCTGGGAGGACTTTCAGTTCTTTACACTAATTTATGATTTATGAGATGTATCAAACATACATGGTGCATTATATCTATGACAGATTAGCTTTTTCATCACTAATGATCCTTTTGCCTGGACTAGCAGCTGATGTTTGTCATTGGGAAGGGAGGGAGAGAGAAATGTGCTGCAGATCACAAAGAGTGTTTCACAAAAATCAAGAGACTCTTTCTCAATATGAACAATTGTCTGCATAAAATGAGGGTAGCTAAAAGTCTGCATCAAGTAAACTTTAGGCTAGCAGTTTCTTCAACTTTCCAAATGTTATAGGCCTTGGGACATATGCAGGGTAGGCTCTTGAGTTACACTATTCCATTGCATGGAATGTTCTGAGTGGCTGAAAACTAAATAAATGCAAGCTGATAAAACTTCAGATTTTAGTATCTTTAGAGGCAAGAGTAGAAGAATCAATGGCCCTTCAATGGCAATATGATAAAAGGAATGATACTAAAGGCTTCTAATGCATGCCTGTCAGCCATTGTGCTATTATCTGACTAAACTAATGCAGTTATTGTCACTGCCACTCATTGTTCCATCAGAATTTTTAAAAGTTGTTATTTTTCTTGTTGTATTTTCTTGCTTGATTCTGAAGGTTCTGTAAATGAATCTCAAGACAGGCTTTGAAGGTTAGAATGAGTCACTTCCATCTTCTTGTGTACCAACATGCCTTTTGAGATTTGAACACCCACTGCCCCAGTGATTCTAGCCACCTCATCCGCTGCCATCCCCGTTTCCTTTTGCCATCACTCGTTCCCAGCATCAGGGTCTGTCTTCTCCGGTGAGTTGTTCCTGCTCATTAGGTGGCCAAATATTTGAGTTTTCTCTTCAGTATCTGGTCTTCTAAAGAGCAGGCAGGGTTGATTTCCTTTAAGATTGACTGGTTTGATCATCGTAACATATACTAACGAAAATACTATATGTGGTCCCTATGACCTAATTGAGTTGCCTTCCTTTGTTGATGAATGTGGAAGCTGAGGTGGGTTTGTACACCGTGTGGTGGCTCTGACTCAGCTTGGGTCAACCTGAGAGGCTGTGATGGGGCACACATAGCAGGAAGTTAATTCTTCGTTTCTGCACTGTTCTGGCAGCATGTGGTGCATATCCCCCTTTACAAGTAATGCACCTGGGAGGGACAACCTTTGGGCCACAAAATGGCAAGGCTGTGATTTTGCAGTCTTTCACAGACTTATGCCTGGCTAGCTACAGATGGCCTGTGATGTAAATCCTTCACTTGAATGTCTTACACATGTTGCTTGGTGGTACTGGGACATGCCCAGAAAGGGTCACTGAGGCATGTAAAATAGGGTATTCTGGGACTTGCAACATACTTGATGTCTCTTTCATGATCAGTTCATTCTCCATCAGAAGATTTCACAGATTTAGAGGGAGCTGTGTAGGCAAGACTGTATTCACCATCGGATTTTGAGAACAATTGTGATCAGCAGATCTGCAACAGGGCCTCCAGCAAGTGTGTGCAGGGGCTAAAGGGTTCAGCAGAACTTTACTTCTCCCTCTGGTAGGCAGATGCAGGCATTATTCTGTTGGCTTCCATGCTGGTGAGCATCCATGCACACTTTAACAGTGATTGGCAGTTCCAGGGTTTGGCTCCACATGTGGAGATAAGGTTTGCCTCTGAAGCTGATTCACCCCAATCACACAGACCTTCTGGGAGGAGCTGGTACAGGAGGCTACTAACATGCATGGAAGTGCATGTTCAGACACCACCTGGCAGGGGTTGAATGCCTTGCCTGATAATAATACAGGATAGTCACCTGTGAAAAAGTAGCAGACTCACCATTCCAACCTCTGCAGATGTGCTTTAGATAAACGTGGCCTGAGTTTATTCGAACATGCAATCTGTCTGTCTTCCTGTCTTCCTTTTATTTGCAAATACCACTTTCCTGAACCATTTCCCACATCAAAACAGAAAAGAGAAAGATAGAGGGAAGGAGAGAGGACAAGCACCACTGACATGTGGTTATTAATCCATATGGTTATCAAAAAGAATGTCCAATTCCTGGTACAGAAATAGATCTAAAGTGCTCCATTTCAAAATATTTTTTCATTTTACATCTTATCTATCCCCAGTCTGTCCAAATGTTTGAATGTGGTGGGTGAAAGATATGCTGACCTTTGAAGGAGAGGATATAAATTATGGAAATCAATCATGTCTGTTATTGATGAAGGAAAGTTCAGTTTTGTATCTTTGGAAATGTTCCTTGCATGTGTTTTGTGAGGTCTCTAAATATGGAACTGTGTGTGCTTAATGCATATTCCAATGATACTTTGGGGTAACAACAATCTTTGCTGGATTATTAGAGAAAGAAGACAATCAACATACTTGTTCATACTTGAATAAATCTTGTTCATTAAACCTACATGTGCATCCTGTAGTTTAGAACTGAGGGCTAAATTCGATGAAAGCACTAGCCATGCAGTCATGGAGACCATGTCTCTCTCTGTCTCTCTCTGTCTCTCTCTCTCTCTGTCTCTCTGTCTCCCCCCCCCCCCCCCCCCGTGTATGTGAAGCTGGAAGGGAGAAAAGGAGTTTGGGGATGGGTGCCTATAAGCCTTGCCCTTCTGATCTGGATTGGGTCCTGTCTTTGCTATTTGCACTGGGGGGAAACACTTGTTTTCATGATTCCTAATTGTGTGAAATGAATGGCATCATATCTATGCAGCTGGCATGGCTAAATAATCGAGAAACGATACTAGGTATTTTACTTTTCTATCCTAATTGTTAAGATACTAATTTGGAAACATCAAAATGGCTATTTACTCCACATCTATACTCTTTTCCTTTCAGCATATTGAGAGAGGATTGCCTCTCTGTCCTTATCAAGTTGTAAAAAATTCTCCTCATTCTTCTGCTAATTAACTATCGGTAATGACAGTACAACACATGGCACATGCCCAATGCACTGTACATTAACATTTCTAGCTTTTCCCTGCTTTCTTCACTTCATTAAAAAGGGAGGGATCTTAATTAATTAAATGTTTACACAGTAATCTGGACAAGTTAAGTACTTTAAAAGTGCTAAGGATTATTTTCCCTTGCTTTCACTTCTTTTCCAAGTGTCAAGTTTACTATCATTTAATTTCATCTTTTTCTGTGGCAGTCCTTGACTATATATCTCTTAAGGATGGACTAAGCTGTCAAGTTCAGTTATGATCAGTTTCTTATTTTTTCTTCGTAAAATTCATTCTGTTACATTTCCATATCAGTTTGCCTTTTTAAAAAAGTTCACATGAACATATATTTTCATACATATTTATCTAAATACAAAGTTTTTGTATGCATTCTTTCACATATACACATTTTTGTGCACAATTTTCTGAACAGAAGCACTTTTGTTCATATATTTCCAAATGCAAACATTGTTTGCTTGCTTTTTCCCCATAATATAATGAGGAATATAGAGTATATAATGCTGAACTGTATATTCTTTCTTCCATATTCGTAGTTATATTTCCCTCACTGTAATTATCACTGCTAGTGTTTGTAGTAATATTTTATCCAACTATTCCTCTAAGAAAGTCATTCTTGCTGCCATTGCCCATGCTTACCCAATGAGCTTCATGGCAGAATAGAGTTTTAAACCAGTTATCCTGAATCCTAACCCAGCACTGAATTTTCTACACCACTTTGGTTTAATAAACAAGAAACATTATGCTTGCCATTCTGAAGGCATACTGAAAGCCCCTTTAGATACAGGCCTGTTGTGATGCCTTTCCAATGCAAAATGGGAGATGATCTTTGCCTCCCCATTCTCTTGGTCCATCCTTTTCACTACAGAGGCTTTTTCACTCACCTAGCTGCAGTCCCTCAGAACAAAAGAACCTGGAGCTGCTGCAGGTTCCCTCATATATTGGTCTATTCTATCTTCACTTGAACCTGCCTCTCAGATCACCCCTTTTAACCATTCTCTGAGGTCACTTTGCCAACTCATCAAGCATCCAACATTATGCATAGAATAGAATCAGAAGAGTAGGTGGGAAGGGGCCAGGAAGGCCAACAGATCCAAGCCCCTGCTGGTTCAGGATGCCATTTGTACCATCCCACTCAGATAACTGTCTAGCTTCTTCTTGAATGTCTCTACCATGCAATAGCACACAACCTCTCTGGCAACTGGTTCTACTCTCATATTACTCTGATGGCTAGGAAGTTCTTCCTTGTGTCTAGCATGCAACTGGTGTACTGTAGTTTTAGTTCACTTTTCAATGCCCTACACTCTGGAATGAGTGAGAAGTATTTTCCTTCTTCATTGTGGAAGCTTTGAGGTACCCCCTTTGAGTTGTTTGGAAAACATGCAAATATGCAGTTTCTATTGTTAAAATATGATGAAATCCTAACCCTAACCTTATTTATTTATTTATTTATTTATTTATTTATTTATTTATTTATTTCATTTCTATACCATCTGATAGCCAAAGTTTTGTAGTAGAGCTTGTATGGCTCTGTAGTATACCACGGAGCTGAGAGTGTTGAAACACATCAGGAGATGGCTTGAGCGCAGATGGAGGAAAACTGCTGGTGAATACAGTTGAGTCCTGGCGTGTGTTTACAGTCAAATATATTGGAAAAAGCAAGAGTGGCAGAGAAGCAATATCTGACTGCCTCCATTCAATCTTCTATCGGCTGCCCAGCAGAACTCTTCAGAATCTGGAGTCCAGAATTGCCATTTGAGGCCATCAGTAATAGATTCACAAGGAACTTCCAGGACAAAATCTCTTGTATTCACCAGTACTTGAACTCCACTGCTATAGCAGTTGAATCAGGTGAGACATCTAGTGCACAGTCAGGTCTAGTTGTGTTGGATGAGTTCCAGTTAGTACAGCTGGAGAATGTCAGCAAGGTGCTTGGACAGGTTTGTGTGACTACATCTGTACTGGATCCTTGCCTCTACTATCTAATAAAAGCCAGTAGGGTTCTCCAGATGTTTTGGCCTACTATAGCCATCATTTCTAGTCACCATCGCCAATAGGAAGAGAATCAAGGGACTTGAGGGCCCAAACACAGAGGGCCACATTTGGCCGGCCATCCTTGCCCTAGAGGATGCTACTGGAGTAATGAAAGGAATGTGGAGTAGAATCTCTCTGCTGCTAGCAAAAATGAATAAAGATGTTCATAATCAAAACAACTGAGCATTGTATTACTCCACTTCTAGGTTATGAATGTTTTTGTTGTTTTCCTAATCCAAGCTTTATCCTTTGTTTTAGTATTCTTCCTTCCAAGCAGTTCCATAAAATGCAAAGCAAGTTACTGGAGCTGTAATATGTTTTAAGGTCATGCCATTGCCCAGGGCAGTGTTTAAAGAGATTTCCTTCTGCAGGTCAACTTGCACATAACTTTGAGTGCATTCTAGGACAGAATTTATCCAGGGTAAACATCTTTATAGTTCCTGTCTATGTTACAGTTCCTCTTACATCAAATATTTTCACAATCTAATTTTGGATGTTCTTCATTCAATCAGTGAGTATGAACAGAGGAAAGAGGGAGAATGATGTTCAGATGCAGACAATACAGAAGTTTCCTTTCTTTCTTTCTTTGACTCTAGTTTCGATCAGAAGATAAGCAAATTAAAACTAAATTTATGATTCTGTATACTGATGATATACAAGCAGCTGTCACTCAAAAATATCAGGCATGTGCCTGGTTCCCCTATCCTTCTGTAATGTCAAATAGAGCATATTTGTCTTCCAATGTCATAAAATACTGTATTATGCTCCACAAGTAGTCAATGATGTGAGCATGATCAGGAAAATCAATGTCTCTGGCATCAAACATGGGCAAGTTGTACCTGTGTGCTTGCCTTCCAGGGGCCTCATACCCTGAAATAGAAAATAAAATTCTTTTTTTTTCTGCTAGGAAACATGAAGCCTACATGTATATGAGGGGTCTGGTGGCAAAATAACCCCTAAAATTCTTGAAGCTTCCTACCCACTATTGACGAGTGGTGGCACCGTCTGGATTCATATATCCAGAGTTAGAGACACAGTGAGACACTGCTTCCAGTCTCAGTATCCCAAGTTATTTACAGAGCAGAGGCAGTCACTTTTCTTAGTCCATATGTGTCCATCTCTCTCTTTCTCTTTTACAATAAAATTGAATGAATGGCACAGAATAGTTCATAACTCTTGTATGAGACAGCTCTTAATGACCTTTAGTTTCAGGCATTTGGAAATTGCCATGAATCGGAACCCAAAATTCTTGTACTTCGCACACTTCAGTTAAAGCAACAAACAAAAACAACAACATGCACCAGACTGGGAATCAGGAAGTGCTGGATCTAAATGCATTGTATTGTGGTTGAATTGTAATGGCGAAAAGATGTCTACATTTCTGAAAATGTAGAAAAGGGAAGCCATCCTATGGTGCAACAGAGAAATCCATTCCGCAGCCAATCTTTCTGAGTCATTCTATCAGGCATGAAGTTTTAGGGAGCAATCATCAGTATTAAAGGAGGTCATTGTCACAGACTAGACATTCTGCACAGTCTCCCATGTTAAGTACAATCCTTTAGAGAGCTGAATGTCCTTATCAGCTCATGGGGAGGATGCTACTGTTTCTCTGTGAGTGTGTTTCAGCATGAGTTAATTCAGAGGAAGATAGGAACTCATATATGCAATGATGTGCAAAACACTTCTACAGAAAGTGAAAAGAAAACCATGAGGACAGCACAAAAGAAAGATCCAAAGCCTTTGATATCCCAGCCACACTAAATTCCGTTTTATGGCTGGAAGAGCAATTTATAGTAAGTGCAGCAAGTGAGCTGAAGGATTCATTTGCTGACTTTTTTTGTCAGCTACAGGCAAAAAGCAATGATACATGGCCCTGAATATGCACTTTCTAACTCCCACCCCCTTTTTAAACATCTCATCAGATTTCTAATTCTTGTTCTGTTATTATTGAGAGACTGGAGGGAGGAAACTTTTCATACCAGTTCCATGTATTCTGCCCTGATATTTATTTGCTGCTGCAATGGAAAGGGACATTTAGTTCTCTTGTTTTCTGCCTTTTTTCCCTGTCCAATTGATGACCAAAGGAAGGAAATTCAAATAGGTTAGGTGTGCTTAAATTCTGCTGAACTTAAAGTTCGATGTACAAATATGCCCAGATCCATTTGCTTGTTAAAACAACAGTGAATAAATGAGCAAATAAAATTGCTGCTGGCATGATCAGAAGGTCAGTCTAGCCATTACCCTTGCAAGTTCCATCGCTACTAGTCCATATATGGACTTTAAACAAAGGCATGCAATTACAAGCCCCACCAGAGTACCAGAAAGAAGCAAATGATGTAGCATCAAAGTTGAATTGAATCATTATGTGTTACATAATATAATATTATTATATATTATTACAATATAATATTATACTATGCAATTGCCTCTTTTACGTTTACTGTGACAATTATCATGTTGCCCTAAGCAAGCCATGGGGCATGTATGTTGACCTAATCTGGCCCATGAGGATTTCCTTTTGGAAACAGAGTCTTTTTGATGCCACATACCCACTGCAACTGTTTGTTTGTTTTTTTGCTGGAATGCTTCTACATGACATTATCAATCCCTGGAACAGCAATCAATTACGAGACATTTGGGAGACTGCATTGCAGCTCCAGATGTTAGTTAGTTAGTTAGTTAGTTAGTTAGTTAGTTAGTTAGTTAGTTAGTTATTTTGTATGGCAATGGTACAATTAACCATGAAGTCTACAGTGTTCATGCAAGTTTGGCTGCCTGAGATTGCCAGCTCTTCAGTTCATGCTTGCTCGCTGTCCATGGTGTACCAGAGGGGTCAGGTCCACTTTGCACATGCAAAGCAGCAACTGCTGATCTCCAGGAGTGTTGGCGTCCTCTGGTCTCTCTCTACCACCTGTGCTGCTGCTCCTGTAGGTATGACACGGGGCTGATTGTCACACTTTCCACACTCCAGACATTGCTGAGGTAACAGGTAAGTGTTCTGGAGAAAGAAAAAGGATGGGTGGAGCTGCTTCTTAGTGAGTCAACACTTTGATGTGCTCCAGGTGCTTCAAAGTACTGCTTCCCAAAGACTCCATGTACCACTCACCTGTCCTTCCAGAAAGTGCTTCAGAGTGAACTGCTACTTTGGGACACCTGGCTTCCTCCTGGAGGAGTCCAGCTATGCATTTTTCTTGACTTTCCCAAAGGTACAGAGTGTCCAGAACCAACCCCAGAGGATACATGGAGAAAGAGTGTGTGTGAGCTGTTGTAAAGGGGTGTGTGTATTTGGCTGTCCAGGTAATTCTATGTCTATGTCTAGAATGGAGGGATGTGGCATGAGCAAATAAAAGGTTCATAGAAAGGGACAGTGTAGTTGTAGCCTGTTTACTATTGGATGTGGTCTGATGTAGCCCCTTCTTGGTGTGGAAGTGCTCTCAGGCCAAAATAGGTCCTCACTCCTGCTGTAAGTATATAGGCAGCCTTTCCCTGCCATGTACTCAGCCTATGACAGTTGTAATACTGAAAGTAGCTCTATATCTCACTGACCTTCTGAGTAAATTGCCAAGCTGCCAAGTGCAGTTTTTGGGAATAGCAGATCATATGCGCTGGCTCCCCTGTGTAGCCACTTTTAGTTCATCAAGGAGGAAGCAAGATACAGTGCTTGAATATATTTAAATGGGTCACTGATGTTTCTCACTTCTCCATCATTTTATATGTGATGCTTTGCTGAAACTCATAACATTGCTTACAGTTGAACTGAACAAATAAAAGTGAGGCTGCAACAAATATATCCATCCTTTCACTGATATATCTTCTAGAACTGACACATATTAGTGTCTTAAAAGAAGACACTAATGCATGTGTCCATGATTTTAGTGACCTAATTCCTGAAGTATCATTTTTGTATAATTAGGCAAAACTAATTATACAAAAAATTGTCTTACACATGAGTAAACATTGTAAAGCTGGTGTTGCAAGGGCCATTCCAGTTGTTTTCCAGGATATGCCCTGACTTCCTTTGTTTACATGCCATTCCTTGGATGGATCTAATATACCATGCATTTCCGCAGCCAACACTTGTTACTCAAGCTGTATTTCCACAGCTGTCTAATGAGCATTGGCTACAGGGCCCATTGGGCATTGTATCCCTTCTTCCAAATGAGTTATTTGTAATTCTCTCTGTATACAGACAGCAAAAGCTTAAAAGCTTTCTGGAGATAAACAGTTTTGTCTGCAGTGGTTCTTCGGTGCGTTACTTATGGACATTCTTGACTCAATGTGAGATAAATGGGAACAGGCGAGGCAATTTTCTGCTCTTTTCTCAGTCAATGCAATACTAAAGTCCCACAACCTGAAGTAAAGTTTAAAAAATCATTTAAAGAGAAGAGAAACCAGAAGTGCTCGTTTTGACCCTTTGCTGATCCTTCACAATATGCATTTAGTTCAACAACCAGCCTGGCCTTTAAGGAAAGCCTGGTAAACCTTCTTTGTTACAGCACAGATTTTGGTGAAATAAAATCTTTAAAACTTCTGCACTCACATAAAGTTTGTTATATTATTTATTGCCTGTAAATGGCTGGGAGGAGTGGGGGAAACCAGGAGCAATTGCGGGAATGGATCTTTTCTTTTCTTGCCTTATCAGAGTTACCCACATTTTGACAACTGAAAGCATAGGACAGTTTTATAGGACAAGAGGCATCTTTGCACCAAACCCATAGATCTCCAGAATGCTTATGCTACAATACCAGGGCTTTAAAACATTCTGTATGTTTTGTTGTTAATATTAACATCTGGCACCAGTGGTAAATGGGCACAGTAAAAAGGTTTCTTGAGAAGTGT
The DNA here is from genome assembly GCF_004798865.1 of Varanus komodoensis. NCBI lineage: Eukaryota > Metazoa > Chordata > Lepidosauria > Squamata > Varanidae > Varanus > Varanus komodoensis. Next base: position 80,996,720 of record NW_025335268.1, read on the forward strand.
CGTGTTCCATAAAATATGTTAGAAACTGGGAAGCCATTCCGTTAGGTGCTGAAGTGAAGTACTGAAATGCATTAAGCAGATTTGATTGTGTAACACTTTGAGACCAAGATGCTTTACAAATTTGAGGAACCCATTTACAACTTTGTCCTTTGAGAAATGTAAATACAATTTGGAATGTTATCATATTTGAAACTGTGCGTAATGGAATATACTTTTAATAACAAAAGTTGGATTCTGTGAAAGGAAGGGTTCCACTTGTGGAACACCCTTCCCAGGAGACACACACCATAGTTCATCCCATTCAGCAGGTTCTCCTTTCTGCACTTTCAGGGAGGGTGGGGCGATACAGAGAAGAAGGAGGTGGGAGAGGATCTGTCAGTGCAGTTGATTCAGATGCATCCATCCAGATTAAATATGGCGCCAACAACAATAATACTATTCAACCACTCTTCAGTAGTAATTAAATATGGATTCATGGCTAGTAAAAATGGGCAGGAATCAATGAGTCCACTGCATCCACACTCATTCCATTACACAACTGGAACTCACCCCTAGCACAACAATGTGTGCGCGTAACTCATTTCTGGCTTGTTCTAAAAGCAGACACAGATGTGAGTGAAGATGCTCCTTTCTGAATCGGAACAGATAGGCACAGCACCCTTCCTGAGAACTCCACTGATTTTCTGTATTCCAGAAATGACTACTTCCCCTTACATTGGGATTCTAGACCTTCTAGACCATAGTAGATCTAGATTCTACTAGTGTGTGGGCTACATAAGATACTGCCCAATATATAAATAACACTATATAGAACACATCTAAGTCCCATTTATTCCACTTAAAGAGATAATCCTGTATTTAAAATTCTATATTTGAAGGCCATTAGAATAAAAGAACTACTTAACTGTGGATGGTTTTACTCTTAAAAATTATTCAAAACATATTATTTGCTTACAGAGTCTTTAGTATGTCTTCTGATTCCAGAGTCTGTAATGAAACTACTTTTTCTTCTGCTTGGGCAATTCAAAAATGCATCCGATATAGAGACTGCAACATATGCAAGTTAATCCAGCAGCTCTGACATCCTCTCACCTACACAAGTAAGCCCAGAGGAGCCTTTCATTGCAGTAATGCAGTCCTCCTATCTGCCTATCATTTTGTGGCCATGGAATTGCACATGGAAGCTTTAGGTTGGGTTCATGCAACCAAAGGTGTTCCTGTGTTCCACTGCTCCTTCAGGTCAGGGTTGCCTACGAATGAAGGCCCGAATTTAAGTGGATGCAGGAACGGGTGGGCCTTAATCATCTAACAGGATGATTTTCTGTGCAATTGTTCCTTTCTCACGAAGTAGGAAGGGTTCTCTAGCACCACTGTTATAAGAAGCACAGAGAAAGATCACTTGTTACACATATGCTTTGTATGCAGAAGGTCCAGGTTAATTGCCAGTATCCATGGATAAAGCTGGGAAATACAACATGGTCTTGATATGATCTGATTAATCTAGGCTGTTTTTCTAACTCCCTAGGGTTTTCTGCATGATGTTATTCACACATATGGAGCTAGAAATGTAACCAGATCTGTGGGACAACTATAATAAAAGAAGGGGTGAACCAAGAAGCTAAAATCCCTGGAAAGGGGCAATTTTTTTATCAGTGCTGAAGGTGGTTAGGGGAAAAGTTACAGATCACAGAGTATATAGTAGCTTTCACTTCTTAATTTAGAGGTGCCAGATTCTAAGAGGTGCTACTGTGAGCTGTAAAACTCTGCTTCAGCTCTATAGCTGAGCATTGTATCATTACCTGCAAGGTTCCATAAATAAAGAGACCAATTCTGAAATGTTACTAGACAATAGAAAACAAGAAGTTATCTCTGTTCTCCCTCTTCTGCCTCTTGAACCATGCTACTGCACGATACCAAGCTGGGAGTGAGAGAGGGATTTCAAAGGCAGGCATGTTCTATCCCAAACTTGAGCTCTTCTGAAGAAGTGCCAATACAGAACTCTTGACAGTGTTGAGAGTGAAAAGGTTGGCAGTTTGGGGCAATCATTCTCATGGAATGCTGGCTGCCTCCCAGATGATTCAGAATCAGAAAGTGAAATAAGTTACAGTGGGATTGTGGAGGATGGGCTAGGTCAAGACTCTGAGATGAAGAAGGTGGAGGTGGTTATCTCAAGGCCAGATGCTTCCTAGGCAGGCTGTTCCTAGAAATGGCCAAGATGTACAGCCAGTGGGAAGGGTCTCTGGGAATGAGGATTTCTCCGAGGCAGACCAGGCACCCCCAGTTCTCAACCCCCTGGCAAGGCATCAACAGAGAGGAAGTGTGCTCACCTTCAGAAAGCCCATCTCAAGGGAATGGGGCCCAGGATGTTCATCAGTAAAGTTCCGAGATGGGTTCAACAAACTGCTCTGTGTATGTTCTGGGTGATTTGTAGTTGGGAGCAATAAAGTATATTTTGCAAGGAAAGTGGTCTGTGGCTTCTGACTGCTTGAAAGAGGAACTTCTGTTCATGACAGACAGCCTTAATGGGCCATTTGGCCATTACGCTGTTCTGCAATGCTTACCTTTGAATTTGTAAACAAAGTAACACCTCATTTATTTGGACTTCCCACAGCCATATTCCTTTATATACCAGATGTGGCTTATGTACACTCCTTCTGTTGAGCTCTGCACTTTTTATGTCTGCCTGTATTGTGCACTGAGATAAGAGATTCTATTCTACTATTCTAATGACATACCATTTTGTTGATAGATTAAATAGGATAAGAATGGTAGCATCAGATTTCCTGCAGACAGGGCTAATACAAAGCAAACACATTGTTATACTGTGTGCATGCATGTGTGCGTGCGTGTGTGCGTGCGTGTTGTCGTAGTAGTAGTACTAGTAGATGTTACTAAGATGGATACCCTTATTCCAAGGTTCTAAAAAGTGATCTACAATACTTTAAAATGCATAAAAAATTACAATGGCTCAGCAGCATAATCAACATACACAATCTGTGTTATAGCAGAATGAAATGTTGAGTTGGACACTGAATAAATCAGTCATAGTTAGATCCTATTGAAATCAAGATGCAAAGTAACCATGAGTATTTATACTGCTTTCAGTGGAAGCTGAATGTGACTCACCTGGATCCAGCTACTGAATATTTATTTCTTTAAATGCATAGGCTCACCAGGGAAAATATAGCAATCCATGTTGGAAATGGGAATCTGTCAGAATCCCTGGGCTCGTTTCCCTGGACTCCAATCCACTTTGTCATGTTTCTGTGTCCAAGTTCCTGGTAAGTGTGTCCAGGACCCACGGGGCATTTGCAAGGAATCAAGTGCAAGCACCATCCCCCTTCTGTGTCACATGCTAGGGCTGGAGCCCTGCTCGACCGCTGTGCAAGCAGCACCCCTCTTCCATGCCATGTGCAGCAGCCTTTGGTTGTGGTTCTGCATGTGATGCAGAAGAGGTTTGCTGCTTGTGCAACCTTAATTCCATAAACATTCATGGCCTTTGCCTTGGGTCAGTTCACTTTACCAGACCCGGCCAATCATGAGAGGAAAACTACAAATGCTAGAGGGATAGATTCGGCTGAGCTTTGTCCCACGTCTAAGCCTGACCATCACCTTAGAGTCTTATAATGGGGTTCTAAGTCAAAATGAAACCCCTGCAAACCAGGGTAAATGGCTTGATTCATTTATCCACTTGCATACAGTGAAGGGGGCAAAAGCACTGCAGTACATGAGGAATTTCAAAACTCCGGTCCATGACAGAAGGGGGCAAAAGCACTGCAGTACATGAGGAATTTCAAAACTCCGGTCCCTGGCATGCATGTCCATCCAACAATCCTCCAAGAACAGCAGAACTGATCATAAGTCCTGATAATCTTAGTACTGTATTGAGCTGATGTATAAAGGATGAGATGCTCTTTCAGATGCTCACCTCTCAAATATTTTAGGGATTGATGAATTAACATCAGTGCATCAAAGGGAATCAAATTGTCTGATTTCTTACCGGATAAGAGCAAAGATCCATTTAATGCTACATTCTTTCTCCAGCAATGGCCTTCTAGTAACTTCTGGGAAATTCACAAGAAGGCCATGATGTTGGCAGCTTCATTGTTTGGTTCTAAACACGGGGGTTATAATTTTAGATCCCATAGCCAATAGAACTGTATTATATAAATGTTTTTATGTGTCGCTTGAAGAAGCACTTCTTTTGTTGCTTTACTGAATGTAGCACAAATCAATATTATTGGATCACTCTGAGTTCTAGTGCATTGAGAATAAGTGAAAGAATATAATTTTGCTGTATTGAAAATCCAGCAACTTGCAGGTTTGCAGTCAGTCTGATTATCATCTGGGACTTGTTTCCTCCTGCAACGCTAACAGGTTTCTCTTGACTTATATATACAATACAGCAGTTTGGGAGGCATTACTTCAAGATAATTTGGAACATGTGCATTGTGCAACATAATGTCAGGTGATTTAAGCAGAAAAGAAGTGATGCATATAAAGATTTCACAAAAGAAGGAAATATTTGGAGGAAGGATGTAATTTCCGCAGTGATTAAAAACAAAACAAAACAAAACAAAACAAAACATACAGCATGTCCTGGAAGCATATTCCTAGAAATTGCCCAGTATTTCAACAATGGAAAATGCATTTTGCTCACTTAATTCCTCCCTCCCCTCCGCCTTCCCTGGAGTGTCAGCTATGGGAGAGGAAGACATCTTGCATTCAGTGCAGAAACAAGAACTTGTTGCAATTGATTGAAGAGTTTTATCTTGGAGTTTGGAAGCATACTGTCCCCAGTAAATTAATATACTTGCAACTAACTTGTTCTAATTTCTATAGAACAGTTTCAGTGGAGCTCAAACTCTTGGAACAACATACATATTCCACAAGAAATTTTCCAAGGTATACTGGGGTGGTAAAATATCCTAAAATCAGAAATGTGTTTATAATGTGATGGAATGATTGATGATTGATTGATTGTATTTCTGTACTTCCCAGCAGCAAAAGTTTGTGTTTTTTTTTTGGGGGGGGGGGAGTTTCACAGAAATTAAAAGTATAAAATACAATGCAATAAAAAGCAATATAAATGTTTAAAATTTACATTTATTGCATAAAATAAATTAAGACTGTAATTAATCCAGCAAGTGCACAAAACTTAAGACGTTTTAAACAAAAGAAACTGGAAAGACAAAAGGTCTTTGGTTGACACTGAAAAGAGCACAACACAAACATCATGCACATCTAGAAGGAAACGGGTGTTGCACCAAAAAGGCTGCCTTCTTAATATCCCCCACTTCATTTCCTTCGGCAGGAGCTTGTATTCAATGGGTACTGAAGATACATTTAGTGTCTGAGAAGATATATGGGACATATGATTGTTCAGGTAACCAGGTCCTAAGCCATTTGATACCAGATTGGGCTAGAAATGGACTGGTAGCCACTGCCAGAAAAGTACTTGCGTCATATAATCACATTGCCCACTCCTTGTTAATAATCTTCCCACCTGCTTTAGACAAGCTGAAGTTTCTGGATCATTTTCAAAGGCAGCTCTACATTTAACACACAGCAGTGATCTACATGAAAGCTTTTAATAGTATGGATAATTGTAAATAGATTATGGGCCAGCTTACACTATCACTGCAGCCCACACTGGGTTACAGTATAGATGGTAACCATTCTGAATGTGCAATGCGCATTATGACTTGCTATGGTTTGTCATGTCTACTAGTCCCAGGTGGGTGGGTGGGGTGGGTTTTGAGATAATTTGAGGGCTTGTTTTCCACATTTTTATCCACACCTTTCCCTCAACACCATCCATTTACACATGCTCAATTGTGAAAATAATGCAGCAAAATGGAGTCCATTGTTGTACTGTGGGAAACCCCCAAGGACTCTATTTTTCTGTTGGAAATTCCTCTTTCCACACACAACCTTGGGTTAAATTGGTTTTTCTATACTTCAAGTAAGAAGGTTATAGGAATGTTATTTTTTTCTGAAATGTTAATGCATCATGCATTGATCCTCCAATTACTTCACATGGAGTGAAAATGAAAGACAGATAATGCAGTAAGACAGCGTGAATGTTGTTGGTGGCAGAGAATACGTACCAGTAGTTTTTGCCTTAGCAATCATACTTAATAGTGAATGCACACCAGCATGAAAGCAGAGGTATGCACTTCTTGCATAGGTTCTACTAGCTGTATAAATGCATACAAGTTGCTCTATGCTTTACAGGCCTTGGGGTTTTAGAACTGTTTTGGTCCTTATGCAGAATTTGAAAAACTGTTCCCACATGTTACGCACACTTTATATCTTTTCCATGACATTCCCACAGTTTATTTTTTCAGTGTTTTAAACCCTATGGAGACCAGTCCGGTCTTCAGGAATTTTACAATGCTAATCTTTATACTGCCTGGATACCGAATTTAATGCCCTACTAAAAATCTGTATGCAAGTTTGTGAAAAACTTTAAACTCAATCTCTGGTGTTGTTATTGCCTTAATACATTGCTACAGAATGTATACTGTTCCTTTGCCCCCTTGCCTTTGAAAATTCATTTCAAATCTCTTTTTTCAGTCTGCTTCATGACCTATAAAGTCAGTAATAATGCATGTGAATCATGCTACATCTTAAAAACAATTGAACTGGACACACCAAATGTGTTGATTAAAGTAATTTACTATTACACTTATTTATTGCAGTTGCAGAAATGACATGAAGTGCTGATCCACGGTGTCTTACAAGTGGTGTTAAACTTATGTTCAGGTGTTTTCCTAGCTTTATGCTAAAGGCAGAACTACTTGCAAAATCTAATCCAGTGTTTTATTGCACTTCCACAAATTGAAAACAGAACTGTGCACTAGTTCCAGTTTTTACAAAAATCTTTTTGAGGGTTTTTTAGAATTTTGCTAACCATTGAAATGTCATTTGAAATTAAACTAGCATTATTAAGGTGTTACTCTACAGGCTAATTAAGAAAGATTTAAGAGAACAAATTAGTAATTTTAGTCCTCAGAATGACATGATGGATTTTAAGTTGGTAATAAAAAAAATCCCCTAAACCTTTCTACAAATTATATAGCAAGAACATTTAATGGTGCTGACATCCTTCTAGATGTGTTGCCAAGGAGCATATGGATTTTTTTAAAGTCTTTCCTCTGCTAGATTAGTAGGATACAGTTGTTACCTACATGAATTTCCTCTGTATAAAGACTGTGGTTTAAAGACTTCCTGCTAATGTCTGTGTTATGTCAGGTATTGAACAACTGTTATGAGTCCGTGCAAGATGCTTGTATATACTTAAAGACATGTAAGTACAGACTTCATAGAAGTCATGGAAGCTTAGGGAAGAAGGTGGTGGAGGAGGAAGAGGAAGAGAAAAAGACACAGAAGAAGATGCTGCATGTGAAGCTGATTTTCTATATTGTGGATACTCAACCCAGTTGAGGAAGAGGTCTTGGATTCTTGTGTTAATTTGTATTCAGAAAGAACACTTGAGCTTTGCAATTCTAGAACTTATGCAATAATGCCGTTGCTAAGGACTTGGGTGTACAAGTTGTACCATTTTGTTGTCATTATAATGGCTTGTGTTATCTGTTATTTAAATGTGAATAAGAAGAGACTCATTTTGTGAAATTGTGTTTGAAAATGTTCCTCAATAGATCTCTAAGTAAACAAATAGCTTCATAGAACCTACCGGTGTTATACTCACAGAACACAAAGCTGCATAGTCAGCTCTCTGTTTTAAGGGACACCTGAGCTCTGCTGGTACATTTCTGAATCTCAAGTAGGCATTCTGAGGATAGAAGAACCTATTTACAATTGGTTCACTTTATGAATATTATTACAGAGCATATTGATATTCAGTGGACTATTCAACAGCGCTAACAGTCCTAAAATTAGAAGTTTATTACTATATATACTATATTACTATATTTTCTTTATTTAGCTAAAAGATCTTTAGGTATCTGCTTTTCACCCCAAAAGGACCAGCAGAGTTGCTTTCCACGATCAATAATGGGCAAGGCTGGTGACTCTTGTTTCAGCAGAGCCCCTTACTCACTGCAGGTCTAGCCCAGCATAATAGGAGCTGTCCGTGGTGCTGAACTCCACCCTCAAAATACGTTTATCACATGGAGCACCATGAAGAACTCTCACAAAGCTCAGGAAAAAAAGTTGTGGTTGATAAGGAGCCCTTCTGGCACAGGAGTCACTAGCAGTGCTCAGTAAGAGGACTGTGGCTGCCCTCAGCCTTATAATCTTAAAGACATAACATGAGAAAAAGGTAAATAAATTGAGAGGGGGAGAGCAAAAAAGTAAAATTGGGCCCTAGCTCTTAGTTACAATGGTCTTATAAGGATCAGATGGAATGGAAGTCAGTATATTGTTCTATATGGCCCCCAGTCCACACTGGGATCTAAGGGTGGGTAATGGTTTGGGCTTTGAAAGATTGAATCTTAAGATTCTTGCACCTGCTCTAAAGTGAAAACAGAGGTAGCTGTTTGAAGTAGTGTCCCTTAATCCTAATGAATTCAATGTAAGTAATCACAATATAGCATTTCCTCCCTAATTTGCAGCAAAGGTATTATCTAAAATGAAATGTTTGGGGGCTTTTTTTGTACAGATTGGATCATTTGTTAAAAAGATGAAATGTTTTCAGCCAGCTGGTTTACTACAAGAATACTGCACTTTAATGACAAACTGCAATTTAGACATGCTAATTCTGTGGCTTCTATCAAAACCAAGATATTCCAGGGCAGATAAGTGAAATATGCGCTGGTAAAGTCCAACTGTGGGATGCTTTTTGAAAAATCAGAAATATTTTTAATGAATACTGTTTTGAAAGTTTTAAACATTTTTATGCCCATTTTATGCCCATTTAAGTGACATTGCCATGTTAGTATTTCATTACTGAAAGTAGAAAAATAGTTTCCATTCATTGAAATGTATTTTTTCATAATGTCTCATATTCACAGTTGTGCTACAAATGACTAATTTAATGGAAACATATGTATCATACCTTATTGCATCTATTGAATTGCCCTTACAAGGAACTGATAGTGTACCCAGGATCTGTATGTGCAAATATCTGGCATGACATCAACATTTTGGGATTGCTTAAATGTCCCACCAAACCTTCCTGATCACCTTTTCTGTTGCTTTTCACAGTTTCTTTTCCAATCTTCCTGGCAGCTGTCTCGGAACTTTACACACTGTTCAAACAAACAAGCAAGTCAATATTTCTGGATATGTAATTCCAGCTAATCAGGAACCTGCATGATCATGTCATGCCACTGTGTAATGAGTCAATTGTGGTCATTTGATTACCTCACTGAGGACAAATGTAGCCAATTATTCATCCACATTCAGAAAAGCCGGGATAAAACACACCTCCAGTGTTTTATCCGACCCAATTCTCAGTGAAGTACAGTGCGAAAGAGCTTGGCGTGTTATTCCTGTTGTCTCAACAACAAATAAATGTTTTCAGCTTCACAGTTCACAAAGAACTGTTACCCTCTGAATAATTGTAGGAAGAGGTGGCACTTTACAATGGTGCATAAAAATTTTAGCAAAAAGCAGACACCTGTGAGGGCATGCTTCTTACCTAGAGAAGCTAAATATTTGGACTTTCCTCTCTATGGCCCAGTGAAGGTGATTTAACTTTTCCCTAAAAATTCTTCTAGGCAGTAA
>NW_025335268.1:81006512-81098974 GCF_004798865.1 Varanus komodoensis
ATGAACTTCAATGACAGACAGAAGACTAGTTGACATATCAGTCCCCCAATTTACCCCCAATTTACCTTGAGGGTAAAGGGAGGAATAGATTGGTGGAAAATGCATATTTTGCAATGCTTATATTTAATAGGTCATACTGGTAGAGAATCCTTTACAATTGTGTTGACTGCACTGACAGTGACTTTGTATTCTTTACAAAATTTGAGACCACTTTAAAATGCATGAATGTTAAAAATGTTTTATTCTGACTAGTTGTTTACTTTAAGTGACCTACTGGTCTGTCAGTTACATGGTTTCCACGCTTCCACTCTTACAATACATATCAGAAGCCCCTGTGAGCAAAATTCCTGTTTTGCACTGCATTCTTCCCTATTGACCTCAGCAACATCTTTTGAGGCAGGTTTTCACTCTTTCCCCTCCTGAATCTACCTTCACCTTTGTAACATTTCCTAGCCAGTACAGTTTCCTATTTTATTATAACAAAACAAACACATGCTTCCCATGATTCCCTCTTTTCTCCTTATGCATTCACCCACTTATTCTGTTTCAGAGTTGAATGAAGAGTAAAATGTATACCCTGCCTTTGGCTGATGGACATTTTGAGTGCTAACAATATATGGGGTCAAAATAGATGGACCCCATTTCAGATGATGAACCACTGTTTTGCAGGAGCAATTGCAGACAAAAAGCTCTAGGCTAGAGCAGGGTCATAGTCTGTATGTGCATGTGCCTGAGAAGTTTTTGATGATGATGATGATGATGATGATGCATGTGTAATGATACTCTTGTCATGACTGTGCATGCAGATTTATCTGAGTGAGTGTTGGTGCTTGGATGTTCTTTCCTGGAGATTGACTGCTGGCATGCAACACAAATCATCACTGTAACCTGCCTACTCTTAAATCTAAAATGCAACAATGTAGGTGGCAGGTGGAACCTCCTTGAAACAGACATTCCACAGATAGGATGGCACAACTAAGAGGGCCTTCTCTCTTACATCTTTGTGCCTAGACACTAATCAGTGACCTGGCTGGAACAAGATGAAAGCCCACCATAGCTTAATTTACTGATGGGGTGTCACACACATGCATCATTTTTCATGGTGTTCCATGAATAATCAGTTTGTCATGGTTTACTGTATCATGTGAACCCAGGCAGTAAGGTTTTATTGAGAGTTAGACAACTCCCCAAATAAACCATGACTCTTTGGCTCTTTGGCTCTGGCTGTTCAGCTTACAGAGATGAGCATCTGCCCTCGAGAGGGACACATCTAGCATGTATGTGTGGGGGAACCTTTACCTTTAATAGCCGTCTTGACTTTGGAGTTGTCTATTGCTGACCCCTGCCTCTGCCCATACACATGCACACAGCCTGAGTTCAAGGACACAATGAAACAGCCCCATGGGTGAATTAGGCGCCAGTGGGCTTTTTGATGTGTAAACAGGCCCAATAAAAGCAGCAATATATTTAAGGTCTCTTCATGTAAACAATCAGAAAGTTGCTATTCCAATATTAAATAGCTAATGCTCCACCATAAAAAGAATCAGAGGTTAGGGTAATTAATTTGTAGTATTCTTCACTCCCTTTTGGTCTGTACTTATATTATGGGTTTACAGGGTGAAATACAGACTGAGATTCAAACCCAGTGCTATTTCTGGGGTTTGCTAATTGAAGCTATTTTCACTCAGGTTACCAGTGTTTGACTGATGGAGCTTGGTGGCTCACCAGGCCACAGGCTTAAATGCAGGGGGAGTGTTGCAAGCAGCTCTTTCTTTGATGTTCAGATCTTCCTCCCAGTTTTGCCTTAAGGATTATTTACTCTAAATAATCAAAGATGTGGAAAACACATGGGTTGACTATGTGCCTTTGTCTGCATTAATTAGTGTGTATGTGTGCAAGGAAAATTCCTCTTTTTGAGGCCACCTTTCTTTCAGAGGCCACTGATGCAATTATGCAATGTTTGCCTAAAGTACAGCTAAGAGCTTATTCTGGTTAAATGGTGGGTGCTGCAAATTACAGCTTCTGTCTGGCTCAGTTTCCCTTGTTCCTCTTTGTAGCATGTTTTTTTTGGTGAGGGGAATGCAAGATTGCATTAGTATTTCTATGGCAAAATACGGCTATTGAAAGGGACTGTGAAAGGGCTGAAGCTGATGGTTTTGCTACTAGTGCCCTCAGCCTGCTAAAATGTTCCAAACTGGAGCACAGCATATACTTTGCAACCATATAGCTCAGTCCTTTGTATTCCTTTGCACACGTCAGGCTCCAAAGCCTGGGTGTTTTATTTCTATTCATAAATGAAGCTGGCTTTTTATGATTCCAGACTGCTGTCATACCAATATGGCCCAGTTTATGCACTGTTCATTTTGACTGGCAGATGGTGTGCTGTGCAGCTAACCAAGCTTCTTCTTGCAATTGTTTCTGTAATCTTTCCATTTGCAGATGACTTTTTAAAACTGACTTTTTTTAGCAGCTAGATTTCCTTATGTTGCATTTCATTACTGGTATTATTACTATTACTATTTGCTGTTGTCATTGTTGAGCCTTTTCCTTTGGGAAAAGACCGTAGGTCATCAGGCAGAAGGCCTGTACCAAATGATAGTTTTGATACTTTTCTTTTATGTGTCATGCTTATACATGGCTCAATGTGTCAGTTACAGAATATTCCTTCAGTTTCGGTACCTGGATGGAGGTGAAAATATGTGTGCATATTCTGTGTACACATTACTGAATGCATCTGTGTTTGAAAGCCTGATGCTCAATTCCTATTAACATCCTAGTGCAAAAGCAGCCTTTCCACTTCAGAATAGTGGATAACATTTTGAATTCAAGCTGAGAAGCAGGTTCCCTAAGTCCCATCATCTATCACAATCCATGTCTCTCAGATGATAGATTGCTTTTACCAAAAGGGCTCCTTTTCCTGATCAAATGTGTGATGTGCATGTTTCAACAGCATGTAATTGTTCAGGAAGGAGCTTAGGCACTGGCTTGGGGTTTCTCCCATCTTCATTCTCATTCCACTCAGAAATCATAAACACACTCTAAATTTGGTTTCAAAACTACCTTCTCCATCGTTAGGCACCTGATGGTATTCTTTCAAGTGTATTACAGTATATTACTCAACAGAGGCAACCGTCACAGCATTGTAATTACACAGAGGATGCATTCTAGTACAAGGTGACAAGCTATCCATCAGAAGTCAAAGGTTACATGATTTATTCTACCATAAGGCATGCCCTCATTAAAAGCCACTTTACTTTCCAGGTGCCTTCCTCCATCAGACTGAAACTCAGCAGCATGGAGGTGAAAGTAACTTAAAAAAGAAACCTTTATGCAAATGCCACATTTCACTTGCAAATTCTTAGGGACAATTATCTATCATGTGCCAGAAAAAAAGGCAATTACTCTTGCATAAAAAGCAAATAATGAATAATCACTATATCCACCAATCATGAAAAATATTAAGAATTCCTCCTTTATAAATGTATTCTAAGCTTCCTCTGTTCTTTTGATTGACTCCATTTGATTTTTGTAGAATACATTTCTTCTAGAATGCTCCACCAATAGCTTGGATAGTGAAGGCTACACAGAAGTAGTGTATTTACCTGCTTATTAAGTTAAGTATATTGATTATCTGGCTTTCAAAGAGCTGCTTTAGGACCTCTGGAAACTGGGAAACTACTGCACAGGCTCACTGCAGTGTCCTAGGTACATGAAGCAAAGTAGTATCCAGGGTATCTGGCATCTCAATCACATTTACATCTATAGGTCCCAGGGTGCTGGGCACCTGTGATGCTATTGTGCCAGAATTCAGTCCCCTGCAAGCAGTGGAATTCTTGGCTCTTCACTGTGGCCACCACCAGATGAGTTCTGGGGAAGGGAATAACTGAAGAACAACTGAACCCCAGTTACAAGCCAGGGTTGAATGTCAGTTGAGTTTCGGCTCAACTCAAAATGAGCTCTGAAGTTTACTCTGAGAAATTCCCAGGTTTGAACCTCTGCACCATATTTGGGAGTCAGAATCATGCCCATGAATTGGTAGTGGATGCATGGCAGGTAAGGTTTACAGTGGAGTCCCAATATATTAGTTTACAGGATCTGTGTACCTTATTCAACCTGTATAAAATACGGAACAGAAAAAGCCACAAACACAGTTGCTTATTTCAGTAGCTAACATCTGCATGGTACTTACAACCATCAGTTGTGAAAATTAGCATGGTAGGGATCATTTGTGTTGATAAATATACTGCTAAGCACAAGCCTAGCTTGCTCACTGCAGACAGAAGTTGAATCATTCTTGTTGTCAGCATAATCAATCCCAGTCTAGACTATGACGTATCTCCTACCTTCTTCACACTTTGGCTCTAGTTTCAGTACTACACCTTTGCTCCAGTAGGAGGCTTAGTTTTAGCTTGTCCTTTGTTTGGAGGTGGATCATGCTATTAGACATGGGGGATTACTGTCAGTAGCAGACAGTGGTACAAGGAGAGGAAGATTAGGCAGCAAACGGTTTATTTCACTTTTGACATTCTCGGAGAAAGAAGCTGTGAACTGCTAGTGTTAGGTGATGTTAAATCATTCACTGTAACATGAAGCTTACTAACAGTATTTTTTTTAAAAGGCTTGTCTTTTGGAACCTTTTATCCTCTTCTGCATAAACTGGCATGCATAATTATCAACTGAGCTTGAAGATCTATGTGTTTGTGTCCTAGCTTCCAATAAATATGCATTATTTTAAAACAGATGTCCCTGTCAACTCACAAGTAATTTGCTCTGACTTTAACATGACCAGGTAAGTAAGTACAGGATTTCAGCCTTAAAGTTTTCTCAGTGTAAAACCATATTCTATTTCCCAGCATGTTTTCCTCATTCTACTGCAGAATATGGGCAGTGATAAAGCTACACTTTGGAGAAAACACTTCTTAATATATGGATTGTCCAGCCCTGCCTTTTCCTTCTGCATTCTTTCCAACAAGTTATTTTCTCTGGATTTATCCTGTGGTGATTTAAACTAATATCTTAACCTGTTCAAATGAGATTGCTCATGTCTGCATTTATATGCTGTTTCATGTCCAGATATTAATAGTTATTGACACATGGAAATGTTTCTAAGTACCAGACACTGAGATCTTGCTTGGCAATGCCAACCAAGGATAGTGAATTCTCTCTCACACAATACAATAGGACAGATTTATATTAATAGAACTCAGTGACAATGAAAGAGAGGAAAACCCATTCCTAACAATGTGCTCTGGATATCCTACTGCGTCACACTAGATAGGATTATTCAGCGACAAGCTTTAAAATCCTATCTGCCTGCTTCCCTCAGAGCACGACAGAGCACTCTAATGTTCAGCTGCCATTCACCCTCCATGTGGCTAAGGAACCTGAAGATGGGCAGCAGCACAATTAAAATGTCAGCCTTGGAATGTCCATAGATGTCAATAGATGCAGAATAAATTTACATACTTCCATTGAACCTCAGAAATAACTCCCATGGGTCATTCACTACTTTCAAGAGAATCTAGGAACAGCCTCAGTATATGAGGGTGTTTTAAAATGCATGATTGCTATGAATTATTTAAAAATTAGCATTGTTCTTGCTGTTTCTTTTATATCTGCACATGTTCTGTGTCACTCATGCAGATGCCAGGGTCTACTTCCTGCAGGTAATCCCTTCTGTTCTCTTCTAAATATTCTTCAGCCATCCTTTTAGGCCCTACCCATTTTCAAGAAGGACACAGCATTTCAAATGTCAATAGTGTATTACCCTGGCTACTTTCACATTGAAACTAATGGTGGAAAATTACACAGTAGAGAAGAACCACTAGAGATATTTATTGGCTTTCCAGCAAATTAAAAATGCAATATACATACAACTTCTAAAACAGCAATGGATCTACAGCAAAACATAAAACCTCCAGCTCAAAATGAATGACTAAAAAAACCAATTTATTATTATCTTAAAATAATTATATTATATAGAATAATAATAAATTGTATTACATTATCATTATTATGTTTGTTTTGCTTTTTGAAGTTGAGAATGACGTGTAGGTTTTCACATTAGAAGATGTTACAGTAAATTTTTCTTCATACTTTCCCCTTTCTTGACTTTTCCCTTCGAGTTATAGGATATTCTACAAATAGCTTTTGACATGGCTGATTGTGAGGAGAGAATATATGAAATATATGTCCTCTCCAATTCAGCTATAATCATGGGCAACTAGTCATACGTAATAACTGATGGCCTCAATGCAAAAGTTCATCCACATCACATCAAAACATATATACAGCTAACTTAATAATACTTATCTGAACACTGTGATGTAGCAATCTCGCTAGATAGACTGGGCAGGAATGCTTCTTGAATTCAAGTACTGGAAATTTCAGTATAAACTGATTGGCCAATGACTCCTGAAGTAATGCATAGATCAAAACTAAATTATTCCATAGGTTGACCATTCCTGAATCTTCTCAGGGTAAAAAAGAAAATCACATTAAGAAAGACAAATTTTGAGGAATGCATGTTTGACAACCAAAGAGTGATGTATTGGAGTGTAGGACTTGGAAGATCCAGGTTCTCATCTCCACTCAGCCATTGAACTTACTGGTTAACACTGGGTCAATCACCTCCTCTCAGCCTTTCCTACCTCACAGGTTTGAGGGGAAGTGGCAAGATAGAAGATCATGTAAGTGGCCTTGGGTTCCTTGCAAAATAAAAATAAAAGGCAGGATATAAAAGTAAATAATAATAAAATAGCACTGCCAGAAGTTGCATGCCTAATAATCCACTTTTAGGTAGAGATGGACAAATATCTGACCTCTATCTCTTATATAAGTCCATTCCATGATGCTTTCAATTAATCTGTGGTTGTTGTTGTGTATGCTGGGGTTTTTAATCTGTATAAAAATGGCATTTAAAGCACTATTATCAGATCCTTGTACTTCTTCAAGCCTTCTTTTTGTTATCCAAAAAACAGAACCTCTTTTATTAATCAAATTAAATGACAACCAGCATTTTCTTCAGCACCCTCCAAAGCAAGTGTGGTCCTTTTCTAGTTCCAGGGTATTCACTCACAATCAAGCACCATCAAGCAAACACCTTTGGCCAATAAATATAGAAGACCTTGAGAGAAATTAATATTGTACAACTGAGAAGCATGTGTGCGATAATATCTGGCATTATCAGATCGAGGATATAATGAAGTTGCATAGTAAGGAATGGAATTTTGCTTTACATAAATATTGCTGAGCAACAATACATTTTTTCTGTACTGTAATTGTGATACTGTTGAGTGATTCCCCAGCTGTGAACTACTGGATAGCCACATGAGACCATTCCAGATGTTCTTCTACCACCTGCCAACATGATTTTTTCTGTTTTCCTCTGAGAACTCAAACTACTGACAATAATTGTGGTAGCAGGTCCTCCAGGTGCTGTTACCTTTCAAAGTGGCAGATTTTAGTTACACTGGAAGCTACAGTGGTGTATTTCAAGAGGTGAAGAAAAGATGCATCTCTTTCCTCTAGCTGGTGCATCATTTTACTCTTCTCCAGCAAATGTCATAAACTGAACTACACATTCTGCAAAAATACTTGTTAGTTATTCTTCGATTACATCATTTTGGGTTGAAAATGTGGGGTTGGTTTGTTTAAGCTCCCAAGTATGAAAATTAGCACAGTATTGAAAGGAAAAGGCTAGATCCTTTCTTTCAGATGAGATAACTTTGTGTACACAGGCTTAAAAAAAATAAGAAAGCATTGCATAGAATATGCCAGCTGTAGCCCATTCCTAGGCAAACATTTCCACATGAGCCTTTAAAAGTAAACTAGTCTCAAGACAGCCAGATTCTCTATGGTGGAACATTTACAGTAATAACACAGCCAAGGAGATTTGTGTCTTCTTCGGGCTTGTGCTTTCAGCCTATGTTCTTCATGAATCTCAGTACACAGTGTCTTGAATGCTGCTATGCTACTTTTGCCAAGGTAGCAATGCAACTTCATGTTTCTCTGCAACATCATTTTCAAACTTATGCTTATCACGACAGTTTATGTGGTATTTATTTATTAGTCGATTTATATCCTGCCTTTTTCCTACAATGACTCAAGGCAGCTTACATCATTCTCCTCCTCCATCTTATCCGCACAACAACAACCCTGTGAGGTAGGTTGGGCTGAGAGGCTGTGACTGGCCCAAAGTCACCCAGTTGGCTCCAGGGCTGAGCGGGGACTAGAACCCAGATCGTCTGAGTCCCAGTCCCATGCTCTTAACCACTACGCCACACTGACTATAGTGTGCATAGTGTGTATATGTGCATAGTATAGTGTGTATAGTATAGTGTATACTATACACACTGGTATAGAACAGGAGATTCTGCCCTGCATTTAGTCCTGTAAGGGTTTCTTTAAAACACTGCTAGGTATATATTGGCTGCACAGTGGAACTTTATCCATCAAAGAATTTCCTACCACTAATCATGGGATAGAATGATATCTGGTTGCAGATCAATAGTAATTTACCAAGAAATATCAGAAGAGAAGCCAGCCCTGTTGACCAGAAAAAAAAAATGCTGTTCTGTTCAAATGACACCCTGAAGTTATGTTGGCTCAATATACAGATAAATTACTTGTTTTAGAAATGCAGATTTAGAACTTTAAAAATAGATGCATCTGAAGCAGATATCGTAAATGTCAAATTGTCTTTACAATGAGTTTCTGGCACATGAAATGTTTATGTTCAGCAAATACATTGATGTGAATTATGAATGGTCTGGTCCCAGCAGGTCAACAACTCCCCCCCACTATTGTTTCATGATTGGTAGCCAAATGGATAATCATCACACAAATGAGTGGAAATCCAGGCAATTTTCCAGGTAGTATATATTATCCAGGTTTAAATGGGCTTTTCAAAGAGAAATGCAGAAACATGCGTTCCTTGGTCCTGTCACAGCAACTGTATACACGTCTGGAAAGCCCTGCAATGATTTTTGTGCTAGAGAAAAATAGTGACATGATGCACTTCACAAGGATCTGTGTCAGTGTGAACAGGAGATATAAAATAAGTTAGTAGAGACAACTGTCATGTTAGCCTAAAACATTAAGAGGATTTATTTTGGTTTGGTTTGGTTTGGTTGGTCAGTCTTGATTTTTACAACAGCAGCAACAGCAATTAGGATAGCTTATACAAGTAAGACCTACACTTTATCTTATCCAAGAGAAGTTATCTTGGATAACTTTGATTGTGTTACACAAATCAAGACATGGACATTTTAACATGTCAATAACTACATCCATTGGACAACAAAAGAATGGATCGATTTCTAAAGGAGGATTGGGAGTGGGTGGCAGAAAAGCTGAATAAATCAATTTTCACCACATCAGATGTTGGACAAGTTCCATTTAGGATGGAACTTAAAGAGGCTATATTATGGTAGTGTGTGTGCTTCCCACCGAAACAGTAATCATATCAGACTTGCTTGACTTCAGCAAGTGGGCTTGCTTCAGACCATGCCCAAGATAGCAAATTTCCTACTGTCTACTCTCTCCGCCTTGGAAATATTCCATCTATATTACCTGCAGATGCTCCAAACAACCAGATTAGTGCCTTTCATTATGATATCTGTGAATTTGGGAAACAATCTCCCTTAATATTGATGATGTCTGTAGAAAATCCAAAAGCTTAGCACAGGTTAAAATAACAGTGAACTTACTTTATTGCTGTAAGTCAGCAACAGAAACAATCTTTCCGAGTCTGTGTCACAGAAACTATACATAGCTTTCAGTCCCAATAAATCAGTTAATTCACACAGAAGCAAGAAATGGAATTATAAAAATAAAGCTTAAGTTCTAAAACTACAATCTAAGCAGGATACAGGACAGGGTTAAAAAACTCAGAAGTTTTATCCAAGAAAGAGTCTTAAAGACATATGATTCTAGGCTTACAAGATTTCTGGGTTCAGAAGCATATTTTCAGACATGGAAGTCCAGAAAAGCCAAAAGCTCAGGACTTAGGTATAGACCAAGCAAAGGAGATTTCCAATAATACAGACATTGTACCAATGCAGCTCTTTTACCTTATGAGCAGCTTTTAAACAGAGGCCTGGTACCTAGAGCTCTTTGCAAGCCTATCTATTCCTGGAGGAAACAATCCTCCATAATCATGATTGGATGTCTATCCCTATTCTCTTCAGTTGCCTTTATTGCCTGGGCTTCCTCCTTCCTCAGCTGAGTCTCTGACCAGTTTGTGTCTCACAGGCACTCTGGCTCTTGTACTTCACATATCTCTCCCACTGCTGAAGCTTGCAGGTGGCAAGAAATATCACACCCCTGCAATTATATTTCCCAAAAAGACAGAACAAGCTCCCATCTTCCTCATGCTCCACAGCCTTAGCAGGCCCTCAATCAACCTTCTTCATGTCTGAGTGTGAACCTTCCTTCAAGGCTACAACACTGGGACAGGGAGAGGAATGACCATCTGCTCTTCTGCACTTGATTCTCAAAAGAGTGCTATGCCTCTTGTCTAGCATTGCTAGGTACTACAGGTAACATATGCAGGTCACGATCCTGAGCTGTCCTGCCCCATGTAGGTTGATCTAGCAGCATTCATGCATAGCTGTGCTCCATTAGAAAGGAAACACATCCTAAGGCTGTGCAATATCTCCCAGAGGACGGATAGAATTGCATTTCCCCTGTACATTTTTCATCACAGCATTCAGAATAGCTAAACCGGTGCTAATTTAATGTTTTCTTGGCTGAATAGAAGTACTCCAATTCTTTACAATAGATTTAAAAATGGTTATTGGCTTTATTGTTTAAATAGTTTTAGACTGTGGTGCTGCTTTTATTATTGTAAGTCTCTCTATACCTATGAACAGTTGGAACAAGCATGCTATTTAATGAAAATAATTCCAGTTGGTCACTGAAAAGGAGTTTCAGGGATAAGAGGTCCCCTCCCTGTAATTTATGAGATCCAAACATTGGAGGTAGTATGTAACCAGTCATAATTTACTCAACTGGAGAATATTAAATACATCTTTACTAGTAAAGAGGAGGTACGTGTCCTCATTTCAACTTCCTTTGTGTCATCAGAGCAGCTTAAAGAAAGATTGATATGATCATCAGCAGTTGTACACATGGGGAGAAAATGGCAGCTCTTTTGATCTCGTCTCGCTAGGCTTTCATATTGTCACTAATTTTGTCCACCCTCCACACTTTATTGAGACAATCACTCACTCCAATAAGTAAATGTCTCCATCCTGTTCCCTTAGCAGGTATCTGCAGCAACTCTTGCTCCAATAAATGCTGCAGTTAGGCCACTGCTGAGGGATTCTGCCCAATGTTCACTCAGTGGTGAACATAGAAAGTTGAGCTAATAAAAGGCAAGAGGCAGCAGTACAGAGGTAGAGGCACTAAGTGCTGCACCCTTACATTGGTCTGTACCATGCCAACCACACATGCAAAATGGCTAACACAACATTGGTGATTTGTTCTGGACGGATTAAACAGGGAATGATACATATATAGACAATATGGACAGAATTGGTATAAGCAGTCCAGTTGAAAAAAGGTTTAAGCAGAGGAAAATGCAATGAGGAGGACTGTTTGAAGTGCTTAATTTCAGACTGGTTTTTGGGCATCACTTATTTTTGTATCTAACATTCCAATTTCTTTATTTCATGTTGAGTATGCTAAGCAGAAATCCAAATGAAACAATTGATTTTCTCTGATCATCTGAAGTGGCATTTTGGAGTTCAGCTCACATTGGGAGGAAAAAAATTCTTGTATCAGAAATTTTTCTTGTGTAACACCATCTACTTAATGACTGACTATGATTTTTATATTGATGATATGCTCACATTCAAGTTTCCTGGTCCTCAATATGAGAAATATGTTGTCTTTTATGATGGGAGCTAAGTCATGACTGAGGTGTCCCATTCATTTCCTTGCAACTGAAGTGCAACTGACTTATTCTGGATCCACTGCATTGGTTTATCTTGCACATTTTAAGAGACTATTTCATTTGTATTTTTAAAAGATTGCTTCATGCAGGGCACAAACACTAATTCTTCAGCATTCCCCTTTTCTCTGAATGGAAACTAACTTGCTATGTCTATGATACAAGGCTGTTTATTTTCTTAACCCTGGCCTCTTCTCAAAGACTGAGCGTGTGTTTGGGAGACTGTTAGAATTTTGCATTGTGGTGTGTAGTTAGTGGATGAAGGTAAGCTATCAAATTTTTGTTTAGTTTTGCTTTTCAGAACAGAAGCTATATTTTCATTTCATTTGGCGTACATGCCTCTTGCTTTTTTTACCCTTCCGAGGCATTCTAATGATCTCTAGAATTGTTGCTTATTTTCAGAAGTGACTTTTGGAATAAGGCAGAAGCCCAGATGAATGCTGATAGCTCTCTGAACTCCTCTGTTTTGTAATTATGGCTGCCTTGAGCCCTTGAGATAGTCATGTCCCAAAGAAGATGACAGCTCCTTTGTGAACTGCACTAACATGAAAAGTGTGTGCTCCATTATTAGGCATGCATTTTCTTAGCAGATGTGCTATTAACAATTCACTTTTGCATACTGAGTTGAGGGTTATTACATGCAAATTTGAAAAGGCAATGAGTGATGGCTATAATCATTTATTTTCTGCTAAGCGGTTGATGAGCATGGATCTCTGCATGCTTGAAATTTGAATAGAACTAAGCCAATGTTTCCTTTTAGAAAGAGACAGTGGCACATTGAGAGAAGACACATTGGGCACAGTCCAGTCCCTTCTACATTTGGAACGTGGAGTGCGGAGAGCAACTCACAGTATGGCCCCTTTTGAGCAGTGGACTGGACTCTAGACTTGGGGGTGTTCCATCTACCACGAGCTCTAGCTTTTCCCAGATAGCTTTTACAGCAGCTTCTGGAGCCCAAGACCTTAATCAGGCTACAAACGTAGCCTTCCCTACCACAGAGGTTATACATCACTAGGAATGGGGGCAAAAGATAACCCAGATGTGCACATGTGAATGTATCTGTGTGAAAGTAAATTCTGAAACACTACGATTTAAAGAGAAGTACAATAGTGAGTAAGAGTGAATGTACAGGTAGCTCAGTCAATTCTCCAAGAGATAACCATTGATTGGCAGCATCAAGGTTCTTCCCTTCTCTTCTTTCTCTTTCTCTTAAAACCATTGTGGCATAGTGCACAGTGTTGGACTAGGACTTGTGAGGTCTGGGTGCAAGGCTCGCTCAGACATGCAACTCACTGGGTGGCTTTGGGCTAGTCACTGGCTCAACAGGGTTGAGAGGACCACATGGAGAGGAGGATAACCTCGCAAGTCACTTGCTGACCATCAGTGTGTGTGTGTTGAGGGGAGGGGAGAGTAGGAAAGACAACAACTGTGGTTACTACTCTTTAATAAAGACCATTCCATTTAATGCCAAATATGGCATTCGTTTGTTTATTTATTTGTGAATAGGTGCAGAGACCCCAACTCAGATCTTGAAGTTCCTACTCCCCCTGCCCCAGATTCTCCTGCACCTTCTCAGGAGTGGACCCCCTGTATCTGCCATAGACTGAAACAGGGAATACAGCTAGTAGTCACATATCCTGTTCCAAGCAAAGGGCAAAAAAGAGGGGGAGTGTTTTGTTTTTGGTGAATTTCCTTCACCTCCTCCCCAAGCTCTTCTGTTCAAAGAAAATAAGAGGTCAGACTCTGGAAGATGCTTCCCTCAGAAAGCATTTGCTTATCAAGTCATACCTACTGATTTCCCTGTCCTAAGCAACATTTACTTAATAGAAACAAAACTGGTTTATCCGATCAAACTCGCAAGTTCCACTGAGTGGAGTGCTACAGCAGGCCTGTGGTTCATTCCTATTCACCAGAGAGCAGCAGGTGTTTCTAATCTGGTTCATTATTGCGTGCAGTACAGCTTAGACCTCCTGTGTAATTGTGAAAACAGCCAAGATAGCATACTGAAAACTTTTCAATGTTATCCCGTTTGGCACTCCGTGTGGATTAATACAAAAGGTTGCCCTTGTCAGACTTGAGCAGCACAATGTATCACAGTGCATTGCGAAACAGAATATACTGAACACCCCAGTACATGATTTTCCCCTTTTCATCACAGCGAAAGCCTCAGACTCTATCGTCTAATCAGCAGGAGAGATATAATAGCTTTAAATGACGCAGAATCATCCATACATATATCTAAGGCAGTAGGAAATGGATGCTGGGGATGCATCCAAGTGGCAATTTTAGGATTTTGATCTCAAACCCCAATTCGTTTTCCCTGGCATTCAAAGCTCTCTCAATTGCTACTTTTCACCAAGCCTGTTGTTTAAAGGCAGATACCAGTTGACAACGTTTTGGCTTGGACTTTTAAATGCCAACAAATGTTTAGGAATATCTAGGTCTAAAACAATTATCATAGCTGTGCTTTGTTGAACTACGGATGAGCTTCAGCAGTTTTGTAATAGCCTAGCAATATGCAAGCATTAAAACAACTTTTAAATATATTAGCAGCTTTAAAACAGCAGAAATCTAAATTTTGATATGTCCAAGAAAACAGAAAGATCTTTACCTTGCTGCAGGTTCCATGTTAGCAGCTCCAGCAAGTTTATTCCACAACTGGAGTGTGCTAATGGAAAAGGTCCTTTTCTTAGTTATTATTCAGCTTACTCCCTTTGCTCGAAGCTCCCATAAAATGAAAATATAACAGCAAGTGTGATTTTAAAAAGAAAAGAAAGGAAGAAAGAAAGAAAGAAAGGAAAAAAGCAAGAAAAAGAAAATGCAATGCAAAATCAACCCAAAAACATATAGTAAAAATAATATGATTAAACCAGGCAAGAAATAAAACAGATTGGTAAAACCTCCAATATGCAGTGGTGATGAAAACAGGGAAAGATTTAAAAGGCTTGGGAGGACAAAAGAAAAGTATTAACTTGCAATGAAAAGAAAATACACCAAACCAGGCAAACATTTAAACTGTCATTTGGATTTTCCATGAAAATTCGCTACTCAGAAAAAGGAACAGAACAATAGTAGTCAATATGCACATGCTTTTCTATATTCAGAAACTCAAAGTTGTTTTCAACAGTAAGCATTTTTCTTTTTCTTTTTAGCTTTGGAAACCTTGATATTTGCAGATAACATTTGTTTAATGCACACAAAAAGAGGTTTAAAAAGATTTTCACAAAATCATCTCAATGAGCAATTTTAAATGCTTGTTGCTTAGAAACAACATTTGAAAATGGTTCATTCCTAAAAATATCCAACATGGTTCAGGGCCATATGTTACAATATTCTGCTGTTGGTATCTATGTAATAGATTAGGTCTAGCTAAAGATACCCTGATCTGTGTTTTGAGTTGTTACCATGTAGATCTTCATGTATATCAGGGGGCTCAACAGGGAGCCTGGGACCACATGGACCCTCCCAAGGCTTTTACCATGCCCACGCCACCCCCAAGTGTCTGGCCATCAAGTTCTCCCCACAAGTACTTTCCACTACTCTATCCGCCAAAGTTCCACATACAGATTCCTTTTTCTGCATTACAGGTGAAACCTGATTATACATTTGTATGTATGGGTGAGCTTCAGATTCGGAGCCAGTATCACATTTGGTCAATGGAGGTGAAAATGTCTCCTCATGGGCATTCCACCTTTAATATGCATGTTTTGATTTGATGTGTACCCCGCCATGATTCATTCTCTCTCTCTCTCTCTCTCTCTCTCTCTCTCTCTCTCTCTCTCTCTCTGTGTGTGTGTGTGTGTGTGTGTGTGTGTTTATATTGTCAGGAAAACTTTATACATTCATATCCATATCTCTATGGGGGGTTGGCAGGGCTCACCACTTGCTGGGTATCTAATGAGTCTCTCATAGCATCTGCCTGGATTTCTTGCCATCAAGAACATTAATGTTGAGGTGGCTGCTGATAGTGATGATTTATTTGATGATGTCTCCAGCTGTCACTCTCTCCAAGCTTGCATTATCAGCCAGGATGGAAACCAGGTGAAATGGGGTGAATGTAAAGGGGAAAGTGGAAAATTAGAAAGAATAAAAGGAAGATAGGAGAGCAAGGAAGAAAGTGGCTGAGACATAACAGAGAATGCCCAAGAGGAAGGTCAATAGAGGAAAACTACTGAGATTGAGAGAGGGAAAGGCAGGAAACAGGAACAGAGGAGGAAATAAGTTGGGAAAGGCTGGGGGTTGGTCAGGGACAGCAAAATTTAATTCACAGTTTGTTTAGCCTAACGCTTGTTCCCTCGGGAAAATCTCCAGTCTCCTATTATTAACCCTACCTTGGCAGGCCTGATTGAGATTTACCAAGTTTGTATGGATATGGATATGGATATTGTCTGCAGTTGGTCTGTACATTTCCAAGCTTACAATGTGCTTTTTTGCCAAAAGAAATGACATATGCAATAATACCTGAAGGAACGTCTTCTTCCCTATATGTCCTCTCACCCAGGGGTCTCAAACTCGCGGCCCGCAGGCCAATTGCTGGGGGGGCATGGGGGGGCCCTGCAGCCATTGAAGTGCCAGCAGCACCTGGGCCAGTCACGGGATGAGCGGCCCACCACCACCGTGGTGGTGGAATACTTGATGCAGCCCAGCCTCGCCCAGACTCTACTTCCAGCGGCCCCCAGGTAAGGTGAGTTTGAGACCCCTGCTCCCACCCCTTAATATCTGAGACAGAGGCCCTCCTCTGGGAACCGTCCTTGAAGGAGATTGGGATAGTGAATACCCGGAGGAGGACCTTCTCCGTGGTGGCGCTCCGACTGTGTAATGCACTTCCCAGAGAGGTTTGCCTGGCACCAGTGTTATGTTCTTTTCAGGGCCAGGTAAAAACCTTTTTATTCACCCAGCATTTTAATATTTAAATATTTTAACTCATGCACAGTCACATTTTATTATGCTTGTTGTATTCATTATGTTTATTTATTGTTATGTTTAATTATGTTGTAAGCCATCCTGAGACGTTTGTTAAGGACAGGGTAAAAATATTGTAAATAAATAAATATAAGAATTTTCGTGTGGAAGGTGGAAAAAAAATCTTCCCATACTCAACGTATTCTCTTTATGGCTTACAAATAATGATGATGTGGCAACTAAGAAAAATATCTTTAACTTACATGAATTGTTAGTTTTCTAGCATTTCTTAGTAGTCATACTATTTCTAGACCATAAACTGAGGATAACAATGGATGACAAATAATTGATACATCTGTTCTAGAGATTTCAGGGCTTGAAAAACTAGAGATTTTCAGAAACTTTGCAGATTAAGGCTGAACTTTTGTGGATCATCTATTTTCTGGCCTCTAAACCTTTTAAGGGACAGAAAAGCACAAGTAGATAGAACTTAGTTGCCTGTAATTGGCAGGCATTATGAAGCCACTGGCCTGGACAGGCCTGGTATAGATATTAGCAGGCTGACCTTTTGCCTTTGCTTGTTGAAGAGTCTGATATCTTTAGTCTGATGTATATTTGGACCCAGTTGTTTCAGTTCAAGTTAGTACCCCAGGGACCCTTAACTGGATAAACATACCCTCCTGTTCCTAAAAATAGATGCCAGGTATATATGGGCATGTTCAGTCTGAATAGGATAAATCCAGTTTTTAATCAAGCTGCATTGTCCACAAAAATGCATTTGTGAACAGAAGAGAGGGACAAACATATATGTGCGAGAACGTCCTGAAAATAGCAAGTTAATTTTTTTATGAAAGACTTAAGACATTGATGTTGATATGAAATTGCTTTTCAGTGAACACGGTTAGCTTCAGTTGTCTTTGTTTCTGTTTTGTTATTTTGAAAAGAAGCATCGTTGCACAATCGTGACAGGCAAAACTTAACTGGAAGTAAATTTTTAGTTTTTTTTTTATAATAATCCAATGTGACTCTGACAAGAACACAATTTTGAGTTCACATATAAATCTGAAGAAATGTTCAAGAGTCCACAGTCCATACTTGCTGTTAGTAGTATGGATTAATTTAACTCAAAATTTCAGGTTAATTTGAAGCTTACAGGCCTTATCTTAGACTATTTCCTAAGCAACACTGCTTTTTCAGGATTTTTTTAGGTGACAGGGTACCAAATAGCTAGCCTACATCATTCATCATTCTGAGACAACCAGCTATGTGGCTAGACAGTTTTCTGTCTGAACATGCATATAATTGTACCCTTAAGGTGTTCATGACAGTGGTACAGTTGTGCTGTCAGAGTCTCAAGCATATAGTTCATTGTTGGTGTTGGCTAATGAAGAATGAGACATCACAGGGAGATGTTGTTGTTATCTCATTGTTTTGATCATTAACTATCAGCACAAATAGGCAAACTCATTGGATTTTCAACCATCTCCCCACAACAGACATCCTTCTCTTCTGAATGAAAATGGCACCACATTGGTAGGTATGTGAACTATGCCATAAATTTGTAGTAAAAAGTAAGAAATATGAAATGCCTTGGTTGATGTGATCAAGGATCCATTAGTCTAGCATTCTATTTCCCACAGTGGCCAGCCAGATGGTGATGAGTTTTTGTTGTATTTTCCTTTGTTCAACTCCTCTGTAGTTGGAAAAGGCCCGTCAAGTGGCTTGCAGAGCTCAGCTCCTTAACTGACTGTTGTATGAGGTCATCCATGTTGGTCTGTATGCTATGATGTCCTTTCTGGACATCACCTCCCATTTGTCTTTGGTCTGTCGACTGATGTTTGCAGTCAGAATGTGCTGCCCATTGCAGTAATCTTGGGAAACCCATAACTACATGACAAAACAATTGGTAGTCAAAATGAATTGAATATTGTATATGGATAACTTCTTTGTCATCTATCACCAAGGTTAGCTGGCATTGGAAAAGTATTTCCTATGCTCTAAAGATGCCTGTGTAATGTGAACTGGCCTAATTTAACATCCAGTCTGCAGGGGAGGGGTTAACTGACATCCCAGGGAAATGGCTGGAAGTGCCAGGTGTTGATTCAAGGACACCCAGGTACCGAGGCTATAGGAGGGCTGGATAGGGCCTGGGAATGCCAAAGGAGAGACACTGTAAATTATAGCCAAGGTCAGGGGAATTTCCACTCCCCTAGAAAGCAGGAGATTGGGGGCAATAAGGGCAAATGATCCTCACCTGGAATATGCCGTCACTCCATGAACTATCTGATTAACAAAAGGAGATAAAATAAGGGAGTTGAGACGGCTTGGGGTTTCTCTTCAAGAAGAGGATCCCTCTTTGCTGTGGGACACTTTGCCAAAGAATGATGTGCCACCTTGTATCTGGGGAGACTTCACCTGCTATTGTATTCTACGTATAGAGCTATGCTAGGAAGCTTTGTTATTTTGCGTCCAAGGAGGCCAAAAAAGGCCTGGGGTCTCAGGGGCTGTGATTAGTTATAAATTGTGGTTGTGCAGTTCTCCAGTTCTTCCTTCCCTTCCCCTCTCTCCTTGTGTGTATTGATACCTTCTGTGTCCTAGTGATTTTAGTCCTTCCACTCCTATTCTGTTTACTTTTGAAATGAAATCCTTTCCCCTGGTCCTTGTGTTGTCATGTGCTGAATCCAGTGTCTGGTCTGGATTCTGGGACCAGGGAGAGTCTTGGTGGACGTTACAGCCCAGAGGGCCATGGAGAGGTGGGGACTCTGGGAAGGCTGATCAATGCAGCATGTTGCTGCAGTGGAACATGGAGCTCTGATCACGCCCTGAATACTGGTGGCCAGTCAGGGAGCAGCACTGGTAATGGAAAGGGATGTGCGTGATCATCATGATCTTGCATGATCAGAGCATCATAGGTTACCAAAACATCCCAGGGCAGTCAGCATGAACCCTGCCTAACATACAAATCAGGCTTCGAAGTGATTACAGACCAGTGTTTAGGAGTGACACAGTGAGAATTAGGCATGCATGCCATTGTTGCTGATGTTGCAACTGTCTTGGACATGATGCTCTGTAGCAACTTCTGTCAGTGTGGCATTAACAGCTGCTATCAAACCAGGTGAAACGAAATGACTGTACTCAAAGTCATTGAATACAATGCCACTAGTAGAGGACATGGGGTGGTATCCCATTGTGCCTGTGCATTTGCTGGACCCGTCACTTGGTCAATGGGGCTTTTGTGGATCTAACACTGACCAAAATGAGTGAAAAGGCTGCTTTCTGGAATGAGGAAGAGAGTTCCATTGACATGCTCCAATCTGGAAACAAGCATTTCCACTTGTTCCCAGGGTTATTAGAACTACAAAAGTTCTGTTATGGAAAAGGTAGAGTCCACAAGCAGAATGGAACCAGCAGAGGTGGAATGGCTCCACTGGATACTGTCCAAAGTGCCATCAATAGTGTAATGAGCAATGACAAGAAATCAAAGCAAAAACATTGTTATTTTATGAATCTCATTAGGGATGTGGAAAAAGTAATGAGGTTCACATTCTAATGCCAACTTACACAATTTCATACTTTTGAAACAATAGGCAAACAGAAATTATGTTTTCCTTCAAACATAAACATTTCTTCAAATTTTACAATGGAGTTTTTCAGTTGAAAAATACATGCAAAAATTCAAGTGCTGGAAGAAAGTGTACACAAATGTAAAACATGTATGCAGTATGCAAAATTGCACACAAAATGTATATATTAGGAAAAATGTCCACAAATATGTACGTGAATGTTTATGCACATTTTTGGCACTGATCCTATGACTCCCTAGAAAGTATCTAGGGGGACATAGTGCTCTGGGCTCCCAGATCCAAGGCTGAAGAGTTCTGATCCCAGTTGCTTGCTTTGCATCTGGCACAGAAGAAACGCAGGATGTTTTTCTCAAGTCAGTACTTGAGCTTGGGCATGGCTTAAAAGGGGCACTGCAGAAACTAGGGCACAATGCATCTTTGTTCTCTGCAGTCTCCTTCCCTCCCTCTCAGAAACATTCCAGCTAGATGTCTGAATCTGTGATGTATTGATGTATGGGAAGAGTGGAGAGGGAAAGGATGCCTCCATTGCTTCTCCTGCTCTGCAAAGTTCAGGGTGAACCAGACTTAAGATTGGAAAAATCAGAAAGAGAAATAAACCAAAATTGACAGATTTGCCCATGCCTACTAGTACATCAAGCTGAATGATTGTAGGTTTACTTTTCTGTTACTGAAATTGACCTTTAAGTTACATAAGGTGACTATGAAAACTGAAAAAACCTGCCATGTATCTGGATCTATATAGTTAATTCTCAAGAGCTCTACTGCTGTAGTAACAGAAATAGAAATATATTGGTGAAATGTTAAAATACAGCTGCATACTTTTGAAGTAATATTTTAGCAAAAGATCTACAAGAGCTCTGGTGGTATGAGACAGCCTTTCAGTCCATTAATCAAGCTGTTTACAGTTGTTACTTCAAAGTAGGTGAAAGAATAACAAACAAGTATTAATCTGTTTCTGCAGTTTTTCTCTTTGCCAGGTTGTGTCTGCTGGGTAACTTTATCAAGTAAGGCAGACAATGAAAAATGAAGAACTTATAACTTGGTCCCTCCAGACCCTGTTGAATGTGAGCTTTTCTATCTTGACATGATCTGCAGTACAGCAGCTGGAATTTGTTCCAGAAATAGGAAGCAGTACCAGAAAATGAAGCTGAAGACAAAGCTAAGTGTTGGGTTTTAATGGGCAACCCATTTGCAGAAAGATGGACATGCTAAGCAATAGCAGAAGTGGTCTTCAGTCTTGTGGTCAGCCAACACGGGAAAACACTGCTCATGGACTATTCCTCTCCTTGTTAAGTGTACCTCCTAATGGACAATGTTGCAGACTCCTTTGTGGAATGGCATGGGACTATTCATACATGGATCTATGTCAGCAAATGCATCCCCATGGTCAAGAGAGGCAGGTAAAACCTCTCTTGCCTTGATACAGTTGTGGCAGGATGTGGATGAGATACACAGAAAAGATGCTTCAGCCATAATGCGTAAGGTTAACCTTAATGGAGCTCAACAGTTGTCAGTGATGCAGAATCAGTACAGTAATTTCTTTTGGATAATGAAATTGAGGAAATGGGAACTTTCACCTCATGCATCAGTGAGGAAGAGAGAAAGGATGATTAAAGTGACAGAGCAGAAGATGTTTGTTATCTGTCTAGCTGATAAGTACTTTAAATTCTTCCTCAAATTGTGTCATTGTTCTGGAAGGGAAGGGAATGATATTTTATGTGCTTGCTGACGGAATATCTCTGTACTTATCATTTATACTAGCAGCAAAGTTATTCTTCAGAATGACGCACCTTCTGTGTCCCAAATAGCACTTTCCTGTACAGGAAGAAGATATCATGGGACTCAGAGAAGCCTCAAACTTTGTAGAGGTAAATA
The DNA here is from genome assembly GCF_004798865.1 of Varanus komodoensis. Classification (NCBI taxonomy): domain Eukaryota; kingdom Metazoa; phylum Chordata; class Lepidosauria; order Squamata; family Varanidae; genus Varanus; species Varanus komodoensis. The sequence goes on from NW_025335268.1 coordinate 81,028,830, forward strand.
TAAATATTTAGGAAAAACAACCCAGGGTACAACCCCAAAGCAGCAAAATAAGCAAGAGAATGTACTATTGGGGTCTAGGCAACCCAGGGGTGGGCAGGGAACAATTTATCTGTCTGGCGAGATCCCTGACAGGACACTATGTGTTACTATTACATTTGTTTGATACATTATCACATTACTAGACACAAGAAAAGAAAATTTACATATATGATCAGTCTGTTTCCTTCCATTTAGTCTACTAGTGTTCAAATCTGTAGTTGATGAAGAAAATGGTAACTGCTTTCTTAGGTGGAAAGTGTTTGTTCCTGGCTACACAAAAGAAGCATATAGCCACTGCTGTTGTATGTGTTTTAGAAAATGCAACATAATACACTGTTTAGATGTATAAGTGCATTAGAGCTTAGTTTTCAAAGGAACAGAACTGAGGTAGAGTTCAAGTGTTTTTAGCTTGCTAAAAGTTGCAGTAAAGGTATCTCTGTCATGAAGTGGGAAAACTGCAGTGGGTGTGATCACCTTAATGCACTTCAGGTGTACTGTTTGAAGAGGAGCTCCTGGGTGGCAGGGCCCATCAAGATATACAAGCCCTTTTTCAAATTTGGAACTGATGTGTACTGTGCACTTACAGTTTGCTTCAACTTTCAGTTGCTTGTCACAGTTTGCATTTTTCAATTCCTGTCCCCTTTTCTCTGTCCACTAGATTCTCAGCTCTTCTTTAGAGAAAAGTCAGGATTTTCAGTAACAAGAGTTTAATTGGCTCAAAAGATACCACAAAGTAGGAACAGATGGCCTAGGAGTGCTCATGAGAAGAGCAAGCAATGCATGACACCACTCCAACCAAAGAATGGACCCGACAGTCAAAGGGTGGTTTTTCTGACATCTCAATCAGCCACCAAATTCAAAAGACATTCGAATATGTTCAGCCAAGTTAATTCATTCTACCCTTCTTGTGTTAATCGGTTATCTTAATCTATGTGAGCAGTTTTGAAGCTCCAATTACTAAAAGACAATTGCCACAGGATACTAGTCAATCCTACAAAGCCGTTTTAGAGAAGAACTGATTGAAATTTGAGTCACTGGCATGTCGAGCAGAGAAATGAGCTGACCAGAAATGTAATGTAGCAGAGGTTGTGATGCATGGGCTGGGTGCAGGAGCTTCAAGATACCAAGTAAGTAAATGGTAACATCTAGCAGAAGCTCATCAGGTGAAGAAATAGCATTCTTTTCACTGATCTCACCCCATTTTGATCCTTTCTCTATTTCTCAAATAATAAGTATCCTTTTACGCCGTCTATTCCACACTGACTGTTTCTACCCTCTTCTCACCCTGTGATGCTTTTCATTTTTGAAAGGAAACCTACACCCTTGTAAAAGAGCAAACACGTTAGGAAAAAGTATATGAAGGGCAAGCATTTCAGTGTGTAATGGTTAATAAACATTGTTCAGTCTTTCTGTTCCCTTAAGGACACTTTGCTCGTCTGGTTGTGCATTTGTCTGAAGTACGCAATTTATGGAATGAATGTCAGATCTAATGATTACAAACCTAAGCAAACATGATGGAGAAGGGCAGCCAAGAGGTTATCTGAGAAGTGAATGATCAAGGCTAAATGGCAAAGGCTGTATTTTAATATATGGTGCTTATTTGTATTGTATACCTGAAGAATTTTCTGCAGTTAATAAGTTAGCTAATGATAGCAGTAGGTCATAAGGAGCTGATGCACATAATTCGAAATTGTTAGTTGAAAAGATTTTTTTAACAAAAACGTCTATGCTTGTATTTTGTAAGTGACTTACCATGCATTGAGGAAGATAATATTGACATATAAGCAGGATTTATGTTGCAATGAATTATTCCAGTGAAGTTCTGTATTGCTCACAAAATCAAAAATCAATTGAGTTCCATATATCAGGCAGTGCCCTAGGGTAGGGTATTGGTGTGCAGAGCATCAACCTACTCCTGAAATGTTAAGGTAAATCAACTACAGATACTGACTAAACTTAAAATTAGAGCAATTTCTTGGTAGAGTACATTATACTTGTAATTCCGTCCAAACCAAGTTTAGATGGATAACACTTTAGTCTTTTCTTGATTCAAGTCAAGATTAATTACAAGCAACTGCATGACTAACACACCTAAATTCCACCACTTCTGAATGTGTCTTCTTTTAAAACCATTTTTTTCTAAATGAAGCATAGATGACCAGTTTGAAATGCTTGTGTTCCTTTTGTTACTGTTTTCCAAGTCAATCAGTGTAAATATTTAGATCTGAAATCCTTCAACAATCACCCACGTTAGAAGAGAGCCAAGTAGGTTACTGCCCACACTTTCTTCCATGCTCCTTTTGCATTCATGTCTTTGTTTCTTTTCTGTATATACCATGACTATTCTCAGAAAGGTTTCTTCAAAAAAAAATCCCTTTAATTTCTAATTTGCTGGTTAAATCAAAGTTTACTTCAGGCCTGAGTGCTGACTGGATGTTCCATTTGCTGAAATCCAAGGAAGAGGGAAAGTGAAGAGGGAAAAGGGAAAGATTGTGGTTTTGGCAGATGAAATGCCCTTTCTCTAACTCCTGTTCACACTACAATGACAACAACAATGACAACAACAACCTGGCACCTCCCTTTCCCTTCATCGTTGCAACATTCCAGGCTAAATTACGTTACAGGATAGATTGGCATATCCCACCTTCCCCCCAGCTTTTTCTTTAAACTTACCACATACACAATGTGAACAAAATATTTAAAGCAGCTCTGACATACCAGGCAATGGTACTAGTACTCATGATCTGCATGGGAATTATGAATGCTGATTTACCTAATTAGTTTCCCCTGCAACATAGTGCTGTGATGATAACGTAGAGACTTTGTGTGAATTGGACTGTATGTGCGCTTGATCATGAAAATCAGGGAAGTTCAGAAGAAATAATGGGACTTATTGCCTTTGTATCTATATTCAGACCAGCTCACCATATGAAAATCCCTGAGTGTGGGCCAATGAAAGGCCCCTGCACTAGGAATGTAGGACAATTTTGTTTCAGTTCATAATGCACCATGCACAATCCTGAATGCAAGCACAAGTGATAGCACATTTGCAAGCTCCCAAGCTTGCCTTCACCTTTGCAAAACTGGTTTTAATCTCTTGCAAAGTGCCCAGAGCCTACAGCACTGGAGCTGTATATAAAAATCAACACAAATAACTACTTGAAAAATGTATAACTTTATGAAAATACACATTTTCCAAAACACACAACTTTCTGAAAATACACATGGCAAAAGCTGTGCAATGTTAAAAACATGCACAAATTTGGGCATGCATTGCAACTTTTACACTGAATTCCTGAATATTCAGTGTGATTTCCCCATTCATGCAAAATGAACAGTGATTGAAATACTAGTACAGGTTAAGGAAGGATGAGCAGTGAGCTGATGTTTGGAGAAGCTTGGCGAGCTTCAACATCATTTGTTTGCCTATCCTTACTCTCCATATGCCAGCTGAATACATGGCTGGTAGGTATTGGGTAGTCACCAGGTGCCTCTTCATGTGGAGAGCAATCCCATAAGCCCTTTGCATATTGTTTCAGTGCATGCGGGATAGTCATGTGAACAATTCTCCATAGCACACAGAGTGCTCTACAGTCTAATAGCACTAGATGTATTATAATAATAATTTTTCTGCTGCTATGTATAGAAGTGTCCTATGTTAAGATCTCCATCAAACAGAAAAGGGGAAAAAATAAGGCTTGTGCTTACAGCTTTTACTAGCAAGTATAACCACTCTGAATTCCTTCTTATTCCACAAAAACCCAATCCAGTATGGGTGCCTTTTCTTCCTAGCTGATTTAATTATGAATTACATGACAGTCTTTACAAAATACTAGGCATAAAATCTAGCTAAAGTGAAAATATCTCTGATGGGACAGATGGAATCATGCACCATTTGTATATGTAGATATGTGTACCTTTGTCTGTATACAGGGTTTTAAAATGTTATTTCTCAGTTCCATTTTGAAAATATTAAAATTGGCTAACAAAACCTGCAATGAAAAAACAACAATGGAAGGGACATATGTAAAGCAGAAAGGAATGAGAGAAAGTAAAACAGAACCTTGAGTTCCTACAGAAAATATTTATTGTTGCCCAACGCATGTGTTTTCCCCTTTGTCAGGGTCTGCTTGTCTTTTGTTACATAGATTAAGGAAAGCAATCTCTAGTTATTTCTTTTGTGCAAGAACATTCAGCTATTCCTTTGCACAGAAGGAAATGGTTAATAAGAAGCAAGTGGTCCCTGCCAAGCCAGCCAAGCCAAGCCAAGCCAAGCCAAGCCCATTTCTAAAATACATTGAAGAACAACAGATGTTTACTGTAGTTAGTGTCATATAAGACTTCTTTTTACTCTCTCTCATAGGTCTTTGTTTAACAATATCAACAGATACAAACAACTGAAAAAGCCCAATAGCAATAACATTTGCTAAACCACCCTGTTGCTATTAAAAATATAATGCACATTTAAAGGCATCCCAAAGCTTAGAGATGGTCCCTAGGTCAGTGACAGAGCAGATGATTTGTGTGCAGAGTGCCCCACATCCAGTCCCTGCCATCTCTGGGTAGGGCTGAGAATATACTGAATGGAACCTTGGAGACCAGCTGCCGGTCAGTGTTGGCAGTACTGGGCTAGATGGACCAAGGGCATGACCCAGTAAAAGGCAGCTTCCTATATTTCTCTGTTTTCTTGCCTGCTCTCCTCCCTAAAGATACATAAACAAAAATAAAACAGAGATGAAGCCACAAAAATCTCCACTAGGACTGTCCTGCATTGTTTAGTGCATTTGTAGCCTACCATTATCTCCCTATTCTATACTTATTACATCACATGCTTTTCACCTCATGGCACTCAAAGCAGTGGACTTGGGTAGGCCTGAATAAAACAAAAAATCCAATTTCAGGTTCTTTTTGTTTTTCATTTTTTCCAATATTAAATTTGGTTCATCTCAAATACCAAGATGGCTTTTATGAAACTTCATATGCATATAGTACTCATTTTTCCTAATGCATGGAATTTTGTATGGAATGTTGTCATACCCCTCCTTTGGAAACAAATTTGCTAATATGCTGCATTTTAGAATGTTATTTTTGCCAAGAGACACATGATTTTATGCAATTTTTAATGGGAGAATTGCATTGCAAAAAACTGGAATGTGCACATTTGGAAGCAGAAAGGAATTCAGATTTCAAGAGAGCAAACTATTAGTTCAGAATCACATTCAAAAGTGAATGACTTCCTCACCTCAACACTCAGGGTGTGGAGGTGTTTTCACATTCAGGCACAGACTAGAACTAAATCAGCAAGGTAGCTGGATCATTTACCCTAAAACCATGCCAGAAAAGGCTTTGTTCTTTGCATTGCAGCATCAAAACTCTCTTAGCAGAGGATACAGAACCCAGTGTTCAGTGATTACCTCTTTGTTTGGGCAGGGTCATATGGCAAAGGCAGATCTTAAGGTACCTGGTTCTTGGCTTTTAAAGGTCAAAGCCACCATTTTGCCCAGAAACAACTTGGTAACATATAAACTTGTTTCTTTCCCAGAAACTGACAAGAAGGAAATATGTTTAACTTGGGGCTGGATTGTTTCTACCCCATTTTATAGTGCTGGCTGTCGAAACTACTGCAAATATTTTCAAATGGCTTTGTCAGTTAAGCCATTTTATATGAGTGTTCTGAAGCAGAACACATCCTTTGCAAACTTCTTTCCTCTTCCTCCACCAGAGTTTTAAATACATTCCCTCCCCCAATCTAAAATGGGGTAATCGCCTGAGAGTGAAAGGAAACAGAAGTGTGGGGTTAGAGGGGAAGAGCAGTTATTCCTTACTCCCCGTTGGCTGCATCTTGCAGCATTTCAGCAGCTGCCTTGTCACATAAGTAAACACATCATCATAAACAAAAGAAAAGGACTAGCTCTATAAAACACCTATATAAACCCCAGTGAGTAATACTTAAAAGTGCCTAGCAAAATGAAATGAACAAAAAGCAAATTGTGCTTATTCGTAAAAGTTTTGCATGGTCACCCATGGTAAGATAGTAGCATCAAGCAGGACATGTGTTAAAATCTTGCAAAAGGAGCCTGCTCAGTAGACCTGTGATGCAAATAAGGGAAAGGGATGTGACAATAAGCTTCATACCTCATTGCTTCATGGCAAGTTGCGTACAGGTAAGTCAGTGCAGAGGATGAAGGGGAAGCGGAAGGGCCAGGGTGCCTGGCTGCATGTCCCTTGCAGGCATTTGTATATCCTGTTTGGACACAGCCCCTGAACAGGGTAAATGGCTTCCCTAAATCTGATTTGCTTCTAAATGCACTGTCCCTTGACAACTAGATTTTGGAGGCAACACTGGCTTTGGTCCTAGTCGCAATCTTTAGAAGTCTTAAATTAGAATAAATGTAAAATGAACACTTACAGCCCGGATGAAAGTGATAAGATTCACTGTCGTTACCTTCTAAAATTAGTTTCCTTTGAGTGTCATATTTAGTAGAAAGGGAGGGTAAGAATAAATAAATAAATTTATCTAAAAGCTCTTTGCCTTCATCTTTGCTATGATTAAATTCAGATCACCAAATGCCTCTCAATCTGGAGATCCACCTTCCTCTTTTAGACCTTTGAAGCAAGGAAAGGATATGTCTGCTATAGTTTCCACTCCACTATTCCATCTTTTTCATGCAGATCGAGATACAAAAACAAAGTGCAAAGTTGGAGCACATTTCCATTTGGTCCTGAAGTCCAAATTCATTGCCATTTGGTCCTGAAGTCAAGCAGGCTTCCCTCCAAAACTGCACAACCAAAGCATTTCCTATATGAAAACATTGTGACTAGCATGTTTCAAACATGATACAGCAGTACAGATTTGTCACCCAACAATTTCTTGAAAGAATTGCATAGGGAAAGGGGAGGAAGAAGGGCTGAGTGATGAACAAATTAACCTTGAGTCCTAAGCATGTTTGATCATAGCTTTGAATCACTATACTTTGTGTGAGGGCAAAGATGGGTTTGTGAGATGGCTGTTTGTTCAGTGAGACCATACTTCAATATAAAAAAAAAATGCTATAAACTAGTTTTCAAGCATCTTGACTCCCTAATTCTTGCATTTATCCTTCTGAAACTTTAGAGATGTTTTGCATGGAGATACCTGTACGATGTATGGTGTTTTAATAGAAATGACCAAAAACTATGTGGGGAGGAGACAGTGAGAGAGTGAATTTGCCCCTGCAAATTGAATAACTACTCTTCCAAGAAACATCTATAATTTTCAGAACAATGTTTCAGAACATAGCCAAAGGAATCACTTTTTCAGAATATCAGAATGTCGAGGTTGTTATTGTACATGCATACATGCCCGTGTGTGCACACACATTCACATCACACAACCCTGTAGTTATCATTCCGAACTTTATCAGGCTTGATCTTCACAGAGGAGGGACCTTTCCCTTCCATTTCCACCCAATTCTTTGGGAAAATAAAAGCATGATCAGCAAGTGTCCCTTGATTTTTATTTTTATTTTTTTTTATAAAAGATGTATGAAACAGAAACATAGCAAACAATCAGTAACAGGGAACAGGGCTAGACCCCATCCCCATGAGGTTTCCTATGCATTTCCTAGGCACAATACATGGATCACTTGAACTCATTGCAGTAGGCAGCGATAGGTATGTACCCTAATACAAAACATGTCCTCCAGATGTTTTGATTACAATACACACAATTCCCAGACAATAGTCAGAGATTATTATTGTTGTGCTCTACAGCATATAGCCTAATGGGACTACCCCCAGGCTTGTGAAGCTGTGTCTGTGCAGGTAAAGGGTCTGAAATGACCACCTTCATACCATTTCAGAGATTAAATGTTTCACACAGAGTTACACAATATGAGTTTTCCTGCATTTATTTTGTTTCCCAAAATAAATTTCTGCAGCTGTTTGCAGCTTTCAGGACTGCCTTTATACACATAGCTGAGTGAATATGTTTACTTAGGCTTGCAAAGATCCAAACTAGGTGTGGGAGGATTTCTTTTTTAAAGGAGAGGAGCAGCAGAAACAGAAGTGAAAGTGGCAGGGCTTATTATGTTTCGTGCAATTATATGTGATAGTCCAATGGCATAATTATATCTGGTTGTCATCCTCTGAGTTACTTCTGCTTGCATAATTTTATTCCCTTTCAGGTTTTAAAGGTTGCTGTTGCATTATCTTACCTTTCCTATGAATATCTTCTAATGAAGTTATCATAAAATCAGACTTTTCCCATAGCCATCTAGTAGTTTTTATTTTCCAAAATAGGTCATGCAGTGCCCATACTGAAATCAAAGAGCAGGCTGAATATCTAAGAAGTTCTTCATTTTCCTTATGCTGATGGTGGTCTTATGTTTGAAATTATTAAAATTATTCAAGTGGAAGTTCCCCAAATTATATAGAGAGTGTTAGGGACTGTTTCTAATTTGTATCACTTTTGCATGTTCATGCATAATCATTCCATCCTGTTTCTGCACTAATCTGAATTATATCAAAGAAAAACTGTACCTACATTGTATATAAGTACATAAATGAAAGAATTCTTTCATCATGCATGTTTTTCTATGGTTGTTTATACTCTCTCCTTTGCTCCCCCTTCCCCCTGTTTGTGTGTGTGTGTGTGTGTGCATGCCAAGAATATCCAGGAAGTTTAAAGGCAGTACATAATGTCCAAGCCAAACTTTGCGTGCAGTTCAGGTCTGTGTCAAAATTCACAAATTTCAAATTCGTCACACAATGCTAATTTCACAATGACTTGAATCCATGTTGAGATTGAAAAACATTCTCGGAGGACTATTCAATGCCATTTCACATTGTGATCATCCAGCATTTCTTAGGGCTAAAAGAGAGAAAATTGTTTAGGTTAAAGTTTTCTCTAAAATGAAAATTGCTTGATGTTTAATGAACTAGTGGTTGACCTAGCAAATTTCTATAATGCATTCATGCCTCATTCCCCAGTAAACTGGAGACAATTTCCAGATGATTGCAAAAACAAACAAGTCTTAAAGTAACTGTCCTTTTCTCTGGTGCAAAAATATAGCTAACATTACTCTGTTAAATAGAATAGGATTGTTTTTAAAGTAGAAAAACTTGGACTTTTAATATGTTCAAGAAGTGCTGAGCCTCAAGATTTCTTAGACTCATCTCCTCAGATCTTGGTGACCACTCCAGATTCCATATATATTGGAAATGGTGACAGACAACAGACATTCTGTCCTGATAAAACACAAAGGATAGGGCATTCTTTACATCCAATACCCTGGCATGTACCACTGTTACTGAGTTAGTTTCTTGCATGTTTTCATGAATGCCAGCAGGCTGATACAAGAACTCTCGTAAAAAGTTAGGGCTCTTCCTGCATATGCAGTTGTGCAGTAGATGGTAGTAGAATTCATCTTCTGGGCAGGTCTGCGAGTTTGAACTTCAGAAGTAATAGATATTTCTCAGGGATGGAATGATGCCCACCAACTTAAAAGAGATGGTACTTAGATCAAACACAGTTTTTACAGTCTGTAGTAAATACCACACTGTAAATAAGTCTCAATTCTTGAACACGAGTCTGGAGCAGATAGGGGCTTCTGAAATCCAGGACATCTTGGAAGTACCAGGGTATCTGGATCCTTTCCAATCCAAATTTCAGTCTGGTGTGGGGACTGAAGCATTTCTAATCAATCTGCTGGTTAACGTGTAAACTACTCAGAGAGCTTGGCTATTTGGATGGTATACAACTGAAATAAATAAATAAATAAAGGGTGCCAGAAGTCTCCATGTTGTCACCTCTACTATTTAACATCTAACTGAAACCATCTGGCTGTTTAAACATCAGTGCCACCATAAGCAGGCAGCACACAGTTCTTCCTCTCTTTTCTACCTACTAATGCCACTTGTGTCAGCTGTGATCCTATGCAAGGAGGATGAACCCAGCCTCAGTTATGCATGAACTAATTACTTTGAGACGGGTCTACTGCTCTGTGCCATATGGGGCACTCCCTTTGAAGGTGAGTCTGGAGCTCCAGCTTCTATAGAAGGCAGCAACTTGAATCCTTGGTGGATATCAGTGGTTGGTTCATATTACGCCTGTTATATACCAGATCACTTGTGCTGGTGCATTTCTGGTCCCATTAAAAGTTTTGGTTTTAAAATGTAAAGGATTAAGTAGTGTGGTTCCAGGTTATTTGAAGGACTGCCTCCATTCTTATGAACCTGCCCAAATGCCAGTCAAGGTCATTATTGAAGGCCCTACTCTTGGCCCCCTGTGAAGATCTGTAAGAGTGGTGGACAAAGCCTTCCTGTGAATGATTCCCCCTAAGGATCTCAAAATATATATAGTTGGCTTCATCTCTTGTCATATTTAAGGGTTTAAAGTTCATTTGTTTCCAATTGCTTTTAAGGATTTTCTTATATATGCTGCTTTTGTTACTCTCTTATTCTTAAATTCATTTAAAATGGCTTGTGTTTCAGTGAAAGATAGATACAACGTTCTTCTTTTCCTTGAGTACAGAATGCACCAGTAATCAGAAGACTAGAAACATCTATGATTGAAATATCAATTTTTCATAATGCTTGATACTTTCTACATTGAACTGCTTCTCCCTAGAGAATGAGGAATCACTGTGAGATAAATAATCTCTTATAGCAGCTCTTCACTTTTGAAACAATGTTACATAGACAGTTGCTAACCCTTGCAATTCCCCTACCCCCCAAAAAAGAACCTTTGATATTTTAGACCATTATATTTATATGATTTTGACAGGGAAATGGGTATTTGGGGGGCATATGTTCAGGAAACTTCTATCTACTATCGGCCACTTCTTAAAAACAAACTTTAAAATATATATTAAGATACTTGGGTCTGAAGTAAACATGCAAATATTCACAGATTCTAAGACACATCCTTCTTTGGAAGAAAGGACATCCATGGGGAGCCTGACCTAGAATATACTCATGATAGGACACAGGTAATATTGCCAGTCTCTTGCTGAAATTTGCACTTTGAGGGGCAAATAAAAGGCATGAGGCAGTGGCTTTCCTCAATACGTATGGGTCCTAGTATAAATTGGAGAACATTCTGGATTGGGGCCACTGTGACTGCCTTTTCTTTAAGGCAGTCACTAAGGAAGGGTCACTATGCTTTAAAAAGTGTGAGAAATGTCATATGTCATTTCGCCTTCCTGGGAGTGATAAAAAGCATGTTTCTAGTTTGAAAGTTGAAACCCTCTTGGGCCATGTGTAATGCTGGCTGCTTATGAATCACCTCAAAAGAAGGAATGTTTTAGCCAAAAATAGGATGAAAGGGGAACTGCAATAGCTGTCTCAAAATGAATATGCTAATTATAGTTTATGTATAATTTTTGAAATGATTATTATTACTTAAATACAAATGCATGGCCAGGGGCACCCAAAGCAACCAACAAGATGGAGAAAGAATAAAACATGGAAACTTTAATACAAAACATTGTGAAAATGAGCACTTTAAGACAGAGGATTTAAAACAACAACTACAAAAACAACAATATCATTCCAGTAGACTAACCACAGGCAGCTTGATTTAACACATAATGTCATTCAACAAACCAAAGCTCAGTCAGCATCTAAGAGAAGGATCCAAACCAATCTTCAAGAGGAGAGAGGGGGGTTTACAATCTGGGTACACCACAAAAAGACTTTCATCTGTCCATCTGATGAAAGCTTGAACAGAACCTCAGGTGTTTTCCTTAAGTGGTGGGCAGGTTCATACAGCAGAAGGACCCTGAGATAACTTTCTCCCAACTTGTAGTTTGGAACCAGACATCCAAACCAAACACAGAAACAGACAGACAACCAGGTGCACTAATCTTCATTAATTTCTGAATACCAGAAAGGATTTTGCCCACACAAGTTTGAAATGGTGGAAGTTCTAGATTGCTACATTCATCGATGCTGGAAGTAACTAGAGCATGGGTAACTACCCACTGTTTATACACGTGCCCATGGGGTAGGGACTAGGCTTGGTGTGTGTTTGTGTCCATTTGGCTTCATGTGGTTCCTTTGAAACTGCCAAGAGAGCTATTGGGTAGTATAGTATTAGAGAGAGAGACTGTTGTTCCTTACCTAGCTGGTCAATATCACTTGAAAGAGGCTTGATATATTGTATAGACCACTACTGGCCTTTTGAGATACAGTGGGGTCCCTAGCAGGTACTGGGAAGGGAACACAATTATCTAGCCTCCTGCTGCCCTCTTCCTTGGTTAGGGTAGTACGAGGTAGCACAATGCATTAATGTACGTTACATCTCCTCCTCGCTACCCAGATTCATTGCGGTCTTAGTTTATTTCTCTCTGTTAATGTGTCATCATCTTTCTGCCTAAACTGATAGAAATGATAAGTAAGTTTAACTTTTTAGTGCTTGCTTTTCTATACTCCAGTATAAAGAAAGAAGAGAGGTATCATTGATACTGAGCTGTTGAGAGTTGGTTGGGTTACTCATCATGACCACTTGAATCTCTTGCTTGGATTTCATTTTCTTAGCTGGTTAAAAATAGCATGAAGAACATTTGAGGCAATATTGCAGATGATATTTATATATTTGTGAAGCTCTTTGATAGTTTCTTTGAAAAGATTTTGTGTAAGGTATCTTACAATGCACTGTTTTTATGCTGGAAAGCAAGAACATTGCAATAAAAAGAAACTGTAAATGAGGTCAGCTTTTAGATAATGTTTTTGGGACCTTTCTTAGTTCTTTCAACCTTATTTAGAATGTGCTCAGTTTGCGTATTTTGTACTGCTGTGTTGAAAGTAAATTCAAAGTAATGTAGTGGATATACCACCATAGGAAACTACAAAACTATACTGGTTTTGTCTTTATTGCACAAATATATGTGAACAAAAGACTCCAGTTCAGAGACAGATTAAAAAGCGAAAAGAATCTTAAAGGCATTTGCTACAAAAATTGACCAAATGGAAAGCAAAAATGAAATATTTGTAAATTTGTAATACCCCTCCAATGCAACAATCTGATACATGAATCTCCTAGCCCACTAACATAATTTTATGCTTTGCAATAAGCTCTTATATATGCCCAATTCCTTTCAGTGGGGCTTACCTACTGAATCAGCTAGTATTCTGTTCATTGTGTGTGTGTTTTAAATTCACAAAAATAATTTGGATATTTGAAGATTGTTATTGTATTATCAATATAGAACAATCAGCTAATTGAACAATCAGTATGAATAATCATACTAATTTCTTTATTTAATATGAACTTTTGTCAAATGGATGGCAGCCATCCATGGATGGCAGCCCTGCAATCTCTAATCATAGAAGAGCTGGAAGGGGTTAAGAATGCCATTGCATCCTAGCCCTGCTAAGTGCAGGACTCCAAGCTGGATCATCCATTTAAGATGGCTTCAGCTGCACCTTGAATGCTTCTAGTGTAGGATAGCCCACAACCTCCCTAGGAAATTGGTTCCATTGTCGCATTGTTCTAGCAGTAAGGAAGTTACTCAGGATCATTTTTGTTGTCCTTCACTGAACCCCTTCTGGTTTTGTTCTGTTTGTTTGTTTGTTTTTTTTTTTTGGATCTTACTTGAAGTATGCTGCCCAGAACTGGATGCAGTACTCCATATGAAGCCTAATTAGTGCTGAGTAGAGGAGAACTAGTACTTCATGTGATTTGGATGTGATACTTCTATTAATGCGCCATCCTCCAGGGAGACAGCATACCTGGTAAAGCCACCAGTCTTCAAGATACACATGTGTTTCCATCTCAAACACCAGGGAGTCTCTCACCAGTAACACTCTTCTCTCTTGTAGCCCTTGGTGTGACTGCTTTACTACCCTTTAGCTTCCTGATTGGTTTTGCACTGAGTGATTTTTAGTTCTTCCACTTCAGGCTGATCTCTAGTCTCCTCGATTACCTGAAAGCAGTTACATAATTCCATTGTTCCAGTGGTGCAGAGTGTCTTCTAGTTCTGCACCGGTCATTCTTTCCAGGGAGGTCCCTTCTCATTTTCCCGTTTCTCAGGATTCTGCTGCTCTGCCTCAGCTCACTGTTGCTCTTCTATTTCCTGTACTACACTTAACTGTTTGTAGTTCTATCACTCTGTCTAAAAACACTTCATCTTCTCTTATTTCCTTCAGGATGGACGCACACCACTCCAGTGCTCTCACCTTTTCTTCCAGGAGAGCTACTAGCTTGCACTTGTTGCATGGGTAGGCCATGTTGACCTCAGGCAAGAAAAGAGCCTGCACAGACCTTGCAGATTACCACCACTGCATGTTCTTTTCAGTCCATCTTCTCCTCTACTTGCTTTTTGATTCTACCTTGCTGATCGTGTTGTAACAGCCTGTGCTCTGTCCTGCTTTGCCTGAAGGTTATCAACAGAATCCCTTTTGTCTCTGCTTTTGTTTCCTCTTCCTTCACAATTCTGGTACCAAATTCCTGTTAGCTTTCATTGTCTGCTCACTCTCGGAGCTCGCTTACTTGTATAGGATGGTCCCTAGACCAGATGAGGCAACTTACCCTGCTCTGCTCAGCAGGGAGTCAGGAACCAGAATGGAGACGCTGAAGTCATGGGATGGGTACATGCCCCTTCACCCCCCACTTCCCCTACCTCCATTTAAGCCTACATGCATTCCACAGAATGCCTAAATAGGTCTAGTGGCTAGATATTACGTAAGAGAACAAAGAGAAAATTTGACATGGGGATGCAAATATGCTTGCAGCCCTGTGTGTCTCATAATGTTCCATTCTGGCCTCATTTTCACAGCCCAGTGTTTCGAGTGGTATGATATCAATAGCATTTGGTCATGTATATGTGAGAAAGGAAGAAGAGAGAGGGGTAGGGGGAGAATATGAGAATTGGATTAAAGTTAGTCTATTAGAAATGCATCTTATTTGCATCTCTTTTGTTCCTAAATTGGACATGCTGCCGTTTAAGCCACATGTAAACAGAAGCAGATGGGGCGAGAATTTGGTATGACCTCTGAGCAGAATCTAACGCACCAACAAAACAATAGACATGGTAAACTCTTGCTGCAAGCAGTATTCACTGCTGCAAACTGCACTACACATTTGGGTCTTTTCATTCTTTAACAGCAATTTCCCAGCTGACAATCTTTTTCTCAGATGACAAACTGTTTCAGCTGGGTTCTCAACCAATAATATAATGGCACAATTCCTTTACAGAAACAATAAAGCCAAGATGTGTGCTTGCAATTTTCTCTCTTCTTCTCGAGAGAAGAAAGCAGGGACACTGATTCAGTTAGCAAAATAATGGGAAGGAAACACAATGGCTGAATACATGTGAAGTGGCCCAGAAAGAAACACAAAGTTGTTGTCACCTTTTTCCCTTTGCATTGCTCTACTTGGTGTCTGAAGTACCATCTCTAATTCTTTCTGCACACTTTTAAAACATATTTTCTGGTCTCCATGCAGCTGCAGATTTGTGCAAATGCTTGGGGACAGGGCAAAACTCAGCAATACAGCACATCGCTTGAATAGAGAAGTTCAATCTCACTTCCCCAGGTGGGGATCGGGGAAAAATTGCCTGCAACTATGGAGAGCCACAGCCAAATCGCACCAACAAAATTGGTCTAGATTGTCCAATCATTTGGCTCAGTACAAGGCATACTGTTATGTTCCTATGGAACTACTTGAAGGCAGGGTGAGGCAGCCACATCTGGTACCAGATACTGGGGTACAGAAATGATGGCAAGGAAATAGATCTGCCTGACACCGGCTAAGCTAGTCTGTTGTCCTCAAGTATGGTGGAAGGTGCCAACCCATCATGAAGCTTAAAATAATTAGTTTCAACTGTCTGCCCAGCTTCTGTACATGGGGCATGTTGTCCTTCCCATCAGTCAGCAGAGTGTTTTAGGTAGGCCCTGATCAAGCATTCAGAGATGGGAGTAGAAAGGGCTAACCCTGATCACAAGGAGAAAAAAAGAGAGTAGGTTTACATATCACTGAAGAAACATTTCTTTCTAGATGTATGTGGAAACTGGTTGTTCTATATAGACTTCCTACATTGATTTGCCATTGAACATTTAAATCAATTGTCAGATGAACTTTGCCCAGCAAATGGCAATGACTGTCATAGCACTCATCTTCATGATCCACACAAGCTCAACAGTGTTAATCAACACCCTTCTATATTTATAATGCACCTCTTTCCTCCTGATTCTGGATGTACCCAAGCTTGATTTTGTTTTATTTTCTGTTACTGCATGAATTTGGAACTAATTGCTTGCTTTTAACCTATTATGAAATAGATGTACATTAAAAATCCAGAATCTGCTGGAAGGAGGCTGTTACCAACTGCAACACCTGTCTGAGGCTGCCTGTCACTTTCTGTCCTCCCCTGTGGATATTTAAAGGAAGGCTCATGCCAAAGGCACAAGCTAGTGGTATGCATGAACCAGAGGGCCCTTGGCTTGTGGAATGTCAGTGCAGAGATCAGGCTGGGCAAGTGGAATCTGGCTGGTGAAGAAGAGCTTGCTTTCTTTTTCATGTTTGTTTTGCCTCTGGCATCCTGTCTTGCCTACTGGGTAAAAGTTCAGACAGCAGCTGAGGTGTGGCTCCCCAGAAACTAGCTGCAGCAGCTTTCCGGAAAGAGGAACCTTCCTTGCTGCTTCTTAGCTACTGCTCTAAGGGCTGGGACTCTGGTTTACATTAGTTTTTTAACATTTGCCTGGGAAACTTGAATAATCTGGCAGAGAGTAACCTATTAGTGGGGTCATGGGTATGGGG
Source organism: Varanus komodoensis (assembly GCF_004798865.1). NCBI lineage: Eukaryota > Metazoa > Chordata > Lepidosauria > Squamata > Varanidae > Varanus > Varanus komodoensis. The sequence continues at coordinate 81,045,610 of NW_025335268.1, forward strand.
AGGTATGGCATGACGGGATTAACAAGCCAGCTGGGGAGAAAATGAGGCATCTTAAGCCTATCCCCTCTAGTGGCTCTCAGATGGTTCCCAGCCTTACCAGCTGATGTTACTGCTGCTCAATTGCTGTCGAAGACAAACTCTCCCCCATCCATGGTTTAACTGTGGATCAAAGTTCTGATCATGTGTGCATTACTGAGGACTCAGTGGAAATGTGAAAGGATTAATTTTTCCTAGCAGTGCCCTTCTAGGTATTTACTGGAGTACCAAAATCAACTTGTGGGTGAAGGAGGGGTTGCTGTGGTTTATAGGAATTTTAACCCCCCCCCCCACACACACACTCTTTAGGCATTGTGCCAATTTGAATACTGATCGTGGATGTTTCTACTTTTTCTTTGTTACCAGAGACAAATTAGGTAAAGTATCAGTAGCCAGAAGCCTTCATATTCCCTGCCTGATCTTATGGTGGTGTTGAAGATGCCTAGAATGATGGCTCTGGGGAATCCATGCCAAGGCTGCCAAATCCAAGGTGGCTCAAAACTTCATGGGCACCATGACAGTCATAAGGTTGTGTCAACATGCCATCAGCCCAATACGTGTCAATGGACACACTCTTGATTTTGTTTTCTCAATTGGGCAGAAGAATAGTGATCTGAAAGTAGGGCAGTTGACATTCTCATGGTTGGATCTCTTACTATTAAAATGGTACGTCCATAGGGGCAAATGGATTCTAATAAATTCCAGAAAGCCCTGACAGATTATTCTGCTGGAATGGCTGATGCTTTGGTCCAAGTTGTGGGCAGGCAGTAGAATACAGAGATGACTCATGTAGTAGACACAATCACACCCAAGTATCCTTTTCTCCAGAACCGAGCTCAATCAGCTCCTTGGTATACACGTGAGCTGAGGACAATGAAGCAAGAAAGAAAATGGCTAAAAAAGCAGACAGAGGAAAACTTGAGCTACATCTTCTTCTGATTTTATGTCTATTTCATATAGTAGTTTAAAATATTAAAATTTTATCCTCTATGTATGCTATATCTTATGTTTTTAAATTGTTGTGAACCTCCCAGACAGCTTAAGCTAGAATAAGTAAATGAATAAAATTGCACAGAAAGATTTGTTATTAATGCTTGCAAATGGCTGCTCTATAATTTGCATGATAATGTCACTGTGCATCTGTATTTGTTTGTTTATTTATTAAAAAGCACTTTATTTTGGATTGCAAAGTATCTGAAATGTATTAAACCTTATATTATTTACCATCACAGATATATGCATGTGTAAGCTTAGTACACTTGGCAATGCCATATCAAATTTTGATTATCAAGCAGTTTTATTTCTTGCATATGTACATATTTTTTCCTGGGGAAGAGATTTTTCTCTTTTTATCTAGTCAGCAAAACACACCATTTCACTTTGTTCCAACCAAGGTCTTGTTTTAGGTGTATTTCCAGGGGCATGGTAGCTTAGCATGTTTCTCAGATACACCAGTTTCAGCATAGTTGTCCTCTGTGGTCATCTTATTTAGAGTTAACTTTCATAAGGACATGCCCAGCTATCCCAGGCATAGTTTTCAGGTGCAATCTTTTGCAAGTTACAGCATAAAAAACAGTCTATGACTCCCAGCATGGGCTGGGCAGCATGGTTGGCTGGACCATGATTGGTCTCATAGGCCATTTATTTCTGTCTAAGCATGCATAAGATTGCACCTTTAGTGAATCTGCCTAGTTATATCCCTTTGCAATGACTGAAAGGTGCATTTATTCAATATATGTGATGGTAATTGAAGGCGCTCACAATTACAACACTTTCTCCTTTGCATTTCTTCTTGATTTCATTCTCCTTCTCAAGATCACCCAATTTTGCCCAAGGGTCAATAGTGTGTCACAGCACTGAATCACCTTTGGGATGTAGTACTGTCATACACAGCAGTTATGTGAACTTGTCCCCTTTGTGGTTTCCTGTTTGTTTGACACTCTGTCCCTACTTCATGTACAGACAGACACTGGCCCTAGCAGACTCCTGCTTGCCATTCCTATAATGTTTCTATTCAAATATGACCCTATCCTACCACTTGTCTCCATTCAACAAGGTTTCTGATATTCCCACTATATCAATTTTTCACAATGGAAAAAAATGCATTGGATACTTTTCTATGCAAGCCTTGAACTGTACTTGATTTCCTCTTATACTTGTCCAAGGTCCACTCAAAATGCAGAACAAAGAGATTGTAACTAGGTTTCTACCCACTAATGAACACTTTCTCCTTCACCTGCACATCCAAATCAACTGGGGTTCCACTCTTGCATCCCATGCATGTGGCAATGGAAGCATTTCATCCTCCTTTTTTCAACTAGAATTACATCTTTGAGTCTCTAACTTAGCATCCATTTTGATTGCAGATAGCACTGGCTGAGTCTTCTTTCTTATTTTTAAAAAATAAAAAAGCTCATATTTATAGTGGTTCAAACACGGTGAAGATGGAAAAGAATATTGCTCTGCTGATGGTGAAATGACAGAAGAGTACATTTGTCTTTTGCCCCCTGAACTGTGTGTGCTTGTATTTTTAAAAGGAAAATATTGTATCTTTCTGTTTGTTTTACTGGACTGGATGCTTTAGAGATTGCTAAAAGTGACACTGTTTATTACATGTCACCGTGGTGTTATATTTAGCCTGTGATGCCTGACTTCTGTTTTATGTAAAAAAAAATGCAGACCTGAATGGTAAGGAAAGTGGACAGAATCTTGTTAAAATATCCACTACATCGGCAGCAGAGGTGGGGCAAAGCCTAGCTGGATCACTTGTTCATATACAAACCACCAAATAGCCTGCAAACAAAGCTTTCCATTTTTGTCGCTCACCCACCCACCAATCATGTGCTGAAGAATTGCAGGGCACTATAACATTAAATTAGTTTCCGTGTACGTATTCTGCTGGGGCCTAATCAAACAGAGCCCATGTCTCTAGGATCAAACAACTAATCTTTGCAGCTTTGTCAGACTGCTGACTCCTCCATCAATCACACCCTAGACCTCAGAAAGTGTGAAATACTGCTGAATAGCATTCTGTTCTGGTCTGAAATGGTAGCAACTGTGTGGCAGTCACAGCAGAGTCAGAAAATCCTGTTTGCATGCGACAGGCTGAAAGTGATGGGGTACAACAGCAGAGGGGGAGTAGTGATTTTGGAAGAGCAGCAATTGCTAACAAGAATGGCTACCTTCTTATTCCTTTTCTGAAACAAAAGTAATTGACTGCTGAAACTGCTTGTGTTGCAGGTATTGATCAGTGACAGTTAGAGGCGTTCTTCACTATCGCTCGTCCTGTGAGGCCTAATTAACAAAGGCTGGCTTGCTGAATTAGATAAAGCTCAGTGTCCACTGAAATTAATGTGATGCTGTCTGAGCATCCTTCACCTAATAGGGGAAAATCAAGTTTAAGTGGAAGCAAAGAGGAAAGTCTTGTTAAGAGCTAAAACAATTGTGACTAGAATAGAAGTGGATTAATACAAGATCCTTGCAAGGACAAACTTTTTTTTTTAAAGAAGAGTGTGGGTTGCTCCTGATTGTTCTAATGATGCCTTTATTATTAAAGATATCCCTTACTACTGCTGTAATCAGGGCTCTTCAAGAAAAGAGATACTTTCTGCATTGAACTTTTGCTGTATGTTTATGCTGGCAGAAACAGGTTGCGAAAAAGTATTGGTGGTCTTGTACCATTCCCTGCAGTTTGAGATTAAGAAAGTTCCAGAATTAGCTGACAAGTTGGCATTGTGTCATTGATGAATTAAGGCCTAATTAGTATCTTGCTTGTGGAATAGGGAGAATATGGAGAATATTAGCCAGAAGGATTGGTTCTGAGATTGGTTTGGCTGTAACAATCTATTTCTCAATAGCATCATTTTTCTTGGTAGAAAGGCAGGGTAAAAATGAGTGAATGAATTTATGGACATGTGACTTTTTATATGCAGTAAAGTTGCACAAAAACCAAGTATAAATGGCATTCTCCACCTAATTATTATTTGTTATATAAATATATGTGTTGGGCATGATCCAGTTTTAGATTCATGTGATTAGACTGGTAAAACTGCATTTCTATGCTCCCTCTTTGCTATGTTTAAGGGTTGCTAAGATGATGCCGTGACCCTCCAGGTTTGTTTCTGCTTTCAAAGAGCACTTTCAATGAATTCTTTTAGAAGAGAGAAAATGCAGTATTATTTGGGAAAATAAAAGAAAATGTTTTTTCTGCTTGTGGATGTGACTATTCCTCTATGTCACAGCACCACCTAGAGGCTATGTAGTGGAAAAGCAGGAGAAGAAATACTTTTTTGCATATTGTTGGACCGTATGCAAAACTAAACTTAGAAACAGTGTTTAACAACCATATGTAGTGAAGCCATTCATTTAATGTCACTTTTTTATGGTCCGGCTTTTTGTTGTTGAAGGGAAAAGGAACTCTTTTACTGACTGCCATAATATGTTGTAGTGGAAACAAGTTTAGATGCCTTTTAAAAGGGGCATTAGAGAAATTGAGGGGAAAGGAGTCCCTTTGGATTTACTCCACTTAACCAATGGCTAATAGGGGACAGTGCTCATCTCTGTTTCTAAGGTCGTGAGCCAGCACTGTCCAAAGATGATCCTGTGATCATGTGACCAGCGTGATACCATGGAGCACTGTTATCTTCCCACCAAGATGGTACATATTTATCTACTCGCTTTACAAGCTTTTGAACTGCTAGGTTGGCTAGGAGCTAGGGGTGAATAATGGGAGATCACTCCATCTGGTGGAGGCTGGGCTTGAACTGCTGGAGTGCTGACCATTTCTGGCAGACAGTTCCAGAATCATTAAGCTGCTATGCCACTGCATTAGAGAAATTAATGGAAGATAAAGGTGTCAATGGCTACTAGTGAAGCATGGCTGCGTGCCCTCTGGCTTCAGAGGTGTATGCTACCAAATATCAGTTGCTGAAGCACAATAATGGAAGATTGTCCTGCTGGAAGCTTTCCTGATTCCTCACACTCATCTTGTTGGTCATGTGGAAAACAAGATGTTAGACTAGATGACCCTTTGGAGTGCTCTTTTTATGTTTATCTGATCACTTTAGACTATAATCCAGAGGGCTGCAAGAAAACAACACCTCATACCCTTTAAATTCTATCTGCACAATTACATAAATAATTATATATTAGCATTAAATAAATATGTAAGCTCTTTATCAACAGTATGGACAATTAACTGCATATAACAGTTTTTTGCATACTTCCCCCATCCCCAGAGTTTATTTTTTGTCCTTATCTGATGTTTCTGCAGAAGATTTAAACAGGAAGAAAGATACTCCACCCACCCCATGCATAAATTTAAGAATAGGTTTTCAAAATCATAGCCAAAGAAATCATTGGTTTCCCTAGGATTAACAGCTCTCCAAATAAAATTTGTAGATTATACAACATTAATTATTTTGAGCATACCTGTTAATGAGGCAAGTTACATAGATGTTTAGCTTCTGTTCATGCCATGGGAATCATTCTGCTCTCTGAAAAAAATATACTGCAATGATATATTAGCATAGGAACAATCCAGATGTCAGCCTCCAAACAAAAGCAATTATCACATAAACCTCATTTTGTACAATCATTTATCAGAATCAGGTTTCTATGTGATGCAAAGTAGGTTTCGATCAATAGAGAGAAATCAGCTTGCTTTGCAATGATTGATTAAGCAGACCATTATGATGATGATAAGAAGTTACAGCTGACACCAATCACTCCATAATTGGTGGATGGAGTTAAGATATCTCAGTTACTGCCATATATACCCTACAACATGTAATATATAGCTTCTGTGATCACTAGATGGCATATGAATGTAGAAACATAAGCATCATGTATCTAGAAGGTGAATATAGAAAAAATGCTAACAGAGGTTGCTTTTTCTGCCCTTTTTGCACATGTAGGCAAATGCAGAAATATACACAGCAAACAGAGAATGAGTTTCCTATATGGAAACAGAATAGAGTGTGGTAAGATGCACCTTGGTCCTTATTGGTGTATTTTTAAGATTAATTTTGTTGTACACATATGCATGCACGTTCAATTTAATTCAATACAACATTCTATTAAATAACAAGTAGAAAATCTATTCACCAAGATTTACCAGGGGAGGGGGAATGGAATCAGTTTTCAAAACATCAAATTTTATTGTATTAATTTGAAATTTAATAATTAATTTAATTTAATACAATACATTGGAATCACAATAAGAACAATAACACAAGATAGACTTGGCATGCCAACACAGCATAAAACATAATGCAGCTTCAATAACTAAACCCACCATCATTTATAAGAGTTAAAAATCATACCATAGGGATTAGATTTTTAAATGCTTTAAATGCTAGGATACTTAGAGCATGGTCTGGTGGTCTTCCAATGCTGTCTGGGGGCCATAGGAACCTTTGGCGTCCCAACGCTGAGGTCCTTCAACTTTGATCCTTAGATTCCAGTGGCTGAGTATCTGCCTGGCCCTCTTGCAACTGGGCTGGCTGCTTTGTGGAGAGCAGAAAAGCAAAAAGAAGGGGGGCAGGAGACCTTGTAGGGAACAGGGAAGGAAGGAGTCTGGAGCCACCTGAATAAAAGGCTCAGGGTGAGGAGCCATGCATTATATGAACCTGAGGTGGGGGCAATAGCATTATGCCCTTAGTGTAACTGTATGCCTACCCTGACATAACACACATTAAATTGCTCCCAGAATTGTGAATGGTGGTGCTGAATTTTCAACCTTCATATCCAAATTCAATAAATGTATTGCATAATATTTGATCCCTATCTAATACAATATTTGCCAGTTAAATCACATACACGAGGGCCTATCTTTTTAGTAAGCATTCTGATATCAGTGCAGCATCTACTCTACTTTTTCATGTGCTCGTGTGTGCACATGCACTTCAACACTCATCAGAATTTGCTTCTTCTAAAAGGTACTGATCAACAAAGGGGATGCAGCTCCAGACTAAATAGTTACTAATTATGCTCCCCTTTGGGGAGATATTGATGAAGTACTCATTCATTAGCATCGAAGGACTCATGCTTCATCCCAACTTGCATTTTCTTTGGACCCCATTCCTTCTGTACCACTGAATTATTAGATATAATATTTTTCTCTTGCTATGACTTTGGTCATTGACAGAGACAAAAAGCTCCAATACTATGGATGAAGTCTGTAGCTTTCCAAGTTTGTGATGTAATTCATCGCCCCCCACCAAAAATAAAAAAAATAAAAAATTCAACAATATGTGCACCTTTAACAATGTGTACTTCTTAAAAATGTGTGCTAATGTGATCTGGGCAATGGATGAATAATTTTTCACCTACTAAACTAATGTACATTTGGAAAAATGCCAGTGGAAATATGCTAAAATTTTAATCTGATAAACAAAACACAAACCAAAGCACAGATTTCAATCTGATACACATACTGGTTGAGATGAGTTTTGAGGTGGAATTTAGATAAACTTTTCAGGTTTGAATTTTCCATGTATCTAACTAAATGGATGAACGTTTTTTCCTACATCAACATGGCCATCCCTGCCTGCCAGAAACAGTGGTTTCTGAAAGAGCATCCTGACTAATGGGTGGAATAGAAATTTACCAGACAAACAAACAAATAAATATAAATAAAATATTTCTTAACTTGCAGACTGCCCTGGGAACCCTCAACTGAACAAATAGCTGGTATAAAATTGAAATTATTCATCACTGGACAGTACAGTAAATAAAAACAGTACAAAGATGGAAAACCACAGCTTATAAGGTGCTATGATTTCACAAGAAAATCATAAATCAAGATTTCACATATGTGTATATGCGTCCTTGTAAATCATTATTCATTATTATTTTCTTTTATAACTTTTCTTTTATAACTTCTTTTATATCGTTTATATTTTTTATTTATATTATTAATTTTAATTTTATATTGTTATTTTTATATTGTATTTTATTGTGTTGTAAGCCGCCCCGAGGCTTCAGCAAGGGGCAGCATAGAAATGTTCTAATAATAATAACAATAACAATAACAACAATAATAATAATAAAAAAAGGGAGAAATCTGGGATTCTCCCAGGTTACATCATGTTTTCATTTGACTTTCCTGATCTCTCTGTTTGGTGATCACATGCCAAAACAGGCCTAACAGAGATATTTCTTCAGAAAACCCATATAATGAATAAACATTCAGAATCTTTTGGCAGTTTCAGTTCAGCAATGCATTCTTTCGCAGAGTCAAGTCAATTTCCAATAAAAACAGGAGCCCTTCTTGTGCACATGTGAGAACAAAATTCTAAGCCTTCCTTACAGAAATTCGAGCAACAGGCAGGAGTGTAAATAGCAAAAGAATTCCAGACTTGGCCTAATCCCTTATGTTTTATGTTTTATTTTTTTATTTTGTAGTTCAAGGAAAGTTCACTGATTTGTGCAGTGAGAAGCTGAAGCCAGTAGTATGAGTCCAGCAATCTAAGAGGAGTGCGAAGACTCTTATGACACAGTGACATCCAAAGCAATAGGAAAGTGCTCCGAGTGACAGGTGGCATTCTCTTTGTTACCCTGCCTTTGCACATGTCTCTGACATCTCTTCATGGACACAGCAGGGCTTTGATTCGCTGGTGTTTTGTATTCATGCCCTTTCCACAGCACTGCTGCAGATTTTCAGAATGCTTGGAATTGCACAAATTCAAAGCATACAGCTACAAGGCGAGATAATAAATTGTTGATTGCAAAAATGGATGTTGTTAGATATGGGAAACAATAGCACTTTCTCTTGGGTTCTGGGGGAAAAAAATGCAAAAAGTCCCATGGGGACATTAAATGATCTTGATTGCATTGTCTTCCGGTTTTCAACCATCCCAGGGAGCTTTCCTGCTCATAAGAGTAGGCAAAAAATAAAAAAATAAAAGATTATCATGAGAAGAGATCACAAACATACCCTTTCCCCAGACCAGTGGTATCATTGAATACGGCAAGTGTCATTGTGCCACACTCTAGTTCAGGAGCTGGTTTTAGTATGCAGAGCGCTAATTCATTTTGTTGCTGGCAGCACTGCATTAATGATCAAGCTACGACAATGAACACTGTCTGCATAACAAATGCGCCTTTCTCAAGCTGCAGTAAATACAAAGTGATTAACATGGAATCGCTGCTCATGCAAACTGCCTCTCTCTGCCTTTTAAAAAGATATCACTGTTTTTATTTAAAGCCCTGCAAACTGTGAAATTTTCTTTGGAGTAGGTCTCTGTCGTTCTTCCTTTGATGATGATGGTGATGATGATGATATATCATTTTTTCAGGTTTTTCAGTATCCTTGCTGTAGAGAGCTGTCTTTACTACGCTGGATGCAAATGGTTATTAATACTCTGCTCCCTGCTCCTGACATTTACCAAGGCAGAATCATCAAACAGAATGAAATCACATCATGCTCCTCCTGGCTAGCCTAATCCTGCCCTTCTGTTTGAGCTAACAGGAGAGAGGGAGAGACACAGAGAGAGTGTTGTGTGTGCAAGGTGATCTGAGCAAGTTCACGTTTTTGTTTTTAAAAACACTTTGCATTTAAGGAGCAGAGGCTGGCGGTGCTGGTGATGATTTGACTTTGGCGTCTACCTAGCCAGTTCCAATTCTGTTGCTTGGACCTAAAAGGAAGCAAATTGACAGAGCTGTGTTTCCCTTCCTTTCCTCTTAATCATGGCATTGAAGTTCTGGGCAATGTCAATGTATTATGAAAAGATGAGATTATGCTATTCTTAGAGACAGGGACACAGAGACGGCTCACTTGCCAGGCAGTTTTCCCTTCCACATCATTTGTGGCAAATCCTTACTGAGGAAGCTCCTTTAAAAAAAAGGAAAGTGAGCTGGGGGAGGGGACACTAGCCCTCTATTAAGCAGTTGGATATGGCTGTCTCTCATCCACTCTAGACTCTGCAGCAATGCTGTTCACATCCTTATTGCCATCTCATCTCATTATAATGTGCCAAAAGCTTAGTCTCTTTGCTCCAGAGCAGCCTTTTAAAGACAGGGCTTTATTAGAAGAAGCATCATTCAAAAGAGCTCAAGCATTTTTTCCCCTTTTATTCCACTAAGGCACTGCTGTAGGGATTTATTACTCATATCTGCCTTTCAAGGTCTGGAATCTTTCCTCATTTAGACCTAAATATAAGACAGTTTCATAAGCTGGCAGTATAAGCTGTGTCCATTGTAGAACTCCATTCTGACCCCCTCCCAGCCGCTTGAATGACATTTCATTAAAAATGTATTACAGCTGGAAGTGTTGGTTCCAAACAGAAGCTAGGATATAAAGTTTTGTTTCAGCAGGGGCAGCCCTTATTCAGTCTGTCCCTGCCTGTGTGGCTGTGTCACAAAATTCTTGGGAATTCCCACCCCCACAATGTAGGATTGCAAAAATGAGGAAGAGGATTTAAGTTTGGATAGGGTTGCAATTACCATTTTCAGCTGGAAGATTCTGGGTGAATTCACAGTCATGCATATTCATCTATGCAGAGGGCAGAGTGGTGAATGCTCTGCAAATGAACTAAGACACATCAAAACTAACAGGCAGATCGTTCATATTGCCTCATTGCAAATAGGCTTTTTTTCCTCCTTTTTGGTAATGGATGGATGGATTCATTCATGCTTCATGCATGATAGAGTCCCATTTAATTTATTTTAGGGTGAACCCAGTTGAACCAAGTGAAGGACTCAAGAGGTGTAGCTCTGAAGAAGGCAACCTGCTAATGATACAAAGCTCATCCATGGGATGTAGACTGATGGACTTTATGCTAGTTCTTCTCTTGGAGAGGTAGACCTGTGTGAACGTGAAGGTAGAGAGCCTCACCGTAGACTGTTGTGGGTGGAATGCCAGCAGAGGGTGTGGAATACAGACTCCTTTCTTCACTAGTCAAGGACCTTGGAGCCATCTGGTTCTGGTGGAGAATTAGCTTGGCTTCTGATGGCTACTTGTGCATCACCAAAAATAGCTCATATGTCATGAGGTATGCAAACACACACACACACACACACACACAGAGGGAGGAAGAGAGGACTCTGCTTGCATAAAATGTTCACACAAATTTGTATATCTTTTATTGTCATAAAATATAATTTAAATAGAAATATAGTTTATCTCACCAAAGTGTGGATGATGGTGACCACTGAGCTCAGGAAGAGCTGAGTGTGTCTTTCCTTTTAATAGCTCTTTATCTTTATACTGTACCTGGACTGGACATCCTTTCAAATAAAGAATGCCTTCAAAATAGAATATAATCCCATAACAGGCCTTCAAATAGAGGATGGGTGACTTTAAAAATTGGCAGAAGGTCAAGCTGGGTTGAAGGGATTTTTGATATGTAGTCCAAGACCCACTGGAAAGTCAGGGCCTTGGCTTTTAGTGAAGGCAATATACGTTTTTATCTGTGGTCATCAATTGTAATGCCAAATCCTATATGTAAATGCATTCTTTTTAATGTTGCTATTGTTAGCTATGTATTTGTGTTTATTTTGTCCTGGCCATGGGTTCAGGAAACAAGGTGGGCTCTCCTTCACCTTTCCTGCAGCTAGGTTTGCTTTGTCTGATTTGATCCAGCTGAAACAATTACACTGCTGTGTAAGTGCCCTTTGCTTGTGGCATACTGTCTGCAAGATGGACTGTGCAGGTTGCCATTTTGTAGATGGATGGGTCTTCCTCTCAGCAGGTTGGATGACACTGTTCTTCCAGCTGCTATGAGAACCTTCATGTTAAAGTGTGGAATAAAGAACAGGTGCATGAATTAGTCTTGCATACAAATACATGGACCACCAGGTGTCCAGATAGGATAGCAAAGACAGGTTGAACACAAAGGGGAAAGTTTTGGTGTTTTAAATATACACGGAGACATACACAAGTGATCCGTGAAACTTACTGCCTCAGGATGTACTGATGATTAATTGTATAAGACTTCAAAGGCACTGAGGTTAAATTAACACAGAGTAGGTGTAGCCTTGGCTATTAATTAAGAAGAACACAGAAAACCTCTTCAGATTGAACATGCAGCTGCTCAGGTATCTGGATTTTTATTTTATTTTATTTTTTTGGCTGCATATTTGCATTTTACTATAGTGAAAGTTTGTCCAGCTGGGATATTAGCATAAATTGGTGGAGGGGTGTGTCATTTATGATTTTCATTAGCAGAATCTTGTACCATGTTTGCCATGTGTGTTTGTTTTGTCTGAAAGAAGATTATTGAGCTGTGAAAAGTTGATGAACACATGCATAGATCTCACAATGGCTTAGCAGCTCAGGAATCCATTAAGTGACCCGGAACACTTCCATTGCTGGAATCTACAACAGGTCATAAGGGAGTTTACTATAAATTAGCAGCATCCATTCAATAAGGAAATGGGACTTGGATCCCTTACTGGAGGACAGCACAAGACACATGAGGCGGTGTAGGTCGTACAGCCTATCAAGGAACACTGCAGGCTTGACTGGGCATTAGTGGGCCAGCCCTTCAATTGGGCTAACAGAATCCATGAGTCTACTGGTTATTTGCAAAACCCTCCAGCAAGGGTACTGGTGCCAAAACAGACATCAGTGCCTAAGGGCAGTATCCAGCACTATTGCTAGCACTTCTTAGAGCAACCCCAGATACAACCTGAAACTCTCATTTCCGGAAAGTGACAGGTCAGCAGAGCTGTTCCAGAAATGAGCATTTATATTCTAGGAAGTTCTAGCATCTGTTGCAGCTGTGCTAACTCCTGATGGCCTATAAATAGCATAGGATATGGCTGTGCATCTTTTGTTTTGCTTTTATTCTATAGTAGGTTCTGGGAAGCCTAATCCAGATCAGAGCTATAGCTTGGGTAGTAAGATGTATATGGGGACTAATAGGATTGAGGCCTCTGTGCCTACTCTGCAGTGAAATAGTAGAGGCACATTTAGGGTAGTTTTTGACCCAGCCCCCTTCCCTCATGTAGTGAGGGTTGATAGATCCCAGCAAATCATCTTTGGGAGCCACTGACAAGAATAAAAGTGTTTGCTTCTGTTACAATTTCCTGCCATGGCTATAAATAAAGCACATTCCATTTACTGGAGATTTACTTGTTTAAGTCGTCATTGCCATTCCTTGAACTTTTTCTATGAAGATTATTACTAATATATTTCTTTTCTTGATCATCAACTTATTATATGGCTGTTACAGAAATTTGTCCTTGCACTGTATGTCACTATATTTTTTTATTGTACAATAGCTTTGCTATATTTGACAGCTTCTCATTGGAATTGTCACTCTCTGTATATTAGAGATCATTGGTGAGATTTGCTTAGTACCAGGAACAATGCTATTCTGCTGATAATGTAACACTGATAATGTAATGGTCTCAAAATGAAGCAATGGACTCCTAGATTCTGTAGAGAAATGGCATTGGACTAGCATCCCTTTTATATAGGTAAACAAGGTATGTGTGCCTCTTTCCTTATTCATCTTGAGTTAGTTTGATATTCAGTTGTCTCCACCTGATCCTCAGATATTTTAGTCATTTCCAAGACTGAGGTTACTAAGCTGAAAAGTGCAATGAATATAACTAGTTTCTAATTGTTTTTAACTGTAGCTCAGTCCCATGACAATAGAACAAGAGTATTTTCTTAGTGGGTGTTTTCTTACGCTTCAGCCAGATATTGAAATATATGAGAGATTCATTTCCATCCATTTCTGATTAGGATTTATCCAGTTCACATTTGATGGATTGAGCATAGGCTCTGACACAGCCTGCAGCTGAAGTCTGCAAGTTCAGAAATGTGATTTACTGATCTCCAAAAATTAAATGAACATGTGTACGATGGAAAAAAATGAATAAAACCTGCATTTTAATGGAGAAGAACATTTCAAAGGTGTGCACAAAATGATGCCTAAATCTGGAAAATATGGGGGCATTTTGGTGCCAAGGAAAGGAAAGGGGAAAATATGATAGGGACATGAGTTGGAAGAAACTTCAAGAAGAAATAGGAGAACTTTGCTGAGCTTGGATTTTGCACAGGATTTTGCACAACCCTAATAGGAAGGGATTGAAGGAAGCTCCAAAGATAGGACTAAGTGTGGCCAAAATATGAATTCTACCAAAACTGTGTTTGGTTATAGAGAGATTAATCCTAAGCAGTGTTCTGTAAGGAGTATCCTCTCACCTGATCTATTTATGATTTTCATTGAATTGAAGGACCATTAGGATGGCCATGTGTGTCAAAAAGAAAACCAACCCAACCCACCAACCAACCCACAAAACATAGAAATGCACAATGCAAAGCAGAGAGGCATAAACCTAATGTAGAAGTCCTTATTGGAGTTCCATGTTCAGATAATCTCTCTCTTTAGTTTGATTTGTATTTTAACAAGAAGCTAAGATTCAGGAAGGAAATTTTTCTTCAATTCACTATTTTGTCAGTATAAATCCACTCTCCCTGTTGCAACTAGGAATAATGTCCCTGTAGAGGGCAAAGTCCAGCTGAAGCAGCATTTATACCAGGAAAACTGGGTAGGAAAATGGTTATGGTTCCAATCCACCTTTCCCCATGGCCACTTTTGAAGATGAATAACAAAGAGATGGCATATGGCAGGGGTCTCAAACTCGCGGCCCACGGGCCAATGGCCGGGCCAGGCGGGGCACAGGGGAGGGGCCTGTGGCCTTCAAAGCGCCGGCGGCACCAGGGCAGGTCATGGGATGAGCGGCCCACCACCACCGCGGTGGTGGAATACTTGATGCGCCCAGCCTCACCCAGACTCTACTTCCAGCGGCCTCCAGGTAAGTTGAGTTTGAGACCCCTGGCATATGGTCTAATGGCCATATTGCCTGACTGCAGCTTCCATCAACCTCAGTTCTGCCAGTGGTAGTGGTTCCTTTTTGGATCCAGAGACAACAAGCACACTTGTGGTTAAGGCTAGAGAGTTTTATTAGCAGACTACAGAAAAGGTATTATAAAAGCAATATAGACTCAGAGTACAATCCTTGCATCCCTTGTCCTGTCATAAAATCCTTAAAGAAATTACAGCGGAAGACTCCTGGCTGGCATACAGTACCTTCCAAGTCTGTTTTGTGGTTTTTGTCTTGGGAAAATTCTCTGACATTATATAAGAAGTTTTTGTGGGGAGGAGGTTAACCCTAATCACACTTCTTGCATTAATCATTAACAATTGATTAAGATGTTTTCACATAACTAATTGGGAAAGAATTGTACAAGATAACTTTATATATATCTTGGATATTCCCATAGTAGTCAGTTGAATTTGTCTAATCCCATCTGGTGATAAACAACACTTTCAAAGTGGCTGCAATGCTGCCCAGAGCCACCAGTTCCTGGCCCATATATATTTAAAAACTTATCTAAACAATGAGGGACAGCAATCTAAGCAACTGAAGTATGCTCAACAGATAAGTGAGTGACCTTTGAAGATATTTGTGGACATTAAGCTTACACCTAGGACTATCCAAAAACAAAATCAACAA
Organism: Varanus komodoensis; assembly: GCF_004798865.1. Taxonomy (NCBI): domain Eukaryota; kingdom Metazoa; phylum Chordata; class Lepidosauria; order Squamata; family Varanidae; genus Varanus; species Varanus komodoensis. The sequence goes on from NW_025335268.1 coordinate 81,061,120, forward strand.
GCTTCTCATCGGAAACTCATGAGCTCATTGGTACAAGGCACCAGACAGCAAAGTGAGATCCTGGCAGAGAGGAATGTAGAATAAGAATAGCTATATGCAGATGTTCCACATACAAAGACAGAATAATCAAACACCACTATGTCCTTGTGAACACAAGGGACTTTGATCCATTTCCATTCAATCTTCCATTGCGTATACCAGTTAATCCTGTTGGGAATAATAGTGCAAGAGTATCTACAGGACCACATGGTGGGCATGTCATGAGCGGAGCCGGCTGGTGCTGGAGGTCAGACTAGATGGCCCGGGAGACCCCTTCTGACTCAGTCTGTTTCTATGTTTCTAGTTCACCCCTGGAATATACAACCACACTCTCCAATGTTTTGATTAATCCATCCCTCCATATGCACAACTTTTTTGTGTGAGTTGCTTGCTTTGAATGCAGTAGGGTTCCAGGTCAGTCTAGTTAGAACGGTTTACAGGGAAGACTGCCTGAGAGACCCTAAAGATGTGTCGATGGTCAAGGGAGGTCACACCCAGACAGATGGGCAAATTCAGTAAATGGAAGCATCATAGGTAAGATATTTCACAACATTCTCTGGGCTATGGTGCTTCTCTTCTGCCTAAGTTTTCACTTAAGAATAAATTAGTTAACAAAGCGTAATTTGCAATACCTTGCCAATTTCCTCTCATTTCTAGAAAGCAGAGGAGGGATTATTTTTGCCATCCTACATGGCAAGTTCTAGGTATTTAAAAAAATGACTCAACAGTAACAAGAAAATGAAGTATGCATGCATAGAAGTGCATAAAGTTTTGTAGGGAGACAAAAAGAATGGACCAAAATGTGGTGAGGCCCACTCTGAAGGACAGCAAGAAAGAACTATGGCTCAGTGGTAGACCGGTTCTTCTACATGCAGAAGCTTCCAGGTTCAAACCCTGGCATGTCCGGGAAAGCCACCAGCTGGAGCAGACAACAAACTTGGTAAATGGCAGCTTCCTGTGTGCTATGCCTGATGTAGTGGCTAAGAAAATCTCTGTGTTGTTGGCCCAATTTAAACAGCAATATGCTACTGCAAAATATATGGTGAGGGTTGCTTAAACACAGAACACCAAGAAATTCTTCCTTCTTTTAAAAGTCTGTGTTAAACTGAAGTCTACAGTCGATCACTAAATTTGCTCTATAAAGCACCAGCAGAAGCTTCTCTCTCTCTCTCTCTCTCTCTGTGTTTCAATTCAGGGCCTTTTTTTTTTTCTTCAACAGCTGCTAAGCAGAGGTCAGGTTCATGAGACCTTGACTTAAAGGAAACAACATCTTTCTGCTGTGTCAAACCTCTGGGGTGGGTTTGGGGTGCTATAGTTATTTATTTATTTAAAGCAAGAGTTCTCTATTGTTTATGATGCCTCTGAAGAGCTGGAGTAATGTGTGTTGATACTGAAAGGTGAAAGATGCGTTTTCTGTTGCTATCATCTGCAGCCTGTAAGGAACAGGATGCGTGCTGAGAAGTGTAAAGGACAAGGTGCCCTGGAGCACTGTGGGATGCAAAGCATAAGATGAAAACGCCTTGGAAAACAAGTCTTAAAGCTCTGGTCCTCTAGCAGGTGTAAATTGACAAAGCCTGTCAGCCTTTGTGTTGCCTTGCTGATCTACGCTTGCAGAGGATCCAGTGAAGGAGAAGAAGGATTAATCTAACGTTTCCTTACAGCCATTTAAATCAACTAGAATTAGTTTATAAATGCAAAGTTCTTCATTAATTAAAGCATGATTTCAAACAACTTAGTGCAGCCTTCATCCGCCTCCTCCTCATTAGAAGGCCCATTTTGTTTGTGAATTGCTATGGAAGAGCACCGAATGCCTACAAATGAAGCAAAAGCTCTGCAAAGGAAAGGTGCCCTCATTTAAACGGTATCCACTAGAAATGCTAAAAGGTTTGTGCAGTTAGTCAAAGTAAATTTGTGAACGTCAGCTTAGTGTCCCCTGTCCCTTGTTCCCTCCAATACAGGCCCAGGGTCATTCAATCACCCCTGCTTAAAGCTCTTTTTTCTGCTAATTCCTCTTCATCTGTAAACAGTGAACACATCTTTCTCTCCTGGACCTTCACAAGTGTACATGCTACATTCCCTTCTTATTTTCTTTAATTTGCATAGCCCTAGGAGGGCCACAGTACAGAAAGAGGTGGTTTTTATCCCTTCCCTGCCAGCCTAAAATGCCCCCATTGCTCCAAGTTTCATGGGACATGGAAATTCATGGGCAGGATGTAATCATGTCTGGAGAAGAACTTCCTCCCCCCCTATTCACTGTGATCGCTTCCAACGTGAGTAGCTTACCATACCTGTAGGCATTAATAAAGTTAGATGATGAGCTAGCATATTATGCAGCAAGATCAATACGTTGTTTTCCCATCACTTTGTTTATTTTGCCCGTTGACTAACTTCCACCAGTCCCCTTCCTCAGGCTTCCACTCCTATACTCCTCTTGTCTTCCGTGGATAGAAGGAGTATAGAAGATTTTGATTGATCTGAAATGATTCATGAATGTCAACATGATGAGTCGCCTTGGCCAGGGCAACTTATTTTATATTGTTAACTTGTTTTATATTGTTAATGTATAGTATTTTAATTGATTTGTTTGTGAGCCACCCCGAGGCTTCGGTGAATGGAGCGGCATAGAAATTTTCTAAATAAATAAAAATAAATAAATAAATAAATAAATAAATGATCAGGATGATATGCTCCTTAAAGATGTTTTCCAATCCCCAAATCTGAGTTTATGTTAAAAGAAAAATATGAGGTTTAAAAACTGCACTTTTAAAAATGCACATTTTCTCAAAATATTTTTTCATGTTTAATGTATGGGTGAGTGTGTGTGTATATTCTCTCTCTCTCTCTCTCTCTCTCTAAAAAAAATAGCACTCTTCAAATGTGCACATTCCAGTTCAAATGAAATGAAAAAGACCATAGTCAATCACGGGTGATGAGATGAACTAAGTTTCAAGGTAGTGATGAGAGAATTTCAGCAGTTCTGTACAATGTTCACCTGTCCCTAATGAAGATTCCATTCCTTAATCTTTTTTGTTGTCCTACCAATAGCAAGTAGTGGGTTGTTTCCCATGACAACACAGAGGGATATACTGATTTGGTTAAATCCATTCCATCTGTGTTTTGCAGATGGTCAGGCATGTTTCATTCCACCATTGACAGAGTTGTTGAGGTTTTTTAAAATCTGAATTTTGTTTTATTTGTGCTGATGTTTTTTAGTGTGAATATGCACATTATTTAAAACAATTTGATGCTAATCCTCTCACAACTAATCCATGGAATCTGGAAAACTCTGAACAATCCACACCACTGGAGTATCTACAAGTTGGATTCAAAGTAATCCAAACTTATTTGAATATTACTTTTTTCTATGACATCCTACATTGTAGCAGTTCAGAAGATAGATAAGAGGCTTCCAAACAACAGGCCATGAAATGCTGGCTACTGACTACAATTTCGGGCCTCTGCTGTGTCAGTGAGGGCAGTAAAAAAGAGGTTTTTTTCCACTTCCATTGCCTCCTCACAATGCCGCCCAGCGGAGATTTTTGAATGGTGCAAGGCCTGGTTCGTCCGGGTCCTAAGGAAGATCGGGTTCCACCCTAAAAGGCCCACTGTGATGACTTTTCCAGGCATTTCAGGGAGAAAATCACTCAGATTCGTCACGAGCTGGACACCACTAGTGAATCAGAGGTTTCTGGGGAGACGCCAATGCTGCCGTCTGGTCCAGAATTATTGGATGAATTTCAGTTATTATGGCCCGATGATGTGGACAAGGTGCTTGGATGAGTATGTCCCACCACTTGCCTATTGGACCCTTGCCCGTCTTGGTTAATAAATAATTCCAAGCACAGGATTGGGATCTGGATCTTGGAAGCTTCTCTGAGGGAGGGTCGGGTGCCTGCCCCTTTAAAGGAGGCGGTAGTCCGACCGGTCCTGAAGAAAGCATCACTGGATCCAGAGATGGCCACTAACTATAGACCAGTGGCCAACATCCCATTTCTGGGCAAGGTGTTAGAGCGGGTGGTGGCGGGACAACTCCAAGCACTCTTGGAGGAAACTGATTATCTAGACCCATTTCAGTCTGGCTTCAGACCTGGGTACGGTACTGAATCTGCCTCGGTTGCCCTGTACGATGACCTGTGCAGGGAGAAGGACAGGGGGAGTGCGTCCCTGTTGATTCTCCTGGACCTCTCAGCGGCTTTCAATACCATTGACCATGGTATCCTTCTGGATAGGCTTGTGGGATTGGGGGTCGGAGGCACTGCTTTGCAGTGGTTCCGCTCCTATCTCAACGGCCGATTCCAGAAGGTAGTGCTGGGGGACTATGGCTCTGTGCCATGGCAGTTATGCCATCGAGTACCGCAGGGGTCCATTTTGTCCCCTTTGCTGTTTAACATCTACATGAAACTGCTGGGAGAGGTCATCAGGAGGTGTGGGCTGTGGAATCATCAGTACGCTGATGATACCCAGCTCTACCTCTCGTTTTCCACCAATCCAGGTGAGGCAGTGGCTGTGCTGAACCGGTGCCTGGATGAGGTAATGGGCTGGATGAGGGCCAATAAACTGAAGCTCAATCCAGACAAGACGGAAGTCCTGTTGGTTGGTGGATCGAGCTTCGGAGAGGGTGGATTTGACCTAGTCCTGAATGAGGTTGCACTCCCTCTTAGGGACAAGGTCTGCAGCTTGGGAGTGCTCCTCAACCCGGAGCTTTCATTGGAAGCTCAGGTGACAGCGGTGGCGAGGAGCGCTTTCCTTCAGCTTCGGCTGATTCATCAGCTGCGCCCCTACCTGGAGTTCGACTGCCTGGCGACAGTGACACACACGCTGGTGACTTCCCGTCTGGACTTGTAACACGCTTTACACGGGGCTACCCTTGAAGACTGTCCAGATACTTCAATTGGTTCAAAATAGAGCTGCCAGGCTGCTGACGGGGACTGGGCGTTATGTTCACATGACTCCTGTCCTCCGTCAGCTTCACTGGCTTCCCTTTGAAGTCCGGGCCCAATTCAAGGTGTTGATGATGACCTATAAAGCCCTAAACGGCTTGGGTCCTGGTTACCTGAAGGAGCACTTACATCCATATATGCCCGGCTGCCCCTTGAGATCTGCGGGAGAGGCCCTTCTCCGGGAACCCTCCATGAAAGAAATTAGGAGGGTAGGTACTCGTAGGGGGGCTTTCTCTGCGGTGGTGCCCAATCTATGGAATGCGCTCCCCAGAGAGGTCTGCCTGGCACCGTCGTTATTTGTTTTTCGGCGCCAGGTGAAGACCTTTTTATTTAAGTGTCATTTTAATTGTTAACAGTATTTGCTTATTTATCTGGCCAGGGCGACTTCTTTTATATTGTTATTTATTTTATATTGTTAGTTTTATATTGCTATTTTTGTATTATATTTTATGTTGTGAGCCGCCCTGAGGCTTCGGCGAATGGGGCGGCATAGAAATGTTTTAATAAATAAATAAATAAATAAATAAATTTAACATTTAGGAAAACAAAAAATAAAACCTTTTTAAAATGAACTACACTAACACTATGTTCACCCTACCTTGGAAACATGAGAAAAGAGAAGTCTCATGAAGCTTGTCTTAAGCAGAAAATTTCATTAATGCCAAAGTTCATGTTGTATGCAATATTCCCTTTGAAAGGCAGACAAACTATAATCCCTTGCTTCCCACCTTTAAATGGCATGATTGAGCATCTGAAAGAACATCATTTCCAGCCAAAGACAGGACTGGTGAGATCCATCTTTTGTCCAATGAGCCCTCTTTATTGGTTAGGATTGTTTGGTTGGTTGTTGTTTTGCTTGAAAGAGCAGATGAGATGAGTGAATGATATGGGAGAGTCCCATATTGAGTGAGACTCACACTTGAAGTATTCTGGGTTTGAGTTAAAAATAGTGTGATACCTTTTGAAGTTGAGTTGAGTTGTCTTCCATTCTTACGCGTACAGGGAAGCCCACACCAAACACAGTAAGTTTGCCACACTGGTAGCGGGAGGTGTATATGTATATTTTTACACTTAGGATTGCATTGGGACTTGTAATATGACAGACAAATGATAGGTAGTCTATATATAGACATATAGAATAGAAATAAAAACTTTGATTAAAAATAATCTCATTGAATGAAAGCAAAGCAATAATTTTGGTTAAAATCCATGACTCTGAAGTCTGCTAAACCTATTTCAATTGATTTGACAATTAAATAAAATAACTTACTATCTGTCAGACTGAATTAATGAATGAAAAAGAGCAAAGAAGGTAAAAAAAAAGAATGATGATAAGACAGGGCTATATGCTTGAACATCAGCAAGCACTTGTTTATTTGGATGCAATGGTTTACCTAAGGTGAAATAACTCAAATTTCAATTATCATTGCTATTTTCTACAGGGTATTATCTAGCCAAACTCAGGCAGATTATCCATTATGAGAAACCTAGAACTGCCTCTGAAAATAGCAGTCCCATGTCAGTTTCTTACAGTTGCTTCCATAATGAATTAACACTTACCACATATTCTCACATAATCACATGGCATGTTTCCCTTCCTCCCTCACCAGATAAAGCTAATTATGAGGAAAGAGAAAGCAAAGCCTTTTTCTGGTCTCTGAAAGGAGTATAAGCAAGTACCCAGTAGATTATAAAGAAGGCCCAATTCAAGTCTGCCTGCTTATACACTGAATTCTGGGGTCTTGTGTGGGGATTCATTCCTCGTGAAGTTGTGGGGGGGATGTGCTCATGTGCTTCTGTTCCTTCGCCCCACTGCTGCTATCTATGGGGATAGTCTGAAGAGGGGAACCTGCCTTGTATTTGCAGGTCCCCCACAAGATTTAGAAATATGACCAGAATTGGCATTGGGACCTTATGGGAAGTATGGGTGGTACTTTATTGTTTAGAGTTATTGGACTACCTGCCCATATATGAAGGAAAGACTGACCTTATGTATGTTCAGAAAATATGGCAGCATTGTGAAACTCGTAGCTATTCCTCCTCCCAATTTTATTTGATGTGGAAAGTGGGTTTATTTTGGTAGCTAAGAATGTGAGTGAGGAATCCCTCCATTCAAATCTCAGTTCAGTCATTTAACTGTCTGTGTTGTTTTCGAGATCCCATTATTATCTAAGGATAATAATGCTGAGCGATTCTGTTGGTTGGTTGAAAGGGTTACTAAGATAATATTTGTGGAATGGTTTTAATATTTGATATGTGCTATGTCAGAGATTTTAACCACCAATTAGCCAAGTTGGTTTGTTTAATCATGAGAGACAAAAAGAAAAGAAAAGAAAAAAAAAAACCCACCAGCAAGATCTACTAAGAAAGCCTCTTTATTGGGCATGCTCTTCTCCAAGAGAGATCAGCCACCCCAACTGCTAATCCAAAGGTTTTTATACCTTTAAGAGAAAATCCATAAATCATTGGTCATCTTGATCTCTGGCCATCTACTGTTTGATCTTTTTTTCTGCCCATTGTCAACTTTTGAAGGTACCCTGTTTTACCCTGTTCTACACTTAACAGTGGACAAACAAGCAGAAAGATGCTGGTCAATCCTTGTTCTGTAGTCAGCCAAGTGTTTTTCAGCTAAACAGTTTTGATTACACTAATTTTCCCTTCATATTAGTGAAAAGGTCCCAATCCCAATTTCTGTCTAGCACTGATAGACGAGGTTCACAAATTGAGGGTTCTCTCAGCTCTTCTGCAGATTGGAGCTTTTCAGATAGAAGCTTTAACAAGATTACAAAGAGTTCAAGGCCAGAAATTGTCTCTAAGTTATATAAATTCTTGATATCAATATGAAGATGTCATTAGCTTTGGCCCCTTCAGATGACAAAATGCATTCTTTACATTTAACTGTTCAGGTAATAATGAATGGCAAAACTTTTTAGATATAATAGAAAAATTACATGGAACTTGCATAATTATAGTTATAAATTGTCTGCTTCTGTTTTGCGTTTTGTTTTAATCAGTACATTCTCAACAGGGATTTCCAAATTGCTGAGAAAAGCTTCATGAATGGTAGAACTGCAAAGAATGTACTGCATTATTAAGAAAGCAAATGATTTGGGCTGCCATTAATGATGAGTTGTTTGTGCCTCAGGCACCCCATAGAGTGGTCAGCAAAATCTATGCAATTAATAGTACATTGGTATTTCCTGTGTGTTTCTTATGCTAATTAAAAAGAGTCGTGTAATAACATTACTTATGATACCAGTGGAACTTTTCAGCAAGCACAAAGTACTGTTCCTTCATAAATCTGAGCTCACTTTTGGCTATTGATTCTATGCGCCTGTATGGCAGACAAATATATGATGGGTTGGAGGAGCTGCACTCTGTAGCCTTTAGGCTTCTTCTTGACCTTTCTCTTTCTCATTGCTGTGAAATGGAAGGCCATATTTGCCCTTGTGAGAGAGGCTCTCCTCACCTCTTGATGTCAAAGGCATTGATAGTTCTCTGACAGTTCAGCTGTTGATGAAATAGGGATGATGGTCTGAAATCCAACTAAGAGAAAGCCTTTCATTTTTCTCTCCTTCAGCCTGCAGACAAAACTGATGGCTTTCTTCAAAGACCTCCACATATTTTAAAAGTCTATTCACAATTTAGCAGATGATGCTGGTGGTGCCCTTCCGTTGTTCTTGTTGCTTGCGTGAGGAGCCAAACCAAACCAAAAATAAAATGTTTGATTTAGTTTCTTCTGATATATCTTTTCCCCCAGCCAGGTCAAGATACCACCCCTTATTATATTAAACACCCAAGTGTACTGTAGTGTCCTCTCTCTACATTTTAGTAAACACCAAGCTTGCTGCACTCTGTATAATGATAATTGGTTACATATGCATAACATTAGTATTATTGCGAACAAATATACCAAGGATAACAGCTTTAGGTGCTAGAAGCACCTCTTGCCATGCAATCAGTACTATTTCTTGAACAATAAGTTTCCCAAAATTTGTAAGCAACTCTACCATAACATGAAGTCTTTCCTAACTTGAAATGATCTTTGCATGATAAATTCTCTCTTTCTCAATTTTTCTTGCTTTCAGAAAAGAGAGCTGCAATTGCATCAAATAAATAAAAATAAAATAAAAATAAAAATAGAGTAAGTATTTTGCAGGAACAATGATCAGAAAAGAAGGGAAACCAGTGAGAGGCCTAGGCAGAGCACAAGCACATACTGATTGTTTTCTGACTCTCGCAGAATTTCAAATGAGCCCTTGACCGTCTTCTTTTGATACTGCCTTCTGTAGCGGTGATGAAGAGCCACTGGATTCTTTCTACATACCCCTGTGGCTTAATGAAGAGGAAAGGCAGAAATTGCATACTGCCATGCAGAATGACCTTACCTGATAAGAATATTGTGCTTTCTTTGCTATAGGTGACAAGGGCAGGCGCAATGCAGCAGTGTGTTTCTTCTTCATCTTAATGAGAAGAAGGTAGTTGTTTGTCCACTGACTCAGCTGTCTTTGTTTCAAATGCTAGTCATTTCTGGATTACCCTTGCTCTGTTCTTCAGTGAGAAAGACAAACAAACCCCCAGGCTGTTGCTGGCATCATCTTCAGGTCATGAAAAGGCATCTGTGCAGATTTCACATCACCTATTTTCCATATAAGTGCTACTGTGCAGGTTGGTAGTCCGCCAGTTTTTGACATCATTGCAACAGTAGGGGCGATGCAGAACAGAACACCGCAGCAGTAGCTAGTTCCATAATCAAAATTAAAGTCACAAATGTAATCATTGGGTCAGAGAAGTGTGAGCAGTGGAAAGTTGGTAGTAGAGTACTATCTTGGCCCTCACAAAGGATACAGATTGCACAAACTGAAGAGCAGCATGTTCAAAGGCTTATGCCGCAAAATGAATCTTGCCTCATTACCTGGATCACATAGTTCCACAGCCTCCATCAAAGGGATATAAGAAATCAATTTTAGGTGGATGTGATTAGGTCATTCGCACAGGGGAAAAATACTGAGCTTCCTAGAAATACTGTCTCTCCTTGTAACAATTGACAGCGAGATACTTGCGATAATCTTTTGCAGGAAAGACAACAATGAGTTTTGTGGCAACTTAAGGGCAAGTGCGTTGATTGGAATATGGCATACTTCATCAGATGGAATTGGAATTCCAGGTAGGGAAGCAGATGGCTCTGTTTTAGTAAAGAGTTTCCACAGTTTGCATTTTCTGAGCTGTTAAGTGATCTGAGAGTTGCACATTAAAATATGCATTTTTTGAGTTTTGTGATGCACTCATCTCAGGAAAGGAATCTTACTAAAATGTGCATATTAGAGAAATGCACATACACAATGTGCAGAAAGAGGCTTTCTGGCTAACGAGCTGGGGTATAAATCAAGTAAGTAAATAAATACATTTAAGAGAGATGTGCACAGAGCCACATTATAGCACTGTAAAATTGCTTGGAAAAATACTGGTAGATGAACAAGTATATAAACGCACCCCTGCATCACTTTATTATGTCCTTGGATGGTGTTGGCAAGTCTATGCAAATAAGATCTCTTTCACTGTGTGCGTTTTTTGCATCTGGACCCACTTTGACCTCACTGCTTACAGCCCTTCAAAACCAGGCGTGCATAGATAGAGGCACTTATGATTAGGGTAGTGGTCTCTGCATCCAATGCAGTGGGCAGCAGCCCACACAGGGTAATACCATAACAAATTCATTAATCACTTACCAGAAAACCCTTTGTTGGCATTTCCTTGGAATTCAATTAGACAACCTCTTTAAACTTCACTTGCACTGTTCAGATTAACAACAAGATGAAAATTTCTGTTCTGCTCATTCAGAAAAGTTGTTCCTCAGAATGTGGGTGTTTCTGTCAACATCTACCATGCTTTTATGTGCATTCATAGTAAGGAAGCTTTTATTGTCATACAATTGTTATGTCACCTCACATTATTGTAATCCATTTCTTCAGAACGTCCACTAATAAAATTCAAATGCATTTTTAATGCCAAGGACCTTTTCATTCTGCTCCAGAATTTGTTCTTGTCCTATTCCAGAAGGGGCAGAGGGAAGGCTTTTCTAGAAATGCTATTTTGTGGAACAGAACTGAAAGCAGAACTGTGCGTACCAACTTGAGATAGTCTTAAGATAGTCCAATATTTTAAATAAATATTTCCCCTAGGTGGAATATAGATAAATTAGCACAACTGGATGCAGTGTTCCACTCTTTTTAACAATTGCTGTTGATTTTTTAATGCCATCATAACAGTGTTGCATCTCAGTATATACAAACTTTGGTTTGTCATGGCACAGCTGAAAAGATACCGCCACAAATATTGATTGGTAGTTTGCAGTGACATCATTATTGAGGATTGAAATCAATACAAATTTTACTTAATGAAGCCATAATATTCCTGAATATCTTTAGATGGGAAAGAAAATCTCTCTCTTGTTGCTACTTATTTCAAGTAACTGTCAGTGTGTTATGCTTTTCCCCCCAAGTTAAACTGAAAATTTACTGTCTCATGTGCATTATGAGGACTGCTTCATTAGTGAAAGGATTTCATGCAAATTTTAAGATTTACATAAAATCTTTTGCATGTTCTTAGGTTTACTCACATTGAAGGGTGAATTTGCATATTGCAGATTATCACAAAATGAGAGCAGTGCAATCAACAATTATATTAAAACACTGCTATGGCTGTGGATTTGATATTGTCCTGTGGCTTCATTAAAGAGAAGGTAGCATATAAAAAAAGATGTTATGGTTTCCATCTGGCCTCATATACAGCCATAATAGTCTTTCTAATGAAGGAAATAAAAGGAAAACAAAATCCAGCCTGCAATCTACTTCATTTGCTAATATGAAAATGTCTCATTAAACAAATGGCTACCAAGTACAAGTGTTTCACGACCTCTAGCAAATTAATGCTAAAATGAAAAAGCACATGTAACTGTTTCAAGCTTCACACTGCCATTAACATGTCCTGTTAATAGGAGTGCTGGAAATGTTAGTTTTGCAGTTAAAAATTAAGGACTTGCTTCCAGTAAACAATACAAGCCTCATTACTTACTTAGTATCTTGTCAGCAACATTAGGGTTGGGCAACTCATTTAGGGTGGAATTCTGCATTAGAATTTTCGCATAAGCTGAAGAACTGCAAAACATGTTCATATTTTTGTTTACTTGCACTTTTCATAAGCCTATCAGAACCCAGTGTCAAGTGTCTGTGCCTGCATACAGAGCAGATGCTGGAACATTAGGACTTGGGATGATGGAGGTGGATGGGTATCATGGTACAAAGCTACAGGGCCAGAGGCTTGGCAGGTTCACAAATGAAGACAGAATCAGGAAAAGGCATGGCTAGTATAGTGCTTAAGGCAAGGATCAAGCACCTGCCAAGGTAAGGAATCAGACCAGAAGCAAGGGTACAGCTAGGAGCAGGCAGGAACTGAAGAGCAGTAGAGGGCAAGGCAAGAGTAAAAGTGGGATCTGGAACACAGTGCAGCCACCACAAACCCCTGGGTCACTATGGAGAAATTTAGCGGGCAGAGGATCTTTTATAGAGCCTTCCAGAGATCCCCAGCTGCACTGCATGATTACTAGGGTTCCAATCCTTGCAAGTACTGACAGATTTAATCCTGATCCAACAGGATCTGAAGTCTTGACATTGTTCCTGTTCAAGGTTTCTTCAAATCTGAGTGTCCCATGCTGAAATACATGAGGGGGTTCAGATAACAAGGCAGATGACCAATGGTTAAAAAAAAATCACCATAATCTAAATGGTCCTTTGCTAAATTAAAGGGCACCACCAAGGTCCATGCATTTCACTGTGTCCATCCTGATGGAAGAGGGTAGAACTCCCCTCCTGAGACTTCTCAGTATTACAATAGCTTGTTGTGTCAAAACACATTTTGGTAGCAAGGTCAGAACCAGAGAGCCATTGATGAGTGGCCCATTGCAAGAAGGGCTAGGCGGAAAGCTGCTTGGGTTTGGGAATGGGGCTAGAAAGGGGGGCAAGCACTGCTTCCCCCTTCATTGTTCCCACTTGCAAGAAAGGTGCTTTGGTGGATGCCAAGCTGGAGATGCCTCCCCCACAGTGGGAGTGAGAAGGGAGGCATGTGCTGCCTTCCCCTTTGATGCTACTGCTGTCAAGAGAGTAGGGATGCCTCTCTGACAGGTTGGAAAGGGCAATAAACAGGGAGAGCAGCTTAGCAGTGCTGCCACCAACCAGTTGAGTCACGCTTCCTACTCATGCATGCAAAGCTCAGGTGTGCACAGAGGCAGAAGGGGAATCAGGTGAGCAGCAGTCCTCCCTTCCACAGCACTGCCCAGCTGATTCTTCCTCCTCCCCACTTTGCCTAAGCAGGTATCAGACCCTCCCTCCCCCAGCACTTTCCTCAAAAGCAGGTGTGGGTACCTGATCAGCTCCCTCATCTTCTTGGCTGCAATTCATGGCATGAGCCTCATTTGCCAATAGAAACTAGACTGCCACAGTAAATCCCATTCAGCTAACATACTACTGGGGAACTGGAATACCATTTGGGTCAACCTGATCATTGCTCAACCACTGGTCTTCCTGCTCTATTACAGCAAAGCATTGCTGCACTGCTTTGTGGGGTAGCCCATTATGGCAATCATCGTTACTGGAACTAAAGCATGCACACTTCACATTGCACAACAGTTCTAAAGGTGACCATGGATTGGTGCCTTATACCAATTCATTATTCAACAGGAAGGCTAGAACTCAAGCAGTTTTAAGCTCTGTTGATTGCTTTACCTATAAATAAAATTAACATTATGACAAAAACCAGTGTGATGTAGTGATGAGGGTGCTGGATTAGGGTTAAGGAGACCAGGGTTCAAATTCTCTGTCCTGAAGGTCTCTGAGTAACCCTGGACCAGTATCTCTCTCTCTCTCTCTCTCTCTTTAACTTACCTCACAGGACTGTTATAAAATTGGGGTATGAAAACCATGAATTCTTCCATGGATTCTATTGAAGAAAGACAGTAAATGAAGCAGATAGCAATGAGCAGCATCCCTTTGAAGCATAAATGCCTGAAAATATTAATCTATTACTTTTATGCAATATTCTTCCATCATGGAACTCAAGGTGGCTACATTTGATTCCCTGGTGATCTCTCCTCCAACCATGGAGCAGATCCAGACCTTCAGCATGCTGGCTGTTCCAGATGCCTTCAGAACATACCCTGGGAAAAAATGTCTTAAATATATGTTTATACTACTGAAGCAGTGAAGCAAAAACATGGAGAAATAGAACTTTTTCCTCCCTAGTCTTGACATACTAATAATATTTATGTTTCAGTCCCTTTGTAAAACATAGTTGGACATGCAGAAAGGGAGAAATATGATTTTAAAGTCTCCTAAAGAGTTCCTCCCTTTCTACTGGGAATTTCTGCAAGATGTGATTTTCTATATAAAGACATTTCACATTTTGTTTTTTTTCTTTTTGTTACTAAACTATTGATGAGCAGGCTGTTTTCTAAATAAATTCATAAGAAATGGAAGATAGAGCTCGAGGAGGTAATTACAAAACCATGACAAGGGACAGAGATCTGCCTGCATTTTCTGCTGCAATTATTTCTTTATTGGAAACTGGAGGCTTTGCATAGGCTGTTTTTCCTTTGTCTCAAAGTGAGTTATGTGGGAAAAGGGGAAAATATTGGAAATTATAAGAGGTGAAACAAACAAAGAGCAATCCTCTGTAAGGTGTCATTGTATGCCAGAATAAATATCCCTCCTATTATAACCACACTCATTGGGAATGTTTGATAATCCTACCGGCATTTCCATTAGGATTATTGCTATTATCTTTATAAACTTTGCATGCATTTACACACTTAATACTTGAGAATATCTTTGGTACATGAACTGTAGTATACACCAAAATGGCAGGAGTTCCCTAGCTAGTATCCAATAAAAGCTGTAAAATCCTCTAACTCTCAAGAATCTCACCCTCAGGCAGTGCTTGAACTGTAAACATTTAACAAAAGCAACTCCCCGTCTTGTCTTATCTCTCACAGTGTGTCATCCGCTTCATTTTATTGTTTGCTTCAGCTGATTTTACATCGCCATCTCCCCTCACACAGCTCCAGTCAAGATACTCCACGCTAATCAAAATATCAGACTTCTGGGCATAAGCTTGATCACGGCAGGAATCCATATGGAATGTACTTTGCGTTGTACTGTTAGGGTGTCTCTGGTGTTTTGGGGGTGTGGTTCCCTTGGCCACAGACCTCTTTGCTTTCTTCTACATGTGGGAATAGCAGCAGCTGGCAAGATAGGGCAGCTGGCATGGTTGGTACTCACGGATCAAAAGAAGCAGAGCACAAAAGGAAAACAATCCCTCCTCTTGTCTAAACCACCAAAGATGGCCACAACTGGAATAAGAAGAAAGGAGATAGATTGGCTCAAAAAACCAAAAATATAAAGTGGAAGTCGGGCAGAGAAAAGGAACATATTTGTTTACTGTGGATTTTTGCTTACAGGGTGAAGAAATGCCTGCTGTACAAAGTACCTGTTATTTCTGAAGCTGGATTCTGCTGCTTATGTAAGATTGGGCAAGACTTGAGCAGGTCTGAACTGATGATTCCAGCCACGTGCAGCCACTTCAGTGGTACCCCTGGGCTGTTAGTGTGCCACAGCCACCCATTAAACTCTACCGTGAATGGCCTCACTAGATTCTTTTTCTATAAAGTTATAGCACTTGAGCTGGAAATGATTTAGAACCCCCACTCCTGATAGAATATCAGCATCAGGATGAAGCCAGGAGGTTCCAGATGTGCAGGAGGGGAGGATTCAGAATGTGTGGAACATGATGAGACCAGGCAGGATTCAGAAGAGGAAGGGACAGTTCATGCATTGGAGGGAAGAAACTAATTAGTATCATTTTGTTTATTTATTGTATTTCTCTGCATCCCAATAGCAGAAATGCTCTAGATGATTCACAAAACCTAAAACTATAAAATGTAATAATATAATAAAGTATTTAAACATTTAGAACAAAATCAAACCAACATAAAAAACAGAGTAAAAGCCTGCAGTAGAGGAAAGATTTCAAAAAGCAGCAACACAGTTCTTTAGAACAGAAGGCCTGAAAGGGACTAAAAAGACTTGACTGATGCCAAAAGGACTACAGCATAGGTGCTGGGCGAAGCACATCGACCTTTCATGACAGGGATGACACCACAGGAAAGGGCTTCTCCTTTGTAGTCATCTGCCTTCTCTGTTTTGACATACATGGGAAGAGATTATCTTTCAAGTCACCTGAAGGCACAGATGTTCCTTCTGGAAGTGTTGCAGCAAAACCCAGAGAGCAAACAACTTGGAATCCAATTCCACATGCTTTTTCCTTGACTGTTCCATGATTTTTTAAAGGTGTGCATAATCTGTTGTAGCTGTAGTTGTATAGACCACTGACAAGCAGCAAGTCTAGCAACCTGAACTGAAATCCATGTTGTTTCTATCATCTGAAATTAGACTGGAATGTTGCTTACCTTAGACTGTGAAACAGCAACCAGCTGGCTATGATAAATGCATAAGGAAGACATGGATGCATTAGCACCATCTCAGTTGTGTTTCCCACAACTGATAATGATAAGCATCCCTCTGATGCTGGAGGTAGCCAAAATACTGGTTACTAGCCACAGTGGAAAGACATCTAGAAATCTAGCTTTTCCAGTTCTCAAACTGCACCTAGTAGCAAGATGGACATTCAGATATCCAAAGGATACAACTACATAAACATTTGCAAGAAATAAAAGAACTGGTTGGTTCAAACTGAGAAAATTGACATGAAACGTAATTCTGCTTGGTTAAATGGTCTGATCATGCAGTTTCAAGCAATCAGTGAGAGTTTCATTGAGCACAACAGGGTAATATTTAAAGGGAAAAAACCCATGTGTCTGGATTTCCTACAAACACCACTTGCTGCAGAATTCTGACCAGGAATGCAACATCTTAGTATTCTCAGCTAAATGGCTCTCAGTTGGTAGCATTGATGAATATGTCAAGTTAGACAAATTCTTATACTGAATTGAGATAATTGTAGTATATTACATCATCACTCTCATTTTCTGGATTGTTTTTTTGCTGTCTCTAAAGTTGGCAGAATCACCTTCTGTTTCTGTGATATGTGCCTGATGTCTGACGAAATAAGGGAGAATGTAATTGTGGAAAAAGGTACAGAGACACAAAGCATGCATTTGCGCAGCAGCAGAATGAAAACTTTGTATGCAAAGGGTTCTCAGTTCAGTCCTAATATCTCTAATCAGGGCCAGGAAAAGATCCCTGACTGAGATGCAGGATCGCCACTGCAGTCACTATAAAAAATGTTGGGCTAGATGGAACATCGATCGAGCAGCTTTCTATTTTCCTATTTCTTAACTTTCCATAATGAATTAATAACTGCATGCATTCAGATGATTGGTTTTATGTCAAGGGATCTAGAAGTTAAGAGATGGGTTGCTGTTGTAGGTAGCTTTTCTAGGGAACTAGGCAGATTTGATAGAACTGTCAATGGGAATTAGCATGATATCTTGGCATGATCAGATAATAGTCAAATGGTGTACTGTGGCTGTTGGCTTTATATCCTTCTTCTGGGCTTCCAGGAGTTACTTGATTATCTTTGTAAAAAATAATACATTGCACCAAATATTCTGATCCAACCAGGGACCTTTCTTTTTTGAGATGATTCTTGCAGGAAATACCCTCTAGTCCACATGGTGAGCACTTTTTGCAATGATGAACACCTTTCATGTTTACTAGGCATGGGGAACTGTACTGGGATAGGTGAGTGAATGACCCCCTTTCCCTTATGAACTTGCCCCAGCTGCTGCATGGCCCTCCCCACTGTAGGCCAGATGATGGCAGGGGAAAATTATGCCTCCCTGCCCCCCAGTTACCTGGTTTTAAGATGATGCACTAGACTGAGCTTCCCTAGGAGCCTAGGTTTGTCATGCATAGGAAGGAAAACCTGGGAGAAATCCACCTGGAGTAAAAATTTTACAGCTGAGGTGCGGGCTGATGGAGCATTCCTTTGGTCAGTGCCTCAGTCAGGAACCCAACGTGCATGGGCTTCACTGGCTCTGGAAAGCCCATGTTCCATCAAAGCTGGGTCCACAACCGAGGCACCAGCTGGAAGAACACTTTTCCAGTTGGATCTTCAGTAGGGGGAGCTTCTCATGCCCATGTCCTTCGCCACTGCTGAAGATTCAGAATGGCCCAAACTCTTGGTGCACTTCCCTGCACCACTGCGCACTTGGGCCACTGAGTGCTGCACTAGGTCGAATCAGTAACTGGGGATAATAGCAAGGGTACCTCTTCTTGCTAGCATCCAAGGGTGGGGCTTGGAATTGTTTTTAGCATCGGATGCCCTACTTTGCAACTTGAGGTATTCATGTGTAAATAAATATATGGTAAGCACTAGGTTGGATCGCTGCAATGCATTATGCTTTGTGCTGTCTTTGAAAATGGTCTGGAAATGTCAGTTGGTTCATACAACAAGATTGTTACAAGGACTGGCCAGTATGGTTGTATTAGCTAAGTACTTTTCCACCTGCACTGGCTGCTCTCCAGGTCTGGGTCTAATTCAAAGTGCAAGTATTAACATTCAGAACCTTACCTGACTTGGCACCAGGTTACCCAGAGGATGGTCTTCTCCCATCCAGACCTGCCCAGACTCATCTTCTACGATCCTTCTGAAAGTATCTGCCGGGGAAGTCAGTTGGGTGGCTACCAAGGAGAGATTTTTTTCTGCTGGGGGATCCTGACTATTGCATGACCTTTCCGGAGAGGCTTGTCTGACACCTATATGGTACTTTTTCCAGTACCAGGTGAATTCCTGATTTTCCCAGGAATTCACCCATGAATTTTAGTTTCAGGCTGTTTAAAATTGTGTGTTGTATTTTACATCTTTGTAGTATAAGTGATACTAGGTTTTACTCCAGTTTTCACTTTTATTTAATACTGTTGTCTTAAATATTCAAATTTTATGCTGTATTTTATGCTTTAAATTATTTAAAATAGGTGAGAACTGCCCAGAGAACTTTAGTATTGGGCTGTATGAACATATAATAAAATACATAAATAAACAAAACATAAAATGCAAGCTGGAGAAGTGATTTAAGCTGATGAAACAATTTGCAGTAGGGAAGGGAGAGTTGTGGCTAGGTTTTGGCTGAAACTCAGCAGAATTCATTCCTCATGGCTGGCCCTGTCTTGGAAAGCAAGCAGAGGTAAGCAGACAGCCATAAACCCTCATGAAACAAAGGCTGGACAACCAGCAACCTTCTTCTCTGTCAGGACAGCACCACAAACAAAGTCTGCTGCATGAAACTCTGAAGAAGGATACTGCCAGTGCAGCCTTCCTCAGCCTGGTAGCCTTCAGGGGCATTTGGACCACAACTCCCAGGATTCCCATCCAGCTGGGTCATTGACTGGGAATCCTTCAGGTTGCAGGCCAGACATGTCTGGAAGGCGCAAACCTGGGCTGGTGCATGGTACCAGGCTCCATTTCTGGTGAGCCCCATGTGAACAACCTTCTTCCACATCAGGTACAGCACTACAAAAGCTGCTGCGTGTGGTATGGAAGAGGGTTGCTGCTTGCACAGCATGTGGGTGTTGATTCCTTGTGAACACCCTGCAAACACTGGCCTTGCTCACCAGGAACTCAGGACCATGACAAAGAAGGCTGGAGGCTTGGGAGCTGAACAAAGTGAATCCAATGGATTCCAACCCCAAAGTTGGATCCTTCACACATCCCTAGCTGTGGCCTTCCAGATTTTTTTTTGCCTACAGCTGTCAGTATCCTACCACATGACTGTTATAGGTAGAGCTGATGGGAGCTGTAAGCCAAAGCTTCTGGAGAGGCATGTGTTGCCCGTTGTTGATTTAAAGGTATTTGGGCATAGTTAAAGGGAACAATAGCAGCCTTTATCACAGGGGATTCCACGCCTCCTTTAGTGAGGCATATGGTCCCAAACTGGGCTCCACTCAGATAAATATCTACGGCAAAGCTCAGATACTACCACATACTCTGAAACACTTGGTTATACTTGCATTGTTGTTTTGGTATAATTTTCATTTAAAGGCCAGTAGAGGTCTTCTAGCCTGCTGCTTTTGTGTTGCAATTTTCTGTTTTAGCTGTGAAGCTAATGAATTTTTACATACTCAGCTACAGAGTTTCCCAAGGTCCTCCATTATTCATTTACATTAAGCGGCATGAGCTTGCACTTTAATTGTAGAGCATTAAATTACAGGTTGCTGCAAGTACTTTCTGCTTTTCTTTTTTTGCCTTTCTTGTTGATACTCCTCCTCTGTTAATTGCTTCATCTGTGGCAGAATAAATAAAACTTGAGTAATGGCAGTTAGTTCTTATGGTTTTGGAAACAATCTTAAAATATCCATCAGGATGCATGCATGTGCACAAATACTCACCCCTCATCCTCAGAGGAA
The DNA here is from genome assembly GCF_004798865.1 of Varanus komodoensis. Classification (NCBI taxonomy): domain Eukaryota; kingdom Metazoa; phylum Chordata; class Lepidosauria; order Squamata; family Varanidae; genus Varanus; species Varanus komodoensis. The sequence continues at coordinate 81,081,575 of NW_025335268.1, forward strand.
ATACCAAATGGATTGCAATATCCTAAACTATGCCAATACCTCCCAAAGGGGAATGTCTTCCCACCACCACTACTGATACTGCTAACAGGTTGGCAACTGGACACCTAATGGTCTGGGCTGATGAAGCAGTGGCTAAGAATATGAGCCCAGAACTCCTCTTTCCCACTTTGCCATAGATATGAACTTAGTAAGGCTACAATGCTATGCCTACTTGTTGCCTGAAAGGAAGCCCCACCAGCATATACTCAGAAGAAGACACATGGTTTTTTTCAGCATGGACATGTCACAAGTTGTGCTGCATGTGACCTTAGGCAAGAAGCTCCCTCCTGGTTCCACAGGTCCCTTCCTGCAAAATGGGGATAGCAGCACTGATCTAGTTTACAGGTTTATTTATTTCCTTTCAGTGCTTGTATACTGCTGCACACATGTATACAAGGGCCTCATCGAAAATGATGGACGAACATCATCACTGCTCCATATCTTGCAAGATCCTGGAGTGGCGGATAGTGCAAAGCTAAAACCTTAAAAAACAAGCTAGCATGAAAACCATTAGAACTGTGGCTGGTCAACCAAAAGATTTCCTGGAACATTAATGTCTTTAGCAAGCACCAAAAACAGCATAGTGTTGGTGCCTACCTCATCTCTTGAGGCAGGGATTTCTACAGACAGAGGGCCACCACACTGAAGGATCTTCTCCTGGTGGACTCCAGTAGGCCATGGGTCCATGTGGAACCACTTGGAGAATGTCCTTCAATAACCTCAGTGATTGGGCAGGTTGATAAGAGAGAAGGTGCTTTCTCAGATATCCTGAATCAAAGTTATTCCAGGCTTTGTACATCTGTTGTTGTTGTTATAGGCCATCAAGTTGTCTCCAACTTATGCCAACCCTGTGAATGAAAGCCTTCCAAAATGTTCTATCCATGACAGCCCTGATCTGCTTTTGTAAATGCAAAGCTATGGCTTCATTTATGGAATAAGTCCATCTCATATTTGGTTTCCTTTTCTTCTTCTATCTTTGACATTCCATAGCATGATGGACTCCTCCAGGGACTTTTGCCTTCTCATGATATGCCCAAAGTATAATAACCTCAGTTTTATCATCTTTTTCTTCTAGAGAAAGCCCTGACTTGATGTATATCAGTACTAGAACCTTAAATCTGGCTCAGCAATGAATCAGCAGCCAGTCCAGTTCGTTTAACAGAAGACTGTAGGCTGAAAAGGGACGGTTCTGAAAACAGCTGAACTGCTGCATTCTGCACTAGCTCTGTCTTCCAGGGCACTTCCACATACTGCACAGCACAGTAATTCATGAGTAAACTCGTTGGTGCCTATATTTTCCCTAGTATAGAGTTTGCAGAGGGTATGTTAGTGAAATGCTATATGAATTCTTCTCAGCCTATATTATTTATTTATGTACATCTTGGGAAAAATTCTGAGCTGCTGTTGCTGCTGCTGCCATCATTACCAGACTTGTCATTGGAGAGGTAACTGCTTATAAAATGTTCATTCCTTGATAAGAATGACAGCATCTAATTCAGAAGTTTATCTTGAAAGGTCTTGATGTTGATGATGATGCACATGTGATGCTCTAGGCTGGAAAAGATGTAGATTTTGTATTGGTTTTATGTAAACTACTTTATAAGAAGAAGGGACTTGAATAGAACAGTGGTAATGCCAGTGATGCTGAAAATCATTCCTATTTTCTTGATTGTCACTTCCAAAGAATGGCTATTTAAAGGTAGTTTTGATACTGGATAATGAACCTTGTCAATTCAAATTCAAAATCTTCAGTTTTGTTTTAAAATGCATGTTGTTCTATTTTTGGATCTTTTCATGATGCTTATTTTTACTCGGCTTTTTACCAAGTTTTAAATTTCTAAAGGTCTTACATCCTGTTTTATCATATGGTATTTTAAAGTTTTAATTGTTGTGAACCATGCAGAATCTTTGGCTTTTGCACGCTGGAAAAATGCCATAACAAACACATAAAGGTGCAATCTTGTGCATGTATAGAGAAAGAAGTACTACAACCGTCAACATTTCCCAACCAGCAATGCAGGGAATGGGAAACTTTTTTTTTCTTTAAACATGTATAGAATTGAGCCTTACAAATGTCTCTCTTTTCCATTAAAGGACTTTAGTCCATGGGAAAAGTCAACTAAGAGTTAGGCAGAGATAGAGCAAAAGGCAGATGAATTTTGCAACATTGTATATAATTAATAATAATGGCAATATATATTTCATTTTTATCCCACCTAATAGCTACAGTTGTTTGGGTAGTTTACAATAATACACAATACAGTTATCAAGATGGTAACTTAGAATTTAAAATTTCTAACACAGAAAAATTTAAAACCATTTAAACAGCAAAACATCAACGATAAGACCCTTGACCTCAAAGGATAGAGGCAACTGACAAGAATGGCCCATCAAATGGTTGCACCTGTTGAAAAGGTGGCACTAGTGGTACCAGACAGACCCCAGTGGGTTCAACATATCATAATCTGGGAGTGATCACTGAGAAGTTGTCATAGCTGTCTCTTGTTGGCACCTTCTGAGTTTCCTGAAAGGAGCCACATAAAGGGAGGTCTGCGATGTTGATTGTAGTGTCCCAGCAGGTTCATCTTAGCAGATGCCTTCCATCAGGTATTGAGGTCCTGAGCCATGCAGGTTTATAGGCTAAGATGAGGTCCTTCAATCAGGCTAGTACTACAAGTGGACCAGAACTGGCCACTTGTACACATGTTCAAACCTTCTGGTTTCCATTATTAATCTGCCTGCTATATTTTGCAAAGCTGGACTCCACAGAAAATCTTCAAGGGCTGTAGTGCCATTTAAAGCACAATGCAGTAATCCAGCTTGGAGTTTACCAGAGCATAGGCCATTGAAGCCATATTATTCATTTCCAGACAGGGCCTTAGCTGGACCGCCATCCAAAGTCATTCGGGGCCATCGAGGCCAACTGAGCCTCAAGTGTTGGAGATGGCTGCAGGAGACCCACCCAACTATGAATCTGCTCTTTCAGAGGCAATGCAGTCCCATCCAGATGGAAGATCCTCCAACTGGTTGGGAAAACCACACACTAACTGCATCTCAGGCTTGTGCAGACTGAGCTTTGGTTTATTGATCCTCATAGAGTGAACTGTCACATTCTGGCCTGAATTTAGCACATAAACAGCTTCACTTGATGAAAGGGAAAAGTAGAGTTTCTTGTCAAAAGCATACTCCAAACGTTTGAAGGAACTTATTTGATGGTTTCGTGTAGATGTTGAATAGCGTGTGTGGGGTGGAGGGAGAGTTGGAATCCTGAACAACTTACTCTCCATGGTGAAGAGTCATGAGGACAAACTACATTATCCAAGCACACTTTTTTTTCCCCCAATTTGTATCCCATCCAATTACTAACTTCTCTGGACAGCATAAACAAATTGATGACCCACTCTGGCTGCAATTAATAAAATACAGTAATAAAATTCAATATTAAAACTTATTAAAATATTGATTAAATAAAAAGGTCTTAACCTGGCGCCGAATATCATATAATGACGGCGCCACGCATACCTCTCTGGGAAGCGCATTCCAAAGTTGGGGAGCCACTGCAGAGAAGGCCCTCCTCCGGGTATTCTGTCTCCTAACATCTTTCACAGAGGGTTCCTAGAGGAGGGCTTCTGCTGCCGATCTCAGGGGGTGGGAGGGCAAATAGGGAAAAAGGTGTTCCTTTAGGTATCCTGGTCCCAAGCCATTTAGGGCTTTATAGATAATAACCAGCACCTTGAATTGAGCCTGGACTTCGATGGGAAGCCAATGGAGCTGATAGAGGACTGGGGTTATATGAGAATAACACCCAGTCCCCAACAGCATCCTTGCAGCTCTATTTTGAACCATCTGAAGTATCCGGACTGTCTTCAAGGGCAGCCCCACGTAAAGCACGTTACAGAAATCCAACTGAGAAGTAACCAATGCGTGTGTTACTGTTGCTAGGCAATCTTCCTCCAGGTAGGCACGCAGCTGATGGATTAGCCGAAGCTAAAGAAAAGCACTCCTCACCACTGCTGTCACTTGGGCTTCCAAGGACAGCTCCAAGTCGAGGAGCACTCCCAAGCTGTGCACCCTGTCCTTTAGAGGAAGTGCAACCCCGTCCAGGGCAAGGCCCAAGTCACCTACACAGGAGCTCGAATCACCCACCAACAGAATCTCCATCTTATCTGGATTGAGCTTCAGTTTATTGGCCCTCATCCAGTCCACTACCTCGGCCAGGCACTGGTTCAGTACAGCCACTGTCTCACCTGGGTTAGTTGAAAAAGAGAGGTAGATCTGGGTATCATCAGCATACTGATGACTCTGCAGCCCAAACCTCCTGATGACCCCTCCCAGCAGTTTTATGTAGATATTAAATAGCAAGGGGGACAAAATGGAAGCTGGCGGTACTCCATGGCAAAGTTGCCATGGAGCAGAGCCAAAGTCCCTCAGCACCACTTTCTGGAATCGGCCGTCGAGGTAGGAGCTGAACCACTGCCAAGCAGTGCCTCCTACTCCCAATCCCGTGAACCTATCCAGGAGCATACCATTGTCAATGGTATCAAAAGCCACTGAGAGGTCCAGGAGAACCAACAGGGACGCACTCCCCCTGTCTCTCTCCCTGCACAGGTCATCGTACAGGGAGACCAAGGCAGATTCAGTCCCGTACCCGGGTCTGAAGACAGACTGAAATGGGTCCAGATAATCAGTTTCATCTAAGAGTGCCTGGAGTTGTCCCACCACCACCTGTTCCAACACCTTGCCCAAAAACGGGATGTTGGCCACCGGTCTATAATTGGCGGCCATCTCTGGATCCAGAGACTCCTTCTTTAGGACAGACCTGATTACTGCTTTCTTTAAAGGAATGGGCACCCAGCCATTCCTCAGAGAGGCTTTAATAACCTCCAGGATCCAGGAACCAATCCTGTGTTTGGCTTTGGTCAGCAGCCACGAAGGGCAAGCAGGTGGTAGGACATACTTGTCCAAGCACCTTGTCCACATCATCGGGCCACATTAACTGAAATTCATCCATTAATACCTGACCAGATGGGGTCATTGGTGTCTCCCCTAAGGGATCTGAATCAATTGTGGAGTCCAGCTTGTGACAAATCTGAGCAATTTTCTTCTTGAAGTGCTGGGCAAAGTCATCACAGCGGGCCATCGATGGTGGTACAGGATCTTTCTTAGGGTCAGGGTATATCAGCCCATGCACCACTCGAAAAAGCTCCACTGGATGGCACTGTGAGGAGACAATGGAAGTGGAGAAGAATTTCTTCTTCGCCGCCCACACCGTCACAGCATAGGCTCGATAATGAGCATGTAAGCGTGTTCAGTCAGATTCATCCCATGATTTCCTCCACCTGCGCTCTAGTCGTCTCCCAACCTGCTTTATCACCCATAATTCAGATGTATACCATGGACATGGATGGGGTCTGCTTGGCAGAAGAGGATGCTTAGGGGTGATTGTGTCAATTGCTCTGGCCATTTCCCCATTCCACAGTCCAACCAGAGCATCAACAGGAGCACCAGCTTTATCAACTGGAAAATCCCCCAGAGCCCTCAGGAATCCATCCAGATCCATCCGGCTCCGAGGGCAGACCATCACAATAGGGTCCGCACCCTTACAAAGGGAAAGGTCAGTTCCGAGCTCAAACCCCATGAGGAAGTGATCTGACCATGACAAGGGAGTCAGACGCAATTTCCTCACCTTCAAATCACTCTCTTTCTGCCCCGTCTAGAAAACCAGGTCCAGCGTGTGACCACGTTCATGAGTTGGACCTATGACATGTTGAGATGGCCCCATGGCCATCATGGAGGCCATGAAGTCCTGAGCTGTCCCAGTCAGAACAGTATCAACATGGAAATTGAAGTCCCCCAGGAGCAACATCCTTAGACTCTTCAACACCAGGTCTGAGACGATCTCCATCAGCTCAGGCAGGGAGTCTGATGGGTAGAAGGGTGCATGGTACACCAGCAGAATCCCCAATCTGTCTCAATCACCCCGTGCCAGGTATAAGCACTCTAGTCCTGGTCTTGAGGAAACAGGAAGCCCCTTGAGGGAAATAGAAGCTCAGTAAATTAAAGCAACCCCTCTCCCCTCCCCTCCGGACATGACTGGTGCTGAACTAGATACCCGGGCGAGCACAGCTGAGAGAGGGCTACTTCCCCAACCTCTCCCACCCAGGTCTCTGTAATGCAAGCCAGGTCGGCCCCCTCATCCACAATTAAGTCGTTGATGAGGGATGTTTTATTATGAACTGACCTGGCATTAAGCAGCAGCACCATCAGGTCCGAGGGGCGGTTGATAAGCTTACCCAGGACCTTCCGGTTGGAGAAATAACCATAAAGAGGAACAGGTATCAACCATCTGTCCCTCCTTCTATGCCGACCTGTTAATCCCTCAACGCCATTTCTCCCTTTGCCCAACACCACCCCAATGGTGGAGCCCACGTGCTCCCCAGGCAACCCCATAAAAGCAGCAGCCAGATGTGGAGTCACTAAAACAAATACAATAAAATACAATGTTAAACCCTCCAGCCCACCCACTACAAAAAACACAAAGTTCCTGGCCCAGCCGAGCCCCACACAGGCCCAAACGGCCCCAAACAGCTAAAATGGCCACCGCCGGCGAGTTAAGCCTGCGTCCCCTCCCTGCACCCGCCCCCAATCTGGTGCAGCTGCCACCCATGCCGGGGAGGAAGGAGAGCAAGGGCGGGGCCCGTGGAGAACTCACCAGCACAGGTGGAGGAGCCACAGGCCAGCAATGTCCTCGGTCTTGCAGTGGCCGCCATCTGATGGAGCAGTGGCAGCGTCAGCGGGCGCGGCAACATCTACGGCAGCATCTGCCGCAGCATCTGCGGTGGCTGGTCAGTCCCCGGGTGGCGGCGGCGGCGGGCCTGTCCTGTCCCAACTTCTGGGTCACTCTCTTCTCATTATCCTATCATACTTCCCTGTTCCACCCATCTCTCTCTTCCCGCTTCCCTTTTCCAAATGTGCTACACTCACAGGAGTTCTCTGGATATTACTCAATATCTCAGTCCCAACATCTCTTGAGCTGTGAGTGTGTGTTTACAGTGGCCTACTTCTTAATATGGGGCTGTACGAATTTAAAATTATGATATTTAATATGGAAATGTTAAAATATTGATTACATCTCATGTCTCTTATTCATAATAAGCAGTATTTGATACTAGCTATCTGACGTAACAGCAACATAATTGCTTTAACATTGTCAGCTCCTGGGAGATATAGAATCATATTAAACATGAAATATCATTGACTCAGATAAATAGGGAAGTATTTGGCTAGACAGCCTGATCCCATAGATGAGCTTTAGCCATGCTAGTGGGATCTGTGACTTTAACTCCTGTCACTGAAGCATGACCCTTTCCTTTTGAAATCTGCAATAGATTTACTATGGATCTTATCCAGCCCCTGGTTTTATATTTGACAGGTGAACATTTGCATTAGGATGCATAGGATGACAGTATCCATTTGTAGTGCACTGTAATGAGCAGTGCTGCATCCCAGGTTGACTTGTGATTTTGCATCAGTACCATTGTGAGAATTCATATCAAAAGTATCTGCTTGGAAGTGCATAGGTTCTTAGACCTGTGCACTTTTAACTTGCATGGAATTGTACATTCACGTAACTGCTGGAGCTGTAGTGCACACATTCCCTCCACTTTTCCTCACAGGTTAGTGAGATATGAAAACCAAACTCTGGAGCTGTGATCATCGCAAAACATGAGCAAAAGCTAAACAGTAAAGATGGAAAGTCAGAATGCCCTTTCTCTCTGACTTCAGTCACCTCTGCTCCCTTTTCTTGATAACCTCATCACTGGTTATCTAAATGGACTAAAGGATGGCTGAACAACATGGCTCAGTTCATGGATTTTGGCAAGCATCTTTGAGCACTTAAAAAGAGTTTGAGAGGTTGGGGGGGAACTCAATAAGCAATAAGCATGCTTGTGAAATCCTCATTAGGTAGTGGACCTTCTTTTATGCTATTGGTTCCCTACCACTCATGCACATTCAAGTAACGGGGTACCTGGAAGTGCAAGAGAGCACTGAGTCCTTTCTTGTTCCTTTATCCCAAGGATTACAGTAAAACTTGCCCTGTGGAAGTAAGTTGTGATATTAATAAGCTATAAGGATTAAAGAATGTCTTTCTCCCATTTGGAAATTTTGGGCAGGACTCTGCTTTTTGATTCCTGGACAAATACCTACACAGAGTCAATCGCAACCATGAGAGGCCCATGTGGGTGGGGACTAAACAGGAAGCCATTAAATGTGCAATCCCTGTTCACACTTGCATTGTTCTATGGCTAGAGTGACACACACACAGAGAAACTGTTTCCAGGTGGACTTGGGTGTGTGTATGAATGAATTCACTGAAGAGATGTATGATAAAATGTAAAGGAACAAAAGTGTTAAGAGCATGTTCAAGGTACTTTCCTATGGGTGGTGCTGCTGTTAAACACAAGCCTCTAAAGGTGACGGCTTGCACATATCTAGTGTCCTGTTGAGCTGCTATTTGCAGTGACAGAGGAGCAATGGAGGCATTTTTGACCTCCATCCTTTCCCTAAGTCCCGAGGAGCTTCTGCCCCTTCTAGCAGAGTATGCTGGCAGGCATGACATTGGAGTTGAAGAGACCATAGCATGTCACAGATGTGGGCCTCCTCTCTCCACTCTTTCCTCTGCTTATCCAAACATTTCCTTTTTGGCCTCTGTGAAGTTTTCCAAGGGCACTTTTGTGATGTTGAGAAGGAGCCAGTATGGTTCTTTCTGCAGTGGAGGAAGTCGGAGTGGGATGTGGGTAGGTTCAGGGACAGAAGATAGGATTAGATTTTGGAATCCCTCTCTAAAGGTTGTAGGAATATCTATGACTTCAGAAGAAAGATTCCAAAATGCCCAATAGTTCTTGTGACACTCTTTAGGGAGCAGGTCATTGCCATCAGTGAGTCGTAGTTGATGGAGTGTTGAACGAGGGAGATCTGAGATCAATTCCCCATGTAGCCACAGTGGTCACCAGAAGTCCTCAGGGCAACTTCATGAGACTGCTTCATAAGGCATTCAAAATAAAATTCATGAGCAACCAAAACCTCTCAGTCCAAAACTCTCAGCAAGTTAGACTTCATGAACATCTTGTTCATAAGCATCTGTATTTGGAAGGTCCATATCTATGTAAATATACTTAAGGCATCAGTTTTAGTCATACACTAGGTGTCACTTATTTAAAGAAAACTTCCAGCCAGGCCTTAATAATGGAAGCATGTTCACTTGATTTAGCATGGATAGCATTGCAGCCTTAAGCTTTTCTAAATTCCATTGACAGTGTCTTATCAATTCACTATTACTTCTGTAAAAGGTTTTCATGTGATCATGTGATTAATTGTTCCGAAACAATGTAATTGGCAATGAGTAATTTAAAAAGTGGGTTTAAACAGATAAAAACTGCAATGCATTTAGGAGTCATGCAGGATAAATGAAAGAAATCGTAGCCTCATTTCTCTCTGTCTTTTATTTCTGTTTCAGAGGTTTTTAGTTCTGGGCTGAGAAATGGTGCAATAATTCTTCTGGAAATGTACGTCAGGATGGTAAGATTATCTATGTTCTCAAACTGCCTAACGTCTACTTTCCGGGCATGTGGCATCACTCTTGAACTGTCTTGCAAGGGTGTTCAGTGCTAGTCTAAGATGACCTCTTTATTTTTCATTTGTCAATAATTTGCCAATAGCTTAGCGTGCATCTGCTTAATGAGAAGTTTGAAGAAGAGCTAAATTGCCAGATGGCCAGTTTGCTTAAAAGCTGTTTCCATCTGATTAAGGCCAAGGACGGCTGGCAAAACAAAGGAGAGGATTGTTGACATTGAATGAAAAGGCAGACACCAGACAAGGAGGATGCCATTACTGAAACAAGGAGCATAGTACTATCAAATTGTGGGGATAACCAGCACTAAAACAATGACAATGCCAAAAGGATTTACCATTAATGGTGCCTTTGTTTTGAGATTATATAGAATTGGCAGCTTCCATCTTCTGACCTACTTGGCCATTTGCACAGACAATAGGGCTAGCTCCTGCAACTGCTCAGAGAGCACTCTTTTGCAGCTCTAATTATCAAACATATGTTTCTATACTAGATGGGAGGAAAGAGAAGCAAGAAGTTGTGATATTAAAGTCTTCTAATGGAAGTCTTGTACTCTTGAAGCCCCCATTAGAGCACAAAAGAATAACTTTTCATTGTTATTGTCATTATTCATTTCACCATACCCTGTGTTTCTTCCAAGGATTTCAAGAGAATGTGTGTGGCTTCCCTGTCCACATTTTGTCTCCATTATAATATGGGGTAGGTCAGAGTTATGAGGATTGGTCCAAACCACCCAGTGAGCTTCCAAGCTGAGGTAAATTTGAACTGCATCATTACAAGGAAATTGGCCAAGAGAATGGTCACAGAACTCTAGATTCCATGAGGCTGAAATATTGTATTGGTCAATACCGAGAGTGGTTGTTCTTAGTAAAAGAACCCAGTAGCAACACTTAGTTCAAACATGGAAATGTACTGCATGGTCTTAAGATATCCCTTCCATTTACGTATTCAGGAACATACCAGTTTCAGTTTCCATCACTTTCTCATTTTTCTAATCAGAAGTGTAGCTCATCACAAACTACAAGAATTATGGTTTGTTCCAAATGTTGAGATAAACAAAACAAAACAAAACAAAACACATCCACATGAACATTCATACTTTTAGGGTGCATTTTACTTAGAATATGGATTTCTGTATGCAATTCCACCTTGTGTACATGTGTTTGCCAGTAATTTTCAAACATCGCTCCTTAGAATGTTATTGTCACTAATGTAAGGAAGCCTTTTGGCTAATGGGGTGAGATAAAAATCTAATACTCTAATAAATAATATACACATTTTGTATTCATATTTGGACTGGAGAATTCCATCTCAGCATTTGGAGAACTGCAAACTTTGAAGGAAAACTGTGTTTCAGTTCATATATTGGTTGGGTATTGTGAAGCTTTGCACAGATATATGAAGTGGACATTTTTTCGTCCTCCCTGCTTTGAGCCACCCTTCCTTGTTTGGAACCATGGAAGTGATAATGACCTAATTTATTGAGTGTTGTGGGACTGAACATTATTCCGCACAAGGAATGTTGAGCATTATTTTATATAATTACATCTAATCAATAACTGGCTTTGTTCTCCAGAAAGATTAAAGAAAAGCTCTGATCAACAGACATCATACAAGGTCCCAACCTATTTTCGGAGAGTCTGCCCCTCCACCCTTGCCCCCATCCTCATAGCTAGGGGATTGTGTGTCGCAGGCACACCATATGGGAGCTTACATGCTCAATAGCAGGGCTAATGTTATTTATTTATCTGCTTATTTTTCTGAGAGAAGAAATCGTGACATCACACTTGCCAGCCTCCATAAAGAGCACTGCTATAAGCACAGAGAACTGTAAGGGTGTGCATTTCTGCCCTGCATGAAAGGACTGTGTCTGAAAAAGGCTCTAGCATTCTTTGTGGCTTTTGTAAATGTTTTAGTTCTCTAATATTAAGCAAAGTCATTCAGGCACTTGGAGGTAAGTGCAAGGTTTATTTTTAACTTCCATATCTTCTCCACATGGTATCAATCACAATTGTATCAGATTTGTTTAAAAACAACCAACCAAAGGAAGTATACAGTGTAATAAGGAAGTAAATAAGAGGGTAGTGAGTTCAAACAGAAAAATGTAAGCTCAACATTTGCACTTACATATCCTTCTATTTTTACTGTAATAGCCTCTTTTGCAATCTTATACTGGTGCAGAAGCAAGGTTACCTTGCCTTCTATATACTTACTTGTGAATGGAGAACGCCTTAGGATGACATAAAAAGACTTATACCTTTTGTTCACTAAAATCAATAGACTTCTTCACCTGAATTTATGTTAGATTACAACATACATTCCATTGGCTTCCACTAAAATGGTCATAAATGAAAGCAGTTCATCTTGCATAATTTGATGATTACAATCTTAGGCATGAGGGAAATGCAACAATACAGCTAATCATAGGAAACTGCTTTCTAGTATTCTGCTTTTCTACAAGAATGCTGTTGAAGTATTCATGAAGTATTAATTCTCCAATTCAAATCTATAACAACAAACATGCATGTCCCTCTCCTGTTAAATTAATGGCCTACTGAATAAACACATTAAATCCACAGAAAGAGTTGCTTTTTTAATTGATTCATTTCCTGGAAGTTTAGCTATTTGACAAAGGCTATTCCCAGCCAATCTATATGCCCACATTGATTTTGGTAATGATGAAAGTAATACACTTTAACATGACATAGTATCATGGGTAATTTTAATGAACAAAACAAACTTCCCTTTTATCGAGAACAATCCTCTGTTTCCTTTGTCAAATGTATGCTTATTAACAATATAGAGATCATCTTCTGCTATGATGTCCCACACCTCTGTGAGTTTCTTTGCCAGCCTATTTGTCTTCTCCATAGTACTGATAGATTTTGCACAGAAGCTTCCAAAAAGGAGGAGGTGGAGGTGGATGATTATAAACAGTGTTTTGTGAGCCTGCAACTTTTCACATAGAAGACAGTTCCTGAGAATCCACAAATGTCATGGCTCCAATAGTGAGAAGCCCAAGTGATAAAACATTCTGGGCAGAGTGACAAAGTGTCAGCCCACAAGAGTTAGGAAACTGGGCAAGGACAAGGGAAGCGCTCTTTACTGATACCTTTATATATCTATATTAATTACCCTTACTATGTATGGTGGAGAAAGTTGACAGGAAGAAAATTAATGCATTTGAAACACGGCGCTGGAGGAGAGCTTTGTGAATACCCTGGATTGACAGAAAGATGAAAAAGTGGGTCCTTGATCAAATCAAGCCAGAGTTTTCCCTAGAAGCAAAAATAACAGAACTGAGGCTGTCATACTTTTCACATATCATGAGAAGGCAAAACTTTCTGGAGAAGACATTAATGCTAGAGAAAGTCAAAGGCAGAAGAACAAAAGACCAAATAAGAGATGGATCAACTCCATAACTACAGCCTTGAACTTACAAGAGCTAAACAGGGCTGCCAAGGACAGGACATTTTGAAGGGCTTTCATTGATAGGGTTAAGTCAGAGATAACTTGATGGCACATCACAACAACAAATATTACCCAGGTAATCATCCCAAACTCATAGATTATTAACAGAAGCTTGGGTAAGGGCACAGCAAAAGGGTCAAGCTCCCAGAAGGGTAACCCTTGTGAACCTGTAGTTGGGAGCTACATCTTAGGTAATCCACAATTCCTGCAACCTTGCTGAAGTAGCATATCCATATTTAAACTAAAACCAGGATTAAAAAGGGGAGAAAAAGATGCATATTTGGATAGTGCAAAAGTCTGCTGATAAACATAAATCTTAAAGTCAAGTTCCAAAAGCATTTTGATGTGCCTGGTTCCTGGAGATTTTTGGAGCGATGCTCTGGCACCTTTCCTGTGCTCACTTACACTCAGGAAACTGGACTTCTTTGCAATTTGGCATGCCTTGAATCATTCCACAATAAAATGCTATTTGTCTGTAGGGTAATGTACTCTCCAATCCCTCAGTTTAATGATTCTGACAAACAACTCTTAGGGTGGGTAATTCAGGAACCCACAGATGACATGCTTGGTCAGGATTCTGACCAGGCATAGCCTCTACTTCAGCCTTGTATTTCCATAAGCAATCTCACTGGTCTAGATAACGTAACTGCTAATACCCTGTTGCAGAAACAGTTACCTGTTTTGTTGGCTAGACAGCACCCAGGCTGAATGTCTGTTGCACTTTGGAATCATAAAAGATGAGGGAGCCATAGTGTGATATCTGGCCCCTAGTATACATTTTAACTGTACCAGGGCTGATAGGGAGTTGGATGCACTCAGGTAGGTCTGAGGTTGTGGTCTATCCTAGTAGACCAGCCACTGGAATTGTACATAGATTTGCTCCTTTGAAAGGTACCCTGGACTTGCTGACTCTACTTCTGATTTTGTCAGAAGGCTGTTGGAACGATGATCCAGGTCCATTCCCTCAAGTGAATTTGCCATGGACCACCATCCCTGACCTCTTGGTGGGCTGAAGATTCACTGGAACTCTTCGTGCTAAGCTGGGTATGACAGCCCCTTGTTTTATCCATTGGCTTTCATGGCCTTTTGGAGATATTGTTAGTGGGGGAAAGTTTTGCTGTCTGACAGCTCCACTAGGGCCTGTCTGCTCTTTCATGTCACCTTCTCCCACAAAGGGGTAACATGCAAGTTTGCTGAGTAAGATTGACTGAGACACAATTGTTCTTCCATCTCTTCAGTGGCAGCTTCTATTAAGCAAATTTGCCTGGTAGGGTTGCTCACAGAATATTTTTGTGCATCAAATGCAGTGCTCTTGGCTTTCTGCTAGCCAGGAAGATACCCAACCATGGCAAGGCATCAGTTCTTGGGTGTAGCTAAAAACACCCTCCAGGCAATGCACCTTGATAAGTTCGATTTCTCAGACATTTCTGCCTTGACTGCTGCTGTGACAGGTTTTGATGCTTCTGCTATGCATAGAGAAATGGTGTTCACAGTTTTATCCATATATATATGTGTGTGTGCGTGTGTGTGTGTGACAGAGAGAGAGAGAAAATGAGACAGATAGACAGAATGCTATACTATTAGTTTTTTTGTTCTTATGACAGATAGTGGAAGAAACCAGTACCAGTGAAAGCCCTCATCTGCAGGATAGGGAGCTTATTTGGAGCTAAGCCAGCATGCCTCCATCCAGTGGGTTGGTAGGAAGGCTAACTATGGTGATGTCTTCTCCCTACCAAGTTCCTATTTGGTTTGGTGCTCCACCTGGAGAAAATGTGGCATGGGGCATCTCTGGAGGGCTCACATTTTTATTGTAGGAGATCTTGGAATCCTTTGGAACTGGTGACTGGACATCCTCACAGATTAAATAAGTCTAATGTACATTAAACAAGTACATTCATTTGGCAGTACACAAAAGGTAGAGAGGAGCCTGCCTGTATCCCAAAATTCTTCCACCTGGGACAGAACATTACAGAGCTGGTGGTGTTTACCTGTCTGACGCAGGCAATTACACCTTTTGCAGGATTTCCATGCAGGTCTAAGCAGTATCATATGGTGAAGATTTGGGTAGGAGACCAAAGCTGAGGCTGGTCGCCTACTTTGGCAGTAGGTGACCAAAGTTCTGGTGTGCACTCACAAGCACCATGATGGTAAGTGGCAGGTCCTGAGGCCTGTATTTCAGGGATCTGCTGCCCACCACCTGCAATATGGTTTGTGTTTGGGATTAAACGGTCACACCTACTCAGAGTTGTGTGGCACTGTAGAAGAGACACAGGGAATCTCCCCCACTCACTCATTTGTAGCCTGTGTTGGGGAACATGAATTGTATCCTTCCCTCTACCCTGGACAGTGTGACTCATCCAATAGGCAGGCTAATTGCCTGCAGGGAATATATAGACAATTTCCTGTGCATTGCTCTTGAAGATTCTGGGTGATTAATTCCTTATGTTAAATAAAAAGACCATCATTTGAAGCAAGCTCTGGTGTCTGTGTCTTATTTCCTTCCCTCCCCATCTCCCCTTCTCCCCACAAGCAGTCAGTGTTCCATCCCTTCCAAATGAACTTTGTATTTTGCTGATGAATTAGCAGACTCTAATGCTTGAAATGCCAAGTAAAGATTACAGAATGCAATGCCACACATAACAGCTGTGAAGAAGATATAAACAAACACAAAAGGAATTTTACGCACTCATACAATGGATTAAATTGCTAACCTGTTAGATTTGGAACACCAAAGCAACAAAGCTCTCTTATTTTTAATGTGCTCATATTAGTAGCAGATTTCTAATGTTTCTAATGTTCTAGTGTTTTAGAGCCATGTCCAATAGTAACAGCTGATGTTAATTCCATTATTTGTGTTCAGAACAGGTTACAAGAAGAATGTAATACTGACTTTTGGTTGATCATAGTGAGGATGTGGAAATAGTTGAGTTCACACTTTCAAACCAGTATATGGACTAAAATGTGGTGTATTGTGGCAGTGGAACGCAGAAGATCTGGGTTCTAGTCCCTACTTAGCCATGGAGATAACTGGGTTATTTTCAGCCAGTCACCCAGCCTCAGTCAAACATGCCTTACAGGGTTGTTGTTGTGAGGATGTGATTGAGAAGAGGATAATAATGTAAGCCACCTTCATTTCCTTGAAAGGAGAAAAAGGTGGTATGTAAATATAATAAATAAATAAAATGTAGTTCCACTTCAAAGGCCACACTTTCCTCAACTTTGCAACAGCCTTCTCAGCTTAAAAATGCATGGATAATGTGAATGATAGAGAAAATAACATCCAAACATGATCTGAATATTATTTGATCCCCCAGAACCATGGAATCTAATTCTCTCCTGCCCCAAAAATTCAGGATGAACCAGAGTTAAATGTTGAAAAAATTCCAAGTGATAGATTTATATGCTTTTAGTTGGTTGTCCATAAATGAGACATTGTCAACTGGTGGCCTTAAAGACAAATCTGCCACATGGGAAAAACATTGGCTGTGAATGTAAATGGTCAAAAAGTGTGCAAAAACGGTGAATAGCTGTGGCATGAGGGCATGAAACCACTCAGGGAGATGGGGAAATTACCTCAATCTGCTCCTCAAAAAGTGGTCCTTATGGGCAACTCACCCTTGTCCAGGTTCCTAAATAATGATCCTCATTATTTCTGAGAGATGCAAGAAGCAGCTTTACAGCAGCACATTGGCATCCATATGGTTTTGTGTGGTGGGACAGCTCTGGAAGGCTCAGACAAATAACTCAGTCTCTTCATCACGAATCACAGTAGGCTAGCTAACTCTAGGAATCAAGCACGTGTTAGAAAATCAAGCTGCCAGCTGAACAAGGAGCACTATTGACTACTGGGTGTTGTCTTCTTGTTTCAGAGCATATCCACCACCGACAAATGAGGAAGAAAGCAGCAGGTGTAGGAGGAGGTAGCTTGTGAAACTAATTCATATTTCATTCTTATTAATGCACTGCAGGGTTGGAAATATTTACCCTACTCCAACCCAAGGATTTTATATATGCCTAAATTATTTTCAAAATATTTACTTTTTACTATAGCCTTTGGCCAAAGAAAGAAACAAACTGCAGCTGAAATAGTAATAGGCTCAGGATGATTCCTTTATACTGGGTTCAAGCAGTAGCTTCTTTTCTGTGCAAAAGCCTACATCAGTGGCTAAAAAGAAGTAAATGAATTTATAATTACTGCTAGTGTCAATTGAGTATTTTAGAAAGACAACGTGTGTGTTTTCTGTATGTGTGTGTGTGGC